>NC_090925.1:64273315-64576345 GCF_040938575.1 Ambystoma mexicanum | reverse complement strand
GCTGAATTGGGGGACTTTTTGAAAGACCTAATCGGACACATACTGCACGTAACCGACGAGACAGAGATTAACCTGGATAGAACTCACTGCCCATTCTCAGCCATCCAACAACGTAATGATTGGAACCCAGATGTGTTATCCAAAATACATTTCTGCATGCTGAAGGAGAGGATAACAGTAAAGTCCAAACAACAACTAGAGATTTGATTCAAGATGCTCAAATACTGATCTTTCAAGACCTTGCGATGGGCAAACTGATTAAGCAGAATTCCATGCATGAGGTGACCACCTGGTGGCTCTAAGCTAAGAGGGTCCGATACTGATGGGGGTTCCCCTGCTCGCTACAGGTCACATATGAGGGTCTCGCTTGGTCCATCTCTGCTGTGGAGGAGGCAGACCCCCTCATACACAGGGAAGAGCAGAGCGTCCAGGCAAATCGCAAAGCTAAGACAGTGAAACCGTGGTCACACAAAAAGATTCCATCCACAGAAATGAAAAACTTGATGTGCAACAGAGGGCCCATGGAATGACAAGATGGTTATGGAAGGAGATCCAATCACTGGGTACACCAACGTTTGAGAATGCGGGGGCATGGACCTCAGGAACTGTTTGGACATAACAGCAGAGGGGAAGGGTGCAAGATCAAATGTCTGGGGTTCCAAGAGATATGGGTATTGGAGGTTGGGATGCAGATGAGCTGGATACATGGCAAAGTTGTTGCAGAGGAACTGGGCATCTTGGAGTACAAGCGCAGGGGTGTTCTGGTACTGCAGTTCATAGAGAACCTTCCGGTGAATGACATTGGTGGCTCTGGGGACATGCGGCTATTAGTGGACTATTTGCGATCAGGCAGTGGAAGGAAAAGGGAGGTCGGGGACAGGTGGAAACAAGACCCTTTCCTCACAGAGGAGGATGGGAGAAATGTGTTATTCAGAGAATCATTGCGGGGGCAGTGGGAGGGTAGTTGAAAAGTTGAAAGTTATTATTGTTAAAACAGTTGATGATTATGGCAGGCACGGTAATAGGACAATAGAGAGGATGAGGAGTCCGGCTAGCACTGACAGTTTTCTCCCTTACATCGAGGGAGCTATAGAACACAGGATTGGATTACTACATAAATATCCAAGATTAATATATTTGCTTGGAATGTCCAGGAATAAATGTGTCATATACGAGAGTTTCTGTATTCAGACGCCTACGAGATATAAAAGCAAAACTAGTAATGCTTCAAGAAAGACATATGGCCAGACAAGATGAACACAGGCTACGCGATAGAGCGTTCCCACTTCAATACCTGGCCCATAGTGTAAACTAGCTATATTGTTTCATAAAGAGTTGGTGTTCCAGCTATCTGGGTTACACAGTGATAAAGGGAGAAGATTTATAATCGTAAAAGGGAAGTGGTTTCGGAAACATGATGACATTCTGTTTGATTTATGCACCAAATAAGTAACAGATCTACGTCTTGTAAGACCTACTGCATACACCAGCATCATTCATAGAGGGCCACGTGATTTTGGGGGTGGGGACTTCAATATGCTCCCGGATCCCTCAGTGAACAATTTGTCAAGCACCTCCTGGATAGACTTTGGAAACGCATTAGGCTTGGCCAAGATTCTTAGGGGCTTGGCTTTAATTGAAATGTTGAGGTTTTTTCACTGAGCGAAAAGGGGTTACACCCATTTCTCAGGGAAGAGCAGAGCGTCCAGGCAAATCGCAAAGCTAAGACAGTGAAACCGTGGTCACACAAAAAGATTCCATCCACAGAAATGAAAAACTTGATGTGCAACAGAGGGCCCATGGAATGACAAGATGGTTATGGAAGGAGATCCAATCACTGGGTACACCAACGTTTGAGAATGCGGGGGCATGGACCTCAGGAACTGTTTGGACATAACAGCAGAGGGGAAGGGTGCAAGATCAAATGTCTGGGGTTCCAAGAGATATGGGTATTGGAGGTTGGGATGCAGATGAGCTGGATACATGGCAAAGTTGTTGCAGAGGAACTGGGCATCTTGGAGTACAAGCGCAGGGGTGTTCTGGTACTGCAGTTCATAGAGAACCTTCTGGTGAATGACATTGGTGGCTCTGGGGACATGCGGCTATTAGTGGACTATTTGCAATCAGGCAGTGGAAGGAAAAGGGAGGTCGGGGACAGGTGGAAACAAGACCCTTTCCTCACAGAGGAGGATGGGAGAAATGTGTTATTCAGAGAATCATTGCGGGGGCAGTGGGAGGGTAGTTGAAAAGTTGAAAGTTATTATTGTTAAAACAGTTGATGATTATGGCAGGCACGGTAATAGGACAATAGAGAGGATGAGGAGTCCGGCTAGCACTGACAGTTTTCTCCCTTACATCGAGGGAGCTATAGAACACAGGATTGGATTACTACATAAATATCCAAGATTAATATATTTGCTTGGAATGTCCAGGAATAAATGTGGCATATACGAGAGTTTCTGTATTCAGACGCCTATGAGATATAAAAGCAAAACTAGTAATGCTTCAAGAAAGACATATGGCCAGACAAGATGAACACAGGCTACGCGATAGAGCGTTCCCACTTCAATACCTGGCCCATAGTGTAAACTAGCTATATTGTTTCATAAAGAGTTGGTGTTCCAGCTATCTGGGTTACACAGTGATAAAGGGAGAAGATTTATAATCGTAAAAGGGAAGTGGTTTCGGAAACATGATGACATTCTGTTTGATTTATGCACCAAATAAGTAACAGATCTACGTCTTGTAAGACCTACTGCATACACCAGCATCATTCATAGAGGGCCACGTGATTTTGGGGGGTGGGGACTTCAATATGCTCCCGGATCCCTCAGTGAACAATTTGTCAAGCACCTCCTGGATAGACTTTGGAAACGCATTAGGCTTGGCCAAGATTCTTAGGGGCTTGGCTTTAATTGAAATGTTGAGGTTTTTTCACTGAGCGAAAAGGGGTTACACCCATTTCTCTCATGTACATTGCAGTGTCTCTCAGATAGACATGTTGTTGCTATCAGCTAGCTAGTACCCTACATGAAGAAAACAGGGATTGGCAATAGAGTACTGTCAGATCACGCACCCGTTGAGGTCACAATTAGGACAATAGGACTGGCAACCCCAAAGCGATGTTCTTGGAAACTGTATGATCACATTCTTAGAATCCCAACTGTATGAGAGGGCATCACATTGGTTACCTCATGCTACTTAATGGAGAACAAGTTGCCAGACATGGAGCTGGGAAAAGTCTGGGACGGAAATAAAGCGGTCGGGAGAGGAGAACACCCGACCTATTCCATCCAGCTTATCTCTACTACTGTACAGCCAAAACCCATGGTTGCACTCACTCCAGCTGCGGCTTTTACTTCTTCCCAGTGACCAGAAGCATCAGAGTGTTCTCCTATATCTGCAGTCAGCTACCGCTCTCAACACACCATCCAGTCTATACATTCCCACAGGCCGTTTTTCCAAGACAGCGCAGAAAACCAAATGACTAACCCCGCCCTACTGACCCAGCTCCACTAAGCGCTCACACCTTATCACCTTTGACTCCATTGTCTGAGACTCACTTCGTACATCTTGCCAGGAAAACCTCTCATGATGCTATTGTGACCGAAGCCAATGCTGCTTGAAATTACATGGATTCTGCCCCATGCCCGGTGCAGCTGTATTATATGGTGCCTGCCATGATGTTTCCTGCCCCCATGCCCAGCTCCATTGTACGCTATGCTCAGAATGCCTGCAATGTTTCACCTCTGGCCCCCTTGCCCAATGTAAAGGTACTCAACAATGCATCTTATGATATATGTCCTGCCCAGGTGCCCAGCTCAAATGTATACTATGCTCAGGACGCCTGCAACATTTCACCTTGGGCCGCCATGCCCAATGCTCTTGTACTCTATGAGGCCTGTCATGACTTGCCTCCCTCTCCCTTGCCTGATGCCAATACATCACCTATTCCCCCTACCATCAAGAACCCAGCCAACGCTACCTGTTCCTGACCTCACAGGCCCCCTACAAACACAATGCCCCCGGGACTGATAGTGCTCCCCGCACCATCCCGCTTCCTGCCTGCCCTGATCTGGATCAGATCACCTACTCAACACAGAAGTCAAACAACTGTTCCAAAGTACCGCCAAGTTGCCCCTTCACGTATCCCCACAGACCTCATAGTCAATCTTAACTTTCAACCAATCAAAACTATTCCATCCATTATTTCTAGACCACCACCTACAGTTCCAACCACAGCCCAAAAGCCTTCCTGCTCCCTCCATATTGCTGCCACATCCCCCTAGTATTGTAACTACCATGCACCTCATACCCCCACTGCATCCTCCACTTCCCACCTCTCAAAGCTGCACATGGCACCCTGACTGGGCACAGAATGCCCACTTAGACTTTGCTCCAGACTGACTGATCCCTCAACGCCCAGATCTATTACCACCACACCCATACTGACAGTACCAAAACACCAGCCCTCACACAACTACATGCATCTCAGCTACCGCCAAGCACACCTCCATCCTCCCAAAGCCACTGCCCCTGTCCAAGCCCCCACCTGGCACCCCATGTCCATCACAATTAAGAGCACAGAACACATTGCATGTGCACTCATCAACGCTCGCTATATCTGTGCCCACGCCACTGACATACATTACCTCATTTTTGATTAAAAAAAGCTTGACCTATTGGCTGTAACGGAAACCTGGCTCCACGAGGCAGTGCCCACTACCCCTTTCTCTAGCTCTACCCATGGGATACTCCATCGTACAAGCTGACAGAGAGGGCAGCCAAAGAAAAGGAGTGGTCATCATCTCCAAATCCTCCTTGACTGGATACTCTACACTAATATATCTGGCCAAGTCTCTTCCTTCGACCCTCTACCATGGACCGACCATTCGCTTATCTGCTTCACCATGGCCACTGCCCCCTTCAACTCCCAAAAAACAGGTGACCTCCACTTGTTACAGCTAGACACACCCGTAAACATACTAAAGAAGTAATTGAACCCGTCATCCAGGCCTCCCTCGACTCATTGCCCTCTAGCACTAGCCAGGAAGTCATCCTCTCAGCCTATAACACAGCGCTCCTTAACACTCCAGACCAGCTGGTCCCCTCAAAACCACTACATCTAAACAAGTAACTTACATAGCTGGTGCACAGATGAACTATTCTCCCCCTGCAAACAAAAACGAGGTCTCTAACATATATGGAGAAAAAAAAAACACCCCACCAGTCAGGCAGCCTTTAAACACTCTGCTAGGGACTACAAAACAGCCATTCTGACCACTAAAGCCAACATTTATAATGTCAGAATTACTGAAGTAAACGCCAGTACAAGAGAGCTCTTCGAAGTCCATAAAGATCCTGAAACACCAACACCCCGCCCCCACTGACACTGTCTCTAAAAGCAACACTTGAAGCTCTCTCATTCCGTCAGCCTAGCAACCAAAACCCTCAACCTCAGGGATAAAACCACTCTGAAAAAATCCAGCCTCTCGCCCTTGCGCTCAGCCTCCTTGGAATCCATCTCTTCCACCACACTCAACATCCCACTATTTTACTTTTCCCCCATCTCACCGACAGAGGTGCTCGCCACCATTCAACTCAAACTGCGCTGGCGGCAACTGCCCAGCCCACATAGCCAAATGTGTGCTGATCCCTTCACTCCCACCATTGCCAATTGCCATGAAGTCCAATATTGTGCCCAGCTCCATCAAAGAAGCCTTGGTCACACCACTCCTGAAGAAACCTTCCCTCAACCCCAGCCTTTGCACCGACTACCGCCCCATTACGACTGTACCCTTCCTCCTAAAAATGATGGACCGGACCACCTACTCACAGCTCCAATCTCACCTAGAACTCCATAATCTGCTGGGCACCGGCCAATCAGGTTTCAGACCCAGACACAGCACAGAATCCGCCCTTCTTGATGTAGAGATTCACCTCAATCTCATCAATGATGCTGGGGAGCTCACTATCCTCCTCCTCCTAGGCCTCTCGGCGGCTTTCAATCTTGTTGAACACATGATTCTATGCCAGCACCTCACTGCCTCCTTCAATCTCTCCCTCGAAGAGGCAAACTGGATCAAGTCCTTCCTGTCTGAACGATCCTCCAGGTTCTTTGTGGAATTTGGAAGCAGCGGATACCATACCTGTCTCCTACGGTGTCCCTCAAGGATCCTGCCTCTCGCCTACCCTGTATAACATGTATACCAAAACCCTCTTTGACCACCTGGACAGCCTCGGCATCCCATGCACTAACTCTTCTGATGACACACAGGTCATCATCAAACTCACTGGCAATTATGAACTAGACTCAAACAACATCAATCCCATCTACAGCACCATCCAGGCATGGATGGCAACTCACCACCTCTGTCTGAATGATGAGAAAACGCAGCTCCTTATCATGGATTCCTCACACCCCTCAAACACCGCGACTCGCTCTTTGCATCCTTCTGCATTTATGGGAACATGACCCCAGGGTACTCCCACATCAAAACCATTGAAGTCTACCTTGACACTGAACTAAACATGCAGAAACATGTCAAGTCAGTCGCCTCATCCGCCCCCTACTCGACCAAACTTAAATAATAATAACTTAATATTTGTGCTTATAATTCCCAAAGTGTGGTGCTTTTTCTGAAAACATTCCTACTTGGGGCTACCTGTAGGGTTTTTTAATCATCCCTTCACGCAACTCCAGGCCTTAAAAGTGTACCTCCCCTCTTATGTGCTTTACAATGGCCCTCCCCCAACTCTTTGGGGCTGAGCAGTTTTTCCAATCAAAGATTAGGGCTTAGATCTTTATCCTCTGCAGGTGACTCTTTCTGGAACAGCCTCTCTGCCCCTCTCTGTCTTGAGTCAGAGCTCTTTAAGTCCGGAAACTCCTCAAGACCTTTCTCTTCTCTACCCCTTTCTCTCTCCCTCTCCCCTGCTAACCTTCTTTCTTTTCTCTCTGGCCTCCCTCCTCCTTCTCTTCCCTAACTCTGTTCAGCTTTTTGCAGACTGGTCGCCTGGTTCACCTCCAGAGCCGCACAGGTCCCAGGTGCCCCAGCCAGTCTCTGCACTTGCCTCCAGGCCTCTGCCTTTTGTTCAGTACTACCGCACTTCAGCATACGTTCGATGAGAGGGGTAACCTCCCTATATTAAACCCAGAGCCCTTTTAGAGTGGGCATACTTGTTCCCCCTTCCGCCCCTCGCATTTCCATCTGTACACCTGCATGACCTGATTGTACTAAGTAGTTTGTTTATCCTGTTCCCCCTTTGTCTCCCCTCTCTTGCTTGATTGCACCTGAAACACTTCATGCAAGCTGTTGACAGAACTTCCTTGAGATACACCTGTTTATATGAGATCCACATTTGAGGCAGAATACATCTTTTAATTAGCCTACAAGTCCCCTTTGCCTTAAAAGATACATATTATAATAAATGTCTAGTCAAGTTCTTCTTGGAAACACTCCAGTTTCACTGTGACTCAATATAGTGTTGTTTCCAATGCATTTGACAACATACAGAAGACAGATCATTGTACAATGCAATTAATTATATGGTAGGTTTTCATTCAAAAACGTCTTACGTTTTCTTCTTTGCAAAGCACCTTTGAATTCTTTGTTTTTAAGAGTGTAAATTATGGGGTTACACATCGGGAGCACCCCGCTGTAGAATAAGGAGAATATTTTGCTCTGACTCACTGAGTATGTAGAGGCTGGTCTTAATTAGACAAACATGAGTACTCCGTAGAACAGGACCACTACTGTGAGGTGAGAGGCACATGTGGAAAACGCCTTACTTCTCTGAGTTGTTGTCTGACTTTTGAGAATGGAAGAGATGATTTGGACGTAGGATGCGAGGACCAAGAGACATGAACACATTACCACTATTACACCAAGAGTAATAATGATTATTTCAATGGAGGTGGTGCTGGTGCAGGAGAGTTTCAGTAGAGCTGTGAAGTCACAGAAGAAGGGATTGATTTCATGAGACTTACAGAATGAGAATTTTGACAATAGGATGAGGTTAAATATAGGCACTAAGAGGCCACCAATCCAGGCTCCCGTGGCTAACTGGAGACACACAGATTTATTCATTGTCATTACGTAGCGAAAGGGATTGCAGATATCAACGTAGCGATCAAAGGACATGATGGTCAAAAGGAAGAATTCTGTAGCAGCCATTCCCAGGAAAAAGAACACCTCCGCCAGGCACTCCCGAAGAGTGATCCGCGGGTTCAGGGTAAAGAAGCTGCTTAGCATTTTCTGGAACATAATAGAAGTGTAACCGATGTCAACAGTTGACAGGTTGGTGAGGAAGAAAAACGTGGGCGTGTGCAGATGGGAATCAGAGTAAATCACAGACATGACCAGAAGGTTACCTGAAATGGTAACCAGATATATCATCAGAGCTGCAACAAGGAGGGGAACACGGAGCTGGGGAATGTCAGAGAACCCTACCAGGATGAATTCTGTCCAAGATGTGAGGTTGTCGTCTCCCATCTGCCAAGAGAAACTTCTGCTTTTCTACAGCAATTACCTAAATAGAAAGAGAAAGACAATCCTTGTTCTGAAAAGACCTTTGCATCAATATATAGCAGTTGAATGAAAGTGTCATCTTTTGCTGCCCTTTCTTACAATGGCATCATCTTCCAACCACTAGTACTCATGTAGCCCAAGGTGGCCATTACTGAAGAAAGATAATGAAAGAGGCTTCAGTGTTCCCTTGCTACACATAAGATTGTGTAATAGTGGTACAACGATCCATAGTGACTCATGTGCCAGAGAGGGAGGAAGTAGACACTTGCCATTGAGCACCCCAAGACTTGAAGATAGTCTGTGAGGACTATCCATCAGCTTGTCAAAAAAGGTTCATTTTGGATTTCTTGTGGAATGGCAAAGGAATGGCACTGGTGGAGACAATACTGCCAGGATACCCAATGTAGGGTCCTGGTAGATTTGAGTCTGAGGTAGTATTTTTCTCTAGGAACCCTACCAGGGTGAATTCTGTCCAAGATGTGAGGTTGTCGTCTCCCATCTGCCAAGAGAAACTTCTGCTTTTCTACAGCAATTACCTAAATAGAAAGAGAAAGAAAATCCTTGTTCAGAAAAGACCTTTGCATGAATATATAGCAGTTGAATGAAAGTGTCATCTGTTGCTGCCCTATCTTACAATGACATCATCTGCCAACTCCTAGTACTCATGGAGCCCAAGGCTTAGGCTATAAGGAATTGAGCGCACAGGATATCCCCAATCTATATTATCTAAAACAAAGCGTTCACTTGCTCACAAATAATTGAGACTGTTTATTGTACTATACATGCAGTGGACACATTTCACTTAATGTTACACAACAAACATAGTACACAAACAGTCTTATGCATGTGTGCCCTAGTGCACATGCTTTTAGATGTTCAGATGTTATCTAACAGCAAATTCAGTGTTATTTTTTAAACCAGGGTGAATGTTAGACTTAGTAAACATTCAATTCAGTTTCTTTATTTTGGTTGAAACCCCCATAAAGTTTTGCAAACACAAACAAACAACCATAAACATGTCTTAATCTAAAACCACATACTATACATATCAAGACAAATGTCATAAAATCCTTAGAAACAGATGCAATTGGAAGAATACTTCCAGCAGTAGAAGAACACTACCAATAGAAAGCACACTGTGAATTAGTACACCCCAAGCACCGTTCAGACCCTTATAAGGGTTACTCTGTTATATAATTCTAAGGGCCAGTTGAAGCATCAATATTTGGTACATAATGATTGCCTTTCCTCCAGCCTCCCCTGCTCAACCATTACCCAGCAGGATCATTCTTCTAAGGTCTCAATAACCCTCCTTCTATGTGGTCACACTCTGTGTAAATAAGAACCCAGAGTGAATGTAACTTTCACCCCAGAACACATAAGTAGAAAAGTAAGGGCATGTCTGTAGTGTCTGAGTGCCCTCTCCCTATGTGTGCCTATCAGCCCGGTCTTCAGAAGAGCTGCATAAATGGGGCAGAACAGGGAACCAGGCTCTCTATAGCCCCCCCATGGGCACAGGGGACTTCCTCCCCATTTCCTTCTGCAGGTACCTGCTGCTAGGGGCAAGATGCCCAACCTCGCTCTAGTAAGCATGATCACAAAGGGGAAGCACCCAGGCAGTAACTGAGAAATTGAACAAATATCACCACAATGAAAGGGCAGTAGGGAGGTAAGGGTGAATTCTTTGACAGGAGAGAAAGAGAGAGAGATAAACAGGCAAGACACTGTGGACATGATCAAAGGTGTCAGAAGGAGAGACAGGAAACATGAACCAGGAAATAATGGGTAAGAGAGAAAAGAGGAGTGCATTTTCCAGAGAACAAGAAAAGGAGGAACACGATGGAGAACAAGATAAAGAAATAATGTAGCACAGGGGCAATGGTTGATGGACTAGAGATGGTGCAACAAGAATTCAAGTAGATAAAGAGGGGGGAGAATTCTTGAGCACATATCATTTTTCATTATATAGAGAATGAACATTTGGCCAAATGGATAGTGTGAATTTAAAACAGAAAAGGAAAGTGAATCATACAGAAGGTGCATTGTGGCTTCCTGGAAAAGCACTTAGAGCAGAATTTATCTGGGCACCAAGATAGTCAAATAAATGCTTTTCCTGCTCTACAAACCAGATCCACCAAGAAGGGAAGAGTTGTTTGATAGCTGTCAGTGTTAATCCCGCACATTCTTCCACTCTCATTCTGAATGTTGAGCAAACTCAGAATTTCCATGCAAACCCTGCCTGCAAAACTAAATGCTTCTCTCATGCCGAGCAGTGGCAATCCATACAAGTAGAGTTAACGCTTCTATGTGTTAATACTGTGTGCATTTGTGCAACAAAATTTCTATGTATATGGGTGAGTAGTTGCTAAACCACCTTCAGCCACGACACTTCTACACACCAACATTGATTCCAATCATAAAGGTTAAACAGACACAGCTAAGAGATATCCCTCCTTTGCTTTTATGCTGATGTGGGCCGATGGAAGGCCATGCTCTCAAGTGTTACTGTCCAAACTAAAGTGAATGTTCAATCATGCTTCTATAATCATGGGTGTGGGGAGCTGGCACAGAGGTTTTTTTCAGCTGTTTTTCTGATATTCGCTCTTATATTATAACTACAGATAGGGGGTTTAGCGATAGAAAACATTTTTTTTTAAATAAAAGCTTTATTTACAGCTACAGTGACGCCAGTGTGAAAAATCACTGGCCATGGCCAGCGACAGGCGGGTCTCCCATCGATGCAGTAACCAGGAACAGCCCCTTAATGCCATGTTGCCTAATAAACAAGCCCAAGTTAAAAGACCGCTTAGAGCAATGTAGGGGAGGACTGGCCGCGAGGCCCTCCTCACCTGCAGCCTTCTCCCCAGGTGAGGACCATGACTCGGTGGCCGTCCCCTCATGCCACCCGGGCCCAGGTGGAGGAGGGTTCACCCGCCGACGACATTGCCCACACGTATCCGTTCCCTGCAGATACCAAAATTCAGTTAGGCCTAGAAGCCATCTTGTCTAGCAAACATGGCGTGAGTTCAGCACACTGTAACGAGGCCCCCACCTTTGGAGGGCCTTTCATGCATCTCTGCCGCCGCAGTAGCCCTGGTAGATCCGCTGCGAGCGCGTTCCCATGAGAAAGTCGGGTATGAGCTAACCCGAGATGCTAACACTGTAACATTTTATCGTTCACAATGTAATATTGCACCCCGCACGACCTGGTCCGCGAGGCCGGGGTGACGGGAAAAAAGCTGAAGCATCACTATCTGAAGAAAGTAGAACATAATTCAAGTATTGGTATTAACGAACTACCTCTGTTTAAACAGATCCTGTAAACTGTGAATAAGCCATAAGGATGTAACGTTACATGATACCACCCCAGGTCTGGACTAGTGCTGCTATAACCACAGAGAAAGATGTCGACCAAATGTATAGCCTTTATCTGTATAAGTGTTCTTACAATTTTATGTAGAAACCTGAACTCATATATGTTTTCTTAATCACCTAAAGCAGCGAGCATCAATCTCTGTAGGCCATAACCTAGAACTACCTCGTGTAACGTCTAATGTACATAAAATAATCACACCATGTAGTAAATATAATGTTAGGTAATGAAAAGGTACTCGGACCGACTGTATTAAAGAAATGTGTAACGAAATTGAAATATATATGTGTGTTTAAATAACATCAAAATAAGGCGGAACATTATAAAAGTTCTGCATTCAAAAGTTAGCAACGCACGAGGAAAAAACCTTTGTGAATATATGCAAGGCCATTCTCCCTCCCACCCTACCAAGCCTGCCAGATAAAGAAGCTAAGGCATGTGCCGCGCTCCCTCACCTCCCCCAACCAAGCTGGAGCCGCTTCAGAGAGTCAGAGGCCCCGGTACCGCACCCAAGGCCACAGCCCGCCACCTGTGTTATTTACAGCACGGTAATAAACCCACGTTTGAATCTACTGATCTACCAGCACCCTCTCGTAAATCCCACAACCCCCCCTAGACCACCCCAAGAATCATGACCCCGTGCAAAGACGACCCCCATCACTGGGACAAGACACAGAGACCCATTTATATAATAACTTCTAACGCGGCAGACAGACATGTATCATTCGGCTCAGGCCCCAGAGCCCAGCCCCTCGACCTAAAATACCGGTCAATAGGACACAGGTAAATCTCACCCCAACCGACAACCACCGGACCTCTCCCGAGGTGCATTCCTCATGTGTTGCGTTTATTTTATAAGACAAACTGCTGAGCGATTTATTGATGAACTTAGATGTCGTTTCTTGAATAACTGCAGTGTGCATGGCCTAGGGCAAACGAGTCAGGAAAGGTATTCATCTTTGTCACAGGCTGCCCCAGCATACCAACACCGCTCGGATGACCTCAAGCTGGCCTGCCAGGCCCAACCCAACCCACGAGGCTGACCAGTGACGTCCTCACGCCAAGACCAACCACGCTGCAGCAACACCTATAGTTAGTCGACGCCACCCAATCCCAATTAACTTGTGCCCCCTATAGTGTGTAGGTTCTGATGACGTTTTTTGTATTAGAAATACGCCTGTCTTTGCTATTGTCAGACAGAGCGCTCTCGGAGGTTGCAGAGTTCTTTGCATGCCCTATTCTTTGGATAAACTCCCACTTACGCTCACCCGCACTCTGTCTTGGTCTTATTCCCACTACGGGAGAGTCCCTTATTATCTCTCATTGCGGGGAGGATCGTGCTGAAATTGGGGGCGCTTCCTTTCAGTGGTGACCCCGATAGCGTGATATCTCCAAATTATTTTTCCTAACTACTTTTTAACGACCCCCTTGTGGCACGAGAATCTCCGGTCGAGAAGGGATACGCACGGTGAGCCGGCTCCGGGAGGCTGCCCGCCAACGGCGACCGGCACAATAAGAAGTGCGCACTCAATGAGAAAGGGTACGGGATCCCGATTGGAAAAAAATCCCCTTTGAGTGCCGCTCGCCGGAGCCAGGGGCTGACCGTTGAGTCACCGGTGACACTGCCTGGACGGACCCAGTTTCGGAGACTATCGGTTCAAGACGGGCACGTGAGTACTGAGTGCGAGCGATCGTAAAGGGGAAGGGAGGGGAAATTGTGAACAGAAGAACGGGGACAGGTAGAGGAGAAGAATAACGGGGGTCTACTAAAGACGGGTCTTGAAACTTTCTTTATCTTTTCTTTGCATATGGCCATTAGGAGTAAGAAATAAGTGAAGTGGTAGAAGTGACGGAAACCTAGCTCCGAAAGGGGGTGGAAGGCGGCGCCGCATAGTGCTATCTAAACTAGTACTGGGAATATATGAAGAAGTAAGAAATAAGTTATTGGTGTCTGGCAAAGGGAGACACCGGGAATATTTTTTAGTGATTGCTACTCTCTCTATTTCTTTTTTCCATTCCACGGGGCAGGGGGAGAAAGCGAAAAGGGTATAAGGTAAATATACTTGTAGAAGAACTATAAAATAGGGAGCACATTTGTAGGAGTGGGGATTAAGTAGTGGCACGTACAGACGTGAACACAGTAACCTTAGCAGAAAAACAGGGACAGCTGGCCAGGGAGGAAAGGGAGGAAAAAAGACGAGGTGTGAGTGGAAAAGTATTGTGAAGGGTGCGCGCACCGTGTGAGTATTGGAGACGAACGGTTGACCGCGAGGTGGTGCCAGAGAGTGTTGGTCATAACTAGTAATTGATCAGTTGCAAGTGAAATCACATGAGAGTGTATGGGAATGGGAAGGAGATGAGCTATGGTGAGTGAGAAAGGATTTGCGCAGTGAATAAAGTTGGGTGATAATTTTTGAGACGTCCGCTCTTGTCTGTGCCATAAAGGTATACATACACATATCTACACCTAACTAAAAGTAAAAAAGGTGGACACGGCTGTGTTAGTGATTTAGAGTATGGGGGCCGAAACTCCCTTGTCACATATTTGTAAGAGCTTACCGGGATACGCTGAACGAATAAATAAATATCACGATCAATGGGTAACAGAATTGAAAGGGGAGGGTCTGCCCCAGATTTGGCCCGAGGGAGGGTCTTTTGACAAAAGCGTTCTTGATATGGTACGAGCATGCATTAGCCTCAAGTATAAGGGGAAACAATGGCAAAATAGGAAGGAGATATTAGACCTCTGGAGATTGTTTGAGGAAGTACCCCCACCCAAAGCTCCGGCACCAAATATTGATCTACCTTCCACCACAGATAATCCACTGATGATTCCAAGAGAGGAAAAGGAACAGCTAAGTACAGAACAACCTGCGGAGGTGATTAGTTTGTACCCGATATTACCTAAACCAGCCCCCGCAGCAGGATATAGCGACCCTACTTATGTGCCTCCCCCCACAACTGGTACACCACAAAGACCAACAGCCCCCCCGCCATACGAAAGCACCAGAGAGCGCGCCCAGGGAAGCACACAGAGGGTGGATATAGAGAAGCTAACGAGTGACTTAGAGTCGAGGCTTACTGTGGCAAGGGATGAACTCTCAAGAATAAAAGACATATGTGAGCGCACGGCGTGCGCCCCTACACAATCAGGACGCACGTCTAGAGCGTTGAGCGAAAGTAGACAAATTGAGGAAGGATGGAAAAAGGGGGAAATACTGTTCAGGATTGAGGAAGAGCCGACACGAATAATAGAGGTAGGAGCAGTAGAAGGGAGCATTGGTGATGTATCACGAGAGAGAGGGATCAGAGAGGACTTGTTATGTGATGTCAGAGGAGGGTTGGATGAGAGTGATAGGTTGAGTATGGCAGTAGGAGGGGAAAGCGAGGAGGTGGACGGTGCATGTTCGCTAGGGACTATAGACGACGAATGGATGGGACGACTAAGAAATAGGGTGGGGAAGATGGCGTCATTGGAGTCAGCAGCGACTAAGGAAAGGGAGGGTGCAACTGCAAAAGGGAAGTTACAACTTCCATTGATACACAGAGGGGGGGGGAGACCAAACTATATACCATGGGCTCAGATGGATAAGGCTAATTTAATGAAATTATTGCCCCAGCTGTCAGGAGGGGCGAGCAAGTGGATATATGCATTTGAGAAACATACCGCCGGCATACCGTTGGCAGTAGGCGATGAGAAAAGCCTACTAGTAACCGCAGTAGGAGATCAAGCGGACAGAGTATGGGCTAAGGCTGGTTTCCCGGCCGTGACGTTAGACTGTGATCGCCATGATGGGGCTTCCTTTAATACAGTACGAGCAAGGGTGTGGGACGCACTGCGGGAGACATTCCCAGATACCCCTGATTTACAGTCAGTAATGCAATGTACAATGAATGACGGGGAGGATGCTATGGATTACATTCTCCGGGTGCAGGAGATGTGGAGAGCGGAAACGGGCACGCCCTGGCACCAATCCACATCTCTATTTTATTTTATCATTAAGAGAGGGCTCCCAAAAGAGGTGCAGAAGGCACTCGATAAAATAGCGGGCGTTGAGGCAAAGGGGTGGCCAGAGATCCAAAGTATAATAGTGCACCATTGCAAAAGGATCAAAGAGAGAGAGAGGGAAGTAGCACAGAAAAGGTTGGCAGACGAGGCAAAGTTGGTACAATCAAAACTGGTGAAGGTTGCAGCAGCGGTAGCAGGGCTCCCACTCATGAGGGAGGGAGAGGAAGGAGAGGAGGGGCAAATAGCAATACAAGGAAGAATAGCGGCAAATTGGGCAGGACAAGGACAACGACAGTGGACTGAGCAGGAGCAGAACGGAGGTCCAACGTGGCAAGAGTGGGCCCCAAGAGGGGGAAGAGGTGGGTACAGGGGCCGAAGAGGAGGACAAGGGTATGGAGGAATGGGAGGAAATGGGTGGCAGGGTCCCAGAGGTCCACAGGGGAGCTGCTGGAATTGTGGGAGATGGGGGCACTACTCAAGAGAGTGCAGGAGCAGACAAAACAACGGGTTCCAGGAGACAGAGCAGTACGGTCACCCCCACCCAGGAAGCCCCTACGGCCTCCCCATGGGACAATACCAGCAACCAGAAAATGTAGGACAAAGAAGTAACGCACAACTACACGGACATCAGTACAGAACACAAAACCACCCACAGAATAATGACAATATGCAATACACGCCAGGTAACACTTTCGCCACAGTAGCTAATGGAGCGCCTGCCCCCGCACCTTACAGCGGGGTGTCAGTAGTTTCGGGGAACATTTTTGATCAAGGGGGGGCAATGAGACACCCCGCATAGGACAGCCCACAGAGAGCACTTGCGTGTCCAGTACTATCTACGACCCACAATGCATCAGAGGAACCATTGATAGGAGCGCAGATAGGAGACAAGCAGTTCATATTCATGGTGGATTCGGGAGCGGAGAAATCATGCATTAGAGAGGGCCGGTTCCCGTTATCTAATAGAACGTTAGAGACGCAGGGGTTCTCTGGGGCTGTAATTGAAGTTCCTTACACAGAGGCATTGGATGTGACAGTGGGGGGTAAAACAGTGAAAGCACCCTTACTGTACTATGAACACTCTCCCATTAATTTGCTGGGGAGAGATCTCTTAAGCAAACTAAATATGACAATATCATTCACAGGGAGCGGTATCGTATGTTCGACGCCAGGCATATGCCCCCTCCGCATATTAGCAGTAATACACGGCCACACAATCATGCAAGAGATCAGAGGGTTACCAAGAAACGAGGAGATGTTTGTTGAGGGCATGAGAACATTGGCTCTCATAGTACCAGAACTAAAAAGGATGGATTGGAGGATCCCAGCCGAATTCCTTTTCCGCCCCATAGCAAGCCCCGACACTGCTCCCGGGTCAGTGCTATCGTTGGATTTACACGCAGTACACGTGTCAGCAAACAGAATATGTGTGATTGGCGTTGACATGGAAGGATGTGAGTGGCGGACAGTACTGTGTACAAATGCAAATATCCCACTGAGGGAGCTCTCGGACGAGGAGCTATTTTCTGACACTGAGACAGATGGCGAAATAGTGATGGAACTAGCAATGCCGTGCGACATTGTAGTTACAGCCAGAAAAACTCAAGTTGAATTAATGGCAGTAGTAGGAGCACCACATGCATTTTTTGATGACGACATGAGGTTAGTACCCACTAACATATGGACAAATGGCCCCCATGATGTGGGGTTATTACATGGGGTTCAGCCTGTGGTAATAAAACTGAAACAGGGAGCAATTCTACCCCGGGTAAAACAATATCCATTGTCACGCGAAGCAGAAGAAGGGATCAGAGAGACACTAGATGCACTGCTAGCACAAGGAATAATACTGCCCTCAAACTCCCCATGCAACACATGCATTTACCCGATTAAAAAGGCGAAGGGAGGTTCATGGAGGATGATACAAGATTTACGCCCACTCAATGATGTGATTCAGAAGGAGTTCCCTTTAGTCCCGAACCCGGCGACAATACTGTGCAACATTCCGAAAACGGCATCCCACTTCACAGTTATTGACTTGAAAAATGCATTTTTCTCGATTCCCTTAGCAGAAGAGAGCAGGTACTTAACAGCGTTTACACTAGGGGGGAGGAGGTTCGAACACTGCAGACTACCACAAGGATATTGCGAGAGCCCAAGCATATTCAACAGGGTACTACATGAAGATCTGGGGAATTTGTCTGTAGAAAGCACAGTGATTCAGTACGTTGATGATTTATTGGTTTGTGCACAAACTGAGGAAGAGTGTAGAAAGGACTCAATAACACTCCTGACATTATTGGCCAATAAAGGGTACAAGGTGGACAAGGGGAAGTTACAATACTGTCTGACAGAGGTCCTATACTTGGGACAGCTGATATCAAAGGATGGCAAGCGGATCATACCAGACAGGGTACAGGCGATTAGAACAGTTGGGGAGCCCAAAACAGTAAAAGAGATGCAGAAATTTCTGGGTATGTGCAACTATTGCCGAGCATGGATATTGGATTATGCAGCGTACACAAGGCCCTTGTTACAGGCACTAAAAGAAGCACAGCAGGAAAACAAACACATAGAATGGACAGAAGAGATGAACACAGCATTTAACTCACTAAAAGAGCTGATATCAAGCGCTCCAGTACTGGCAAATCCAGATTATGGGCGCGAATTCTTCTTATTTTCACACTGCAAAGGAACACTGATGACAGCAGTACTGACACAAAAGACATCGTTAGGGCACAAACCACTGGCTTACTATAGTGGCACCCTAGACGCAGTAATGCAAGGTCATTTCGCGTGCGAGCAATCCCTAGCTGCAGCCGCGTTCGCGATTGAGAAAAGTGCCACGATAGTGATGGGCTGTCCTGTGACACTGTTTGTGGAACACTCACTCTTTGCAATATTAGAGCGATCAAAGAGCACATTGACGACACAACGCGCCACAGCATATGAAATAATACTGTCCAGCGCAAACATCCATATAGTAAGATGTAAAACAGTGAACCCGGCCACATTCATCACAGAGGCGTGCACCGTAGAGGACATGCAGAACCACAACTGCGCTACATACACAGGTGACGAAGGTCAGGATCAAGTGATTTTTGAGAATGCCCTGAACGAGGGAGAGGTGTATTTCGTGGACGGGTCAGCATCAATAGACATGGAGACAGGAGAGAAACATGTGGGTATGGCAGTTGTACGATTAGAGGAAGATGAATACGAGACACTAGTGCAACACCGCCTCCCATCACACTATTCAGCCCAAGCAGCAGAACTAATAGCGCTAATAGAAGCATTGCATGCCGCCAAGGGGTGCGCAGTGACAATATATACAGACTCAGCATACATGACAACAACAGTACACGGCGGGTTGGCACGGTGGGGGCGGAGAGGGTTTCGACGAGCAGATGGAACACCGGTTCAGCATGCAGAATTATTGAAAGAACTGATTGAGGCCCTGCAAGACCCCACGGCAGTGGCCATCGTAAAATGCCAAGCCCACACTACAAATACAGATTTTATATCTTTGGGGAACGCGGCAGCAGACGCCGCTGCCAAAGAAGCTTCGTATTTACAGAAAGGTGAAGTAGGAGAGTACATGTTGCACCACACAGCAAGCCAAGAGGTCCCCACAGGATACAACATGATGCCCACACAGGAAATAATAGAGCTGCAAGAGGGAGCTAGTGCAGAAGAAAAATTGCTGTGGACTAAGAGGGGATGCAGCAAATCGCCGACTGATTTATTGTGGCGACAAAAAAGTTCAGGAAAAGCGGTAATGCCAGTTACATTGTTAGAAATAGCATTTCAACAACTACACTTTCCCGCACATAACGCAAAGCAACACATAATGGCGGACATACAAGAAGATTGGTTTGCACCTTGCCTCCATGAACACATCACAAGGCTGGCTTTAGAATGCACGACATGTCAGATTTACAACTCAGGTATGACATTGCGCACACTGAGAGGAACGATACCAAAACCAAATGGCCCATTCAGAGAGCTCCACATTGATTATGTAGACATGGGAGAAAGATGTAACGGGGCTCGCTACATGATTGTGGTTGTATGTCCATTTTCGAGGTGGGTGGAGGCAGGCCCCTGTGCGCGCCCTGATGCGAAGGGCGCCGCGAAGTTCCTAGTGCGGGAAGTATTCCCGCGCTGGGGGATTTGCGAAGTTATTCGCTCAGACAACGGCACGCATTTTGTTAATGAACTATTCAAGGAAGTGACTACGCTATTGGGAATAAAGCACAAATTATGTTCGATTTATCATCCTCAAAGTAATGGCGTAGTGGAAAAGATGAACGGTCTGTTAAAAAGCAGATTGTCAAAACTGTGTTTTTCCCTTAAAAAGACCTGGATGTACTGCCTGCCTTTGGCCCTGTTTGAGTTACGAAATCAGCCAAGTAAAGACCACCATTTGTCCCCGCATGAGATCGTCACGGGAAGGAGAATGCACACAGCGCATTCGCCTCTCCGTGAACGTTCTGATGCACACAGAAGTGCAGCGATATTGGGAGAGGAGTTCACAGAGTACTTGAAAAAACTGACACGGGCAGCGCGCGTAATTGCGAAGCAACTAGCCCCCCCCTCTACAAGAGAGGAGGGGAACACAACAGAAACAGAGACACTGCCTGAAAAACCATTACAACTAATGCCTGGTGACCTTATATATGTCAGAAGTTTTGTGCGAAGGTGGAATGCGCCACGTTTCCATGGCCCTTATGAGGTAGTGTTTTGCACACCCACAGCAGTAAAGGTGAAGGGCCTACGATACTGGGTGCATTTGACAGACGTACGCAGAGCCTATAGCGCCGTGGAAGGTGAGGTGCAGGACGAGGCACAGGCAACTGCGGACAATGAAGTTGTGCAGAATGAATGATGGGAATTTTGTGTGCATTAAGTGATGAACATTGAACGCGACTGGCGCACGACAAGTGTACTGAAATAAATATGTATATATATATATATAATTTTTTACAACTTTTGAAGGTTTTTGTGGGTTTTTTTTTTGGTTTTGGAGAAGTTTTTTTCTCTCGACTTTCCTTTTTATATATGAAATAATGAACGGATAGTAATGATTGTAAAGTTACCTTGTCTGTGGACACACCCCCTCCCTCACCCACTCCCATACTTTGTCGAAACAATGTCACAACGTTAGAAATGTTTACATGCTTGTACTTAATGCACTTTTATGTTTCAAACAGGATTTACTATGGCATCGAATGGGCAGCCTGCAACTAATAGATTTGTTAGATTTAGAGAAATGTTAGTAGATAGATTGACATATTCATACGAATGTGGTTTATCAATGTGTGTTATTGTGTTCTTCATCTCAATATTTTGCCTGGTGACATATTGGTTCATAGCGTTCATCTCTATCGAGATGAACGAGGGGGGAGGGGGGAGTAACACCACCCTTGCCCCTGGCACGAATTCAATTACAAGTATGAATATTAGAGAAGGTGATTTTTTGGTCTGGGATGGATCAAACTTTGTATGGGGTTACTATACTGCACCACCCACTGCTACCCTGTCACAATCAAGAAATAAAGATATGGAAAATGACACAATGTCCCTACCTGAAATATATAACAGCCCCACTACCCTTCCCGCCCCGATACAGAACAGCGATTTGTTGTTTATTGAGGAAAATGGAAAAGTAATTACGATGACAGAACACAAGTTCCTATATGAGGAATTGGAAAAGGGGGGTGGGAATGAGAAAGGGGGGCCTATTATTTCACCTATCGAAACTAAAAGGTATAGGAGGGGGGAGAAAAGTAGGCGAAGAAGAGAGACAAGTAGGAGGGGGTATGATGAGTATTATGGGTTAGGATTAGACAAGATGGAAGACCCACGACACCCCCACCAAGCAAATAAATGGTATGCAGATATGAGTACAACAGCTAAACAGACAACCAATGAAAGCTGTTATGTCTGTTCGCTCATCCCCCATGCATCAGGCACACCCAAAGTGTTGTTGCCAAGAGAATTGCCCATTGTGGATGCCCAATGTCTCCTTCATCTCACGCTGTGTAGAATAAAGAACACCTTCCAAGCACACGATGTCTCTTTCAAAATGATACAGGACAACAAAACGTGCTATTCAAAAGCGTCTGGAGTGGTCTGTCTTAAAGAACCTTTCTTTGCAATACAAGGGACACTGTTTTCCGAAAACAAATGGAAAGATGAAGAAGTACTGTGCAAAGCGGAAGCACTGAAAGGTGTCCAACCAGACAAGCTGCGGTGGATGGAAAAAACGTGCTTACCAATATGGAAAGAACACATCTCTAAACTAACATGGGTAACAGCGATGGAGAAACCCTTCAAGCTACAAAGTGAAATACAAAACGAACTATGTTTTAAGGGAGAAGGAAAAGTGGCAATGGGAACGAATAAAAACTGTAACAAAACTCTCACCATCCCAGACATGAAAAAAGGAACAGCAGCACTAATGGACACATACTGGGTATGCGGGAATCAGGCTTACTTGCACCCTCCCCAGGCATGGAGTGGCAGCTGCTCAATGGCCACTTTGCATTCGGCCCTAATGGTGATTCCAGAAAGTCACGTCGACGAAAATAAAAGGACGCAAGGAAACGTGAACCAGGATGTGACTTCTCCCACTGCAAAAGCGCACCTCTATGTCCTGTCCTCCGGAGGGAAAGAAGAGGAGCTATCACGGAACAAGCGAGCATCGAACTACATATCACAAGCATCATCCGATTTATTGGCACAGATCCCAGACAGGTATCGCCTGTTCAGCTCCGTGGAAACATTTTTTGCCTCACTAGTTTCAAGTGTCCAAGCAAGAGCAAATGCAAAATGGCTCCAGATCACACGGTGGGAACTGATTCAGCTGGCCAATGACACTGAAGAAGGGTTCAACATAATAAAGGTGGAACTACGAGCTCTGCGACTAATGACCATGCAGAACAGGTATGTTCTGGACCTGTTAACAGCGATCGATGGAGGTGTTTGCCGAAAAATAGGAAGTGCGTGCTGCACGTTCGTACCTTCTGAAGACGCAGAAAATGGGTCCCTGTCCCACGTCATTGAAGCAGTACATAACCTGGGAGAGAAGATGAAGATGGAAGGTGGGGCTAAAGATAGCTCATGTTTCGACAATATCTTCTCCTGGGTTCCCTCATGGCTTGGAATGGCAATGAAGTTCTTGATACCAGTTGTGGTGGTCCTCCTCGTGGTGTTCTGCCTGTGCCAGGTGGGCCTCCGATGTTGTGCTAACGCAGTCCCTAATGGTGCAATGATGATGGTGACAATGGGCAACTCTGGTGGTACAATTAAGGCGACACAAGAAGTACATGTACAGACAGGAACAGATAACACTCCCAGGTACCAGTTAGTGCCTATGTACCGTGATAAGTACATAGTAGATAAACTATGGCACACCACTATCAAAGAACCACGAGACGTGGAACTGGAATGGTATGAGGAGGTCTGGGTAGACTTGGAAGAAACTGGTGACTGTATATATTTAACATGTACACCAGATGAGTATGCTAGAAGAGGTGAGAGCTTGAGGGGGGTATGCAGAGCCTGGATGCCTAGAAAAGGAACACCTGCATGGGATGACGCAGTGATAGAGGAGCAAGAATGTAGAAGATTAGAAGAGCTAAAGAATTCGTTACTTTAGTAACGAAAGGGGGGAAATGTAGGGGAGGACTGGCCGCGAGGCCCTCCTCACCTGCAGCCTTCTCCCCAGGTGAGGACCATGACTCGGTGGCCGTCCCCTCATGCCACCCGGGCCCAGGTGGAGGAGGGTTCACCCGCCGACGACATTGCCCACACGTATCCGTTCCCTGCAGATACCAAAATTCAGTTAGGCCTAGAAGCCATCTTGTCTAGCAAACATGGCGTGAGTTCAGCACACTGTAACGAGGCCCCCACCTTTGGAGGGCCTTTCAT
The DNA here is from genome assembly GCF_040938575.1 of Ambystoma mexicanum. Lineage (NCBI taxonomy): Eukaryota > Metazoa > Chordata > Amphibia > Caudata > Ambystomatidae > Ambystoma > Ambystoma mexicanum. The sequence goes on along the minus strand of NC_090925.1, from coordinate 64,552,500 downwards.
GCATCTCTGCCGCCGCAGTAGCCCTGGTAGATCCACTGCGAGCGCGTTCCCATGAGAAAGTCGGGTATGAGCTAACCCGAGATGCTAACACTGTAACATTTTATCGTTCACAATGTAATATTGCACCCCGCACGACCTGGTCCGCGAGGCCGGGGTGACGGGAAAAAAGCTGAAGCATCACTATCTGAAGAAAGTAGAAAATAATTCAAGTATTGGTATTAACGAACTACCTCTGTTTAAACAGATCCTGTAAACTGTGAATAAGCCATAAGGATGTAACGTTACATGATACCACCCCAGGTCTGGACTAGTGCTGCTATAACCACAGAGAAAGATGTCGACCAAATGTATAGCCTTTATCTGTATAAGTGTTCTTACAATTTTATGTAGAAACCTGAACTCATATATGTTTTCTTAATCACCTAAAGCAGCGAGCATCAATCTCTGTAGGCCATAACCTAGAACTACCTCGTGTAACGTCTAATGTACATAAAATAATCACACCATGTAGTAAATATAATGTTAGGTAATGAAAAGGTACTCGGACCGACTGTATTAAAGAAATGTGTAACGAAATTGAAATATATATGTGTGTTTAAATAACATCAAAATAAGGCGGAACATTATAAAAGTTCTGCATTCAAAAGTTAGCAACGCACGAGGAAAAAACCTTTGTGAATATATGCAAGGCCATTCTCCCTCCCACCCTACCAAGCCTGCCAGATAAAGAAGCTAAGGCATGTGCCGCGCTCCCTCACCTCCCCCAACCAAGCTGGAGCCGCTTCAGAGAGTCAGAGGCCCCGGTACCGCACCCAAGGCCACAGCCCGCCACCTGTGTTATTTACAGCACGGTAATAAACCCACGTTTGAATCTACTGATCTACCAGCACCCTCTCGTAAATCCCACAACCCCCCCTAGACCACCCCAAGAATCATGACCCCGTGCAAAGACGACCCCCATCACTGGGACAAGACACAGAGACCCATTTATATAATAACTTCTAACGCGGCAGACAGACATGTATCATTCGGCTCAGGCCCCAGAGCCCAGCCCCTCGACCTAAAATACCGGTCAATAGGACACAGGTAAATCTCACCCCAACCGACAACCACCGGACCTCTCCCGAGGTGCATTCCTCATGTGTTGCGTTTATTTTATAAGACAAACTGCTGAGCGATTTATTGATGAACTTAGATGTCGTTTCTTGAATAACTGCAGTGTGCATGGCCTAGGGCAAACGAGTCAGGAAAGGTATTCATCTTTGTCACAGGCTGCCCCAGCATACCAACACCGCTCGGATGACCTCAAGCTGGCCTGCCAGGCCCAACCCAACCCACGAGGCTGACCAGTGACGTCCTCACGCCAAGACCAACCACGCTGCAGCAACACCTATAGTTAGTCGACGCCACCCAATCCCAATTAACTTGTGCCCCCTATAGTGTGTAGGTTCTGATGACGTTTTTTGTATTAGAAATACGCCTGTCTTTGCTATTGTCAGACAGAGCGCTCTCGGAGGTTGCAGAGTTCTTTGCATGCCCTATTCTTTGGATAAACTCCCACTTACGCTCACCCGCACTCTGTCTTGGTCTTATTCCCACTACGGGAGAGTCCCTTATTGTCTCTCATTGCGGGGAGGATCGTGCTGAAATTGGGGGCGCTTCCTTTCAGCAACATGGCCTGAGGGGGCTGCCCCTTCCTAGCTTTGAAGCTAAGCAGGGTTGGTCCTGGTTACTGCATGGATGGGAGACATAGCATCTTTTATACTTCTCCAGCATATTTATTGGAACATTTCTTCTCTCGGGCTATTTTTCTGGAGTTCATTATTTGTTTTTAAGCGTCCATTACTATTTTGTCTTGCCAACTTTCTCCTAAGGGGAAGGTCAATTGAACTACATTTGTATATTTCACTTTAAGATTTATGTTCACTTACTGTGCGCATATTCATGGGTGCCAGATCTTGATTTTTCGCTAAGGGGGCAGAGGTACCTGGCCGTAGGTTATTCCTGCAGCCAATCATTTTTTACCCTTTTCTGTGCTGCTTAAATGCAGTTAGTTGGGGATGCGTGATGTATCACAACAGTTACCAAGAGACAGGCCATAACACAAGTGGCTTGTAGCTCGCTGCTTAAACAAAGAGTGTGATCCTTGCCAAATAATTGAATCTCACTGCATACTGCCTAGACACATTGTGAGTTCTCAAAGCCTGCAAACAGAACAATACCACGGTCAAAAGAGGTCAAAATCTGTTTGTGATTGATGAAAGTCTTTGAGTGATGGGTTGCAAGTGTTTTCAAATATAGAGTGAATGTGCCCACCTGCCATGGCCAAAGTCCATGGCTAATGTTCTGGTAGTGTTCTAACATATACAGTGGGCCACTGGCAATGTGCCGAAAAAATCTATGGAATAACAAAACACTTGATATTCAAAGAAAAAACATTTGTTGCAGGGACATTTAGATGAGACCTTAGCGCTACAAAACCCCTAAAATTCTGTTAAAGCCATCTAAACTGCGCGCCCCATAACCACAATGATGACATCAATGATGACAGGGAAAAGGTAGGGAACATAGATGGATGATGGAGGGCTACAGAACAGTACATTTTCCGGGGAATATGTATAGGGTATAAAACAAAGCAGGGTCTGGAAATATCTCTATCAGCACGAACACAGCCCAATGACGTGTTCTTGGGTAAATAACCCCTGGGAGAGACTCTACAGGGGCAGTCCAGCGCCAAAATGCTAGGCAATTCTCCTCTGAACAAGAGTACCAACAGTAACCCCACACACGTGTTTCAGCCTTGTTGGGCATCATCAGTGAGGTGAAACTGTTGCCTCTCTAAGAACAGTGAGCAAGGGGTCCACGTCTGGATTGCCCTGTTATCTTAGGGTGAAACCCAAAGTTAATGTATGCAAAACAAAGGGGGGTCTGGGAATCTCTCTAACAGCACAAATACATCCCAATGACCTGTTCTTGGGTGAATAACCCCTGGGAGAGACTCTACCAAGTCTTTAGCTCATTGTCCATTTCATAGAGAAGAAATGTCCCCGCATATCAGCCTTTGTCCTGCCCAGGGGCAGTCTAGCGCCGAAATGCTAGGCAATTCTCCTCTGAACAAGAGTACCAACAGTAAGCCCATACACGTGTTTCAGCCTTGTTGGGCATCATCAGTGAGACAAAACTATTGCTTCTCTAAGAACAGTGAGCAAGAGGTCCACGTCTGGATCGCCCTGTAAACTTAGGGTGAAACCCAATGTTAATTTATGCAAAACAAAGGGGGGGTCTGGGAATCTCTCTACCAGCACAAACACAGCCCGATGACCTGTTCTTGGGTGAATAACTCCTGGGAGAGACTCTACCAAGTCTTTAGCTCACTGTCCCTTTCACAGAGAAGAAATGTCCCCACATATCAGCCTTTGTCCTGCCCAGGGGCAGTCCAGCGCCGAAATCCGAGTCTTTAGCCAAGTCTGGCACTATATTGATTCTTCTTCACTAAAGACTTCTAAAACATTGTGCAAAGACTTTTCTTACCTGCAAGAAGTGCTTCAGCTACATAGACTTTTGCCTATTGACTTTGGCCTGGCTATTTCCACTGAAAGACTCTTCTCTCCTCTGACATTGGGGAGTGTTGAAAAGTATCTGTCTGCTTAAGAAATATTTGAGATCAGCCTTGTTTGTTCTAATAACCTTTTCTTAGACACATCTCAGTACAATTCTAAATGCTAACAGTAATATGATATGATACGATATGATATTTTATTTATATTGCTCTCATAAACAGGTGCTTCAGAGAGCGACCAGGCAAAGGGAGGGGAACAGGGGAGAGAACAAAAACAACTATCTTACTAGGCCCAGTGACCTTGAGAATCAGTCTATCAATGTCCACAGTGTCTTAACTATTGATGTCACCTGAGGGTGTAGGAAGAGTCTGTATGACATCCCAAATGGGTGTCTGCTGGTTTAGAGACCAAGAGTGTGTATTTTGGAGGTATTTGTGTGTTACTATTACATTGCTCCTTTCTAAACAAGGTGTTAGGCAGAATTATATGCAGTGCCCTTTGGGAACACCACACACAATTAGGACTACAAGTGACAGTACAAATTCACCTTTGGTACAAGCCTTTACTACACAGTAAAGTGGTAGCGATGGCTGAGCAGCCAGACTTATCTCAAGAGTAAAGTGAGCAGTATCAATAGTTACACAAAGGACAGCAATTACTATGATTCAAACAAACCCTGACTCAAGGTTTCTGAGTAAAAGAATATACATTTATGTGCACATGAGTTATTAAACATTTCACTATTATCCAGCAGTTACAAAATCATGTTACTAATACACTACACCGCACCCAATAGATTCTGGACAAGTTAGGCTCAAAATGAAGTGTGAGCAAAATGGCCCTCCAGTAATTTAAAAGGGAGGGAAAGACAAAGTAAGACAGAAAATGAGCAGCACCAACAAGTAAATAAGCAGGGCAATCTAGAAAAAGGAACTACTGTGAGGAAATCAAATTAAAGGGGCCTGACCCCAAGTCAATGGACCAAAGTCTTTGCAGAGGATCACACAGTTCAGAGTAGTTCACGGTTAAGTCTTTGTCAAGAGTTCAGGACGAAGTTGGTCAAACGAAAATATACTTCAAAGAATGGAGAAGGACAAGCCCTCGGATTGGCAAAAGATTTCACACACTTTCACAGCGGCTGGACGAAACAAACAACCGGGTTAGCACAGTACCTTTAAAGCAGAATAATGCTGTAGCTGAGGCAGACGTTCCTGGCAGGTCCTGCAGGCTCATGGTTCCTGAAGTGACGGTCAGACTGACAAGAAGGAGGAAGACTGGAGGGTCCTGCACTGCCCAGGGAAGAAACCATCAGCAGAGCAAAGCGATGAATAAAAGGTGTGTTCCTTAAAACGCAAGCAGGGTCCGTTTCTCCTGGCTATCCGGTTCACTGTAACTCGACCAGAGAAGGGAGGCCTGGCGAGCAGTTTGGAGAACTGGTTATTCCCACCAGCTCAAGAGGAGAAGATTCCTTGCAGATTTTCCCTGTCATCAAAGTTTGAAGATTCAGGCCCGCAGCAGGGCTTCACCGGGAGGTTCAGCCGTGGTAGAGGTCCTCTTCATTCAGCTTCTCGTTGGCTCTCTCGGTCCAGTGGCGACTTTGCCTTACCAGCCCCAGAGACCTGCTTTTTATGCAGTTTTCCTCCATTCACACACCCTGGCTGTCAATCAAACAGCAGGGTGGCTGTCCCGCTGGGAAAGTCACCACAGCCAATCATATCAGAGTGCAACATGGGTCTCCAAGGAGACCCTATGCAGGGAGTCCTAAACCCCTCCCTCACATCCCCCTCAGACAAACAGGCGCCTAAGGTGGGCTTCTGAGCAGAAGCCGGCGAAAGGACGGTGAACAAAGGAACCAAACCTTGTTTGGCGCGCAGAGTAAAACACGAGAAAGACTTTTACAAAAAGAAATGGCGAATAAAACCAGCCAGAACTGTATAACTACGTATATGGTCCATAGGGTTTAAGTTTGAGGCTACCAAGATATCCTAAAACAATACCAGTGCTATTTAAGATAACTGCGGTAGGAAAAATAGGTAGTTACCACTGCCACCAGCCAAGTCTTAATGAAAAGGGAACAAAACAATGTTCCAACAGAAACAGACAAAAAGGGATAAGTATTAACCCTTTCTAGAAGTCTATGTAAAATAGTTTGTACTGGGTCTGTGAGTTTTAAAAGAGACTAATAAAGTCAATGGCAACTTTAGATGCTCTGGGAGACTGTAGTCAGTCCCAGAAAATGGAGTCGGAGTTGGTAAGTCTAAAAAGACAACCCTTTGTCACTGCACTGAAGGTGCTGTGTAACACACAGTAAAAAGATGATGCCTATGGATTAGGTGAGGCTTCACAGTCTATGAACACAAGAAAATGTTAAACACACACAGCAAAACACATGTAAGAGTGGGAAAAAAGGATCACACTCTTACCAGGTGAAACAAATCCATGCTAGAAATCCAGAAAAGCTGCTGAGGGACTCAGTAGGTAAGGGAAATTAGTCATTCTGGAGAATTCTCCCTAACAGAAGGCTTATACAAATGAACGCTAAATAAATAAATAATTGTTTTATTAGGAAACCTTGAGTTTAAGTGTTTATTTGAATACTTGTCACTGTGAATCTTTGTGTAGCCACTCTATTGCTCACATTGACCCCTCTTGAGATAAGCCTGGCTGCTCTACCACACGACTAACCTGTGTAGTTCAGACGTATACCAAAGGTTGGGTCCTATTGCCAGGAGGCTAAGGTTGTTGTCGTGCTCCCTAAGGGCACTATCCCAAATCTTGACCTAACACACACCAATTGCCATTGGTATGGCCTTGAAGTGCTGTGAGGATGAACGCCCCTTTGACGACTGTAATCAGAGTTGAGAGGTAGTGAGAGGTAGTGAGAGGAGTTGTAAAATGCACGTGTGCATTTATAGCCCGATCAAATGTAGGTAGGGAATGGCTGGGTCCCATATTGTCAGGAATAATCTGTATGGAATTTACAATGCACACAACGAGTTGGGAAGGAATGGGATATACCCATGGTGTTAGACATATGTAAGGAGACAGGGGTAGCTGAGCAGCTGGGATTGATATTGGAGCAGGAGAAAGGGGTAGGGCCGGTCTTAGACCAGATTGCACCCTAGTCGTGTTACATCCTTGTCATCTCCATTTAGCTTCTAGCAAATCACCACAGATCACTTCAGCACATCCTCATACACTCTCTCATTACTATACACACTGAAAAGATATGAAAGGCTCATAACCATGGGTAATTGATCGGGGTAACTTGCATTACACCATTGTGACTACCCTGAATAGCGAGGCAAAGTCCCCTTTGATGTGAATTGCAAGCGATCACAGACATGTTTCAGCCATTTTATGCCTCATCTGTGTGGTGCAACTTGGTTCACAAGTCAAGGTAAGAGAGGGTTCTATTCATGGTCAATGCATACCCACAACTCTCCCTTAAAGAGCCATAATTCTGACACCAAAATACCAAAAACAGATGGATAGAAATTTGTGAAATAATGATAACCACTGGAAATTCCATTGTGTTTTAACTTGTATGTGCCGTTACAGAGCAGGACCTTCCATGTGCAAATTGGTCTTGATACTTCCCCCAATAGAAGCCGTCGCACCTCAAACTGCTGGCCCATGTGCTGATTAGAACCTGGATGTGGTTTAGTAGTTTGGGATGGATTGCCTTTTTTAGGGTGGGACCAATACTGATTTCCTTATGTTTTTCCTTCTTTGAAAGGCACAGCAGGCTTGCAACTATTAACTCAAAGTCTCTCCATAACAATTGCCATTGGTTATGATTAATTACAGAGTTTTCCACCCATCACTTGGTTAAGTTGCAAACCTTAGGCGACCCTCACAGAATGCCGTGCATGTCCTCATATTGTCCCAGGCATTCCCTTTTTTAACCTTCACAGCGCTCTCATTTAGCCCTGTGAAATGAGGGTTTTCTAAACCCTCATTTAACTTTTAGTGCAGCCACCTTTGTATAGCTTGTATCCAAACTTTACTTCTTGAGACACCCTCACATAGCCACTAGAAGCCCTTTGTGTGGTCTTTAGCATATCTCCACCCCACCAGCAGATCCTCATTTAGGCCCCAGCAGAATCCCTCCTCGCCCACATAAGTTCTTTCATTCATTTTACTGGTCTAGGGGAGCACTTGAAAACCTTGGAACTGGGAGCTGTATGAACAAACATCAATAGACGCGATTCCTGCCACCAGAGGTGGCCCCGGCACTCCCAGATCCGACATTTCCTGCCGAAGTCCTGCCTAGTCAGACACACAACGAATGTTACTTCAGGGTTTGTAACCCCAGCCTATACAGCTGCCCACCTGCCACTCTTCGTGGCGTTCCTCACTTCTTTATTTTAATGCAGTTTGAAAATGTTTGTCATGGCACATTTGAAAGAGTGCATGTAAAGTGCAGGAATGGACTGCAGTTTTTTTTTTCTATTTTTCTAAACGGTGATAGTGGTTAATGCAACGTTCTGCCCCTGCCAGTCATTTATGAGCAAGCTGCAAACATAGATGCCTCGCACATGCATCATTTCCGGTGCCTGCATCCGGTGATGATGATACGCATCCCATTTACCTGTCACGTACAGTCATATTAAATCTAAAGGTTTTCACCGAAAAGAAGCAACACTTTAAGTTGCCCTATAAATGGGAGAGGAAAGGACTTTTGTGGCTCTGAACGCTGACTTGCAATATTATGAAAATGCTCCATAAAGCACCTCTACAAAAAATCACGTTTTCTTTTCGAATAAACTTCAGGCTTCACTCTGTGCAGTGAGAGAAGCACCCATGGGTGAAGAACAGCTGAACTGAGAGAAATTAGTACCGCCCCGTGGCCCTGCTGAGAGGGGGTCTGACGGAGCAGTACTGGCCGGGGTGGAGTCCCAATGTAGTGGTGTTTCCTGGCTTTGCCAGAGCTGGCAGCGTGTTTTTAAATATCTCTAGCTAAGAGCGCTACCTGCAACTGAAATCATAGGGATAGTGCGAGCAGGGGGGATTCTGAACGCTACCTGCAACTGAAATCATAGGGATAGTGCGAGCAGGGGGGATTCTGAACGCTACCTGCAACTGGAATCATAGGATAGTGCAAGCAGGGGGGCTTGTGAGCGCTACCTGCAACTTTTTTTTTTTTTATTTATTTTGGTTGGCTAATTAATTAACCTTTCAAAACAAAGTTTTTATGTAATAAGACAATAAAACAAAAATACAACAACACATCATTTCTTACTTAACTCAACATATGTGGTCAAGGAAACAATTTAGGAAACAGCAGGTAAAAGACTTAAATAAAATGTGGTCTAGTATCATTGTCCTGGTTCTTTCACTAATCATTTAATTAGTTAGGAGTCAGAACAAGCTTACCGACAGATTTCAACTTTTTTAAAAATATTTTTTAAAAAAAGGAAAGAGAAGAGATTTCATAAGATCAAATATCCAATTCAACAATACGTCAAGTTATTTTCCAGGACACATTGCACACAATACTTTGTTTAGAAATTGCATAGTAGCGATTCTTACTGCGATCTTAGGAGTCGCGAATAGCTCATACCATAATTCATCATTTGAGCGTTTTATATAATGAGACCTTGTTAATTTGCTAATGATATCTTCTCTTTGCATTTTTAGGACAGCACACTCAATTAATAAGTGTTTCTTTGTTTCGTTGATTCTTACATCTTTACAAAATCGACAGTATGCTGATTCAACCCTAATAAGGCCTCTTCTCAACAAGATCTGTTTTGTTGGCCATAGATTTAGGCGAAACCTTATAATCTGATTTCTGAGATTGTATGAGGGGCATTTTAGTAGATAATCAGCAGCGTGATGACATTTTTTATGCCCAAAGAGCGCTATGTCAAAATCTTTAATTTTCAGACAGTTCTGTTGAGTTAAGTGCCAATCCAGGTGGTATAATTTGATTTTGGCTTTAGTTGGATTACTAAGTAAAAGGTCTAGTGAGATGTTTGCCTCAGACATGTCTGAAAGAACAGCCGCTCTCCATTTTGATGGGAATGGATGGTTAGATCGCAATAGATAGTCTGCCAGAACTTTGAGCAGATTATTACTAGCCAGACCCATTACACATTTTCGAAACAAACAGCATCTCTTCCACGATACTTGAACGTGCATTTATAAAGTTCCCAACTCAAAGCGAAGGAGCACAGTCAGGGTAGAGTTTGGGAGAATCAAGACTTTTTTCCAGAACCTTGCTTCAAATGTATTCCAGTAGCAGGCCTCTGAAGGTAACCAAGCTTCTGCCCCATAAGTGATAATGGGGATTACCTTTAGCTGGTAAAAAATGAGAATATGTTTACAAGAAAATTTGCCATACTTATATTGCAAAATCTTGGCCTGTGATATTAAAGTAGTCAGTTTGCCATTTAGACTGTTTTGTTGTGGTATGTTTGTAGGGGAATTACTAAATATGACAACCAGATATTTATATTCATTTACTAGTTTCAACTTTCCCTTTTCCAAAAACCATTCATAATGTATTCTTTGTCTTATTTTGGATCTCCCAAGCTCCATTACTTGTGTCTTCTCCAAGTTTAAAGTTAAATTATTATTCTTAGCAACATACTGATCCAACTTATTAAGCATATTCTGCAGGCCACTCGGCGTCTGCAAAATAAGCACCAGGTCATCTGCATACAGAAGCCATGCAATAGCCTGGTTTCCAAGTTTTGGTGCATCATTTAGTACTTCTAGAAATTCAATGCCCAAATCAAATATAAACAGAGTAAATAGAGTGGAAGCAAGTATGCAGCCTTGTTTCAGGCCGCGTTTGGTGTAGATTACTTCAGATAGCAACCCTTCCAAGTTCATTTTAACCTTCATTGAGGTATTAGAATGAAGCAAGTATATTATTGACACGAGTGAGGGAGGACAGCCAAATCTTATCAGTTATTCAAATAATAAACGATGATCTACAGAGTCAAATGCAACTCGAAAATCAACATAAGCTAAATAAAGGTGTTGGTTCTTCGTTGCGTAGGACTCTTTGATTGCATTAAGGGTCGTTATATTAACACTAGTGCCTAGACCTGCAACAAATCCAGTTTGGAATGGATCACAGCGATTTTCTTCTGACGCCCAGATGTTAAGATCTCTCAAGACAATTCTACTAAAGATCTTGCCAGGGGCATCAAGGAGGGAAATCTTGCAGGGTCCGTGCGATCACCTTTCTTATAAATTGGCACGGTTATGGCCTTGCACCAAGATGGCGGAACTGTTTGTTTAATTTGTATGGCTTGAAAGACTGCATATAGAATAGATGCCCATAACAATGGATTCTGTTTTAAAACAAAATTTGACAAACCGTCTGTAGAGCTGTGGTTTGGAACGTTGCTCACGCGCTGGTCTCGCGGACTCATGTTACGGGGGTAGGAGCCGCGTGACCAGTGTAGAGTGACGGTTGGAGATCGGCCTGAGCAGTGATGTTGGGCTCTGGGGAGCTCCGCTAATAAAGAACCAAACTTACCCACGGTGTCTGAGGATCCTTTCAAATGGCAACGAGGAGCGGGAGCGGAGCTCGCCACGGAGCTGCTGGAGTGGTTCAGTGACACAGACGTCAGTGTCGGAACTGCATTAAAGATAAATCCTGTGACTACGGATGATCGCGTAGCAGAGAGAGGAGTGGGGGAGGCTGCAAGGAAGCGGTCTCAGCAGCAGAGGGTGGCGCTGCGGGGAGACGGTCTCCGCGGCGGCTGCAGAAGGGCTGTCTCAGCAGCGTCATAGGAGCTGCAGTGGAGACGGCCTCTGCAGCGGAGGAGAAGCAGAACTCTTCATCCTAACCACCTCACCAGTAGAAACTGCTTGGTACTGAGGTTCCCAGTCCCCAGAAGACAAGAGGTGAGGAGGAGGAAGGAGGGGGAGAGGGGGCTGGGGACAACAGGAAGAAGAGGAGGCAAATATAAATACAGTGCCACCTGGTGGAACTTTTGAAAAGTGTAAATCAAATAAGCATAAGAAAAAAAAAAGGGACTGATTCTAAGGGAGTCAATTCATAAGGAGACAGTGATATTTGCGGGAATTTTGTCCTTAACAAGGAAGTGAAGTGACGCCCCATGATGGAAGCTGCATAAGAGCTGGTGTCAGGCTCAAGACTGTAAGGTACACAGAGAACACTTGTGGAAGACTTGGATAAGGTACAGAGAGGAGTTACATAATACATAGACAAACAGAAATATATGTAGTGACTATAATTAGTCTGAAGTGAAGAAAATATTGGGGAAATAAGAATACAGCCATTGTGCAACTGCGCATATAGAGCCAGGTGGAATATATTCAAATATAATACACAATTATGGCTGCGGCTAGTATGTCACCGCCACCCCCATTTCTGTCAGACCCCGGAACTCCGCCAATAAGATGGGACAGGTGGAAGAAATTGTTCGACACGTACCTGATTGCAATAGGGGGTGATAAGTTTGCAGCGGCGAGAAAAGAGGCTATCCTGCTCCATAATTTAGGAACAGAGGGCAGGAGTGTTTATGATGGATTGCCTAATCTTGTGCAGCAAGGCCAAGGTGAAATGGACCAATACTCAATGGCTGAGAAAAAGTTAGAACTCCATTTTGAAGCCAAGAAGAACGTAACGTTTGAAAGACATAGGTTCTTTCAGAGGGTACAAGATCCACAGGAACCCGTGGAGAATTTTATTGCGGCACTAAGGTCGTTGAGCCACACATGTGAATTTGGTTTACTCACAGACTCCCTTATAAGAGACCAATTGGTTAGATGCACAAATAATGTGAAAATACAGGAAAGGCTATTATCAAAGGATGCATCACTGGAATCAGCCATTGAAATAGCGAGAAGTATGGAACAAACTCATAAGTATATGTCCACCATGAAGGGAGACAAACGAGAAGGAGAAGTGGCTGCAGTAAAGAATTTCCGTAAGATTGTTACAAACAAGGAAATAAGATGTTACAAGTGTGGAAGTAACCGCCACATTTCCACAAGTATGTTTTGTCCTGCCAAGAATATAACGTGTTTGAAATGCAAGAAGAGAGGCCATTTTGCGAGAGTGTGTCGGGAGTCAGGTGTAGTGCAGAACATTGATGTGGGAGGAAAGGGGCCAGAACAAATAGAAGAACAAGAGTCGGAACTATGCAACCGGACAAAGCATGTGTTAGAAATTTCTGAGGTGTCAAGCCAAGGAGGTGCACCCACAGATGTAATCATGGTCAATGGAAAAGTGGTGACCATGAAGGTGGACAGTTGTTCACCGTGGACATTAATGTCAAGGGCAACTTTTATAAGTTGCATGCAGGGAGATGTGAAATTGTTGAAAGAACATAACATTGAACCTTATGCATATGGAAACGTGAAGATTGATATGGTAGGGATGTTTCAGGCCTTCATAAAGTATAAGGGTAGAAGCTGTGAAGCAGAAGTATATGTGACACAAGAAGGATCAACACTCCTAGGGTGGAGTGAGCAATGGAAATTAGGGATCAGGATCCAAGCGAATGCAGAGAGACCGATTGATGTGGCGGAAGTAAAGGACAAGTGGGAAAAGGAGTATCCCATGGTATTTAAGGATGAGTTGGGTATGTTGAAAGGGTTTGAGCACCAAATTCGGTTGAAGGCGGGCGCAAGTCCAAGGGTGCATAAGGTGAGGCCAGTACCCCATGAATTAAGTGAGAAACTGAAGGTGGAGGTGGAGTCATTGCTTCAAAGAGGAATAATAGAAAGAAGTGAAAGCTTGGAATGGTTGTCACCGGTGGTGGTAGCTGCAAAGGCGAGTGGAGACATCAGACTTTGTGTAGACTTGAGAGATCTTAACAGGAGCATCCTGGTGGATAGACATCCTTTACCGATAATTGGTGATAAGTTATCGGTGTTGAACAATGCCAAAGTATTTTCAGTAATTGATCTTTCTCAGGCGTATCATCAAATTCCATTGACGGAAGAGTGTCAACATTTAACAGCATTTATAACGATATTTGGAAAATATAAGTACTGTAGGATGCCATTTGGACTCGCTTCGGCGGCGGCGGTATTTCAAAGGGTGATGGAGACAGTACTGGATGGAGTGAAAAACATTATTGTGTTCCAAGATGATGTGTTGATATATGCTAGTTCCCCTAAAGAACATGATGAAGTGTTGAAACAGGTGTTGAACAGATTGGGGGAGGCGGGGCTGATGGTGAAAAGGAGTAAATGTAAGATATCAGTGAAAAGTGTGGAGTATCTAGGACATGAAATTGATGAGCAGGGAGTGAGACCAAAGAAGAATCTAGTGGAAGCTTTGAGGGATGCACCGGTGCCAAGGGATAAAGAACAGGCCAAATCGTTTTTAGGGTTGGCCGAGTATTATCACAGATTTGTGAAGGAATTTGCCAAAGTATCAATTCCTCTAAGAGTGTTACTTAAGAAAGGTGTGAGATTTGAGTGGTCAAAAGAATGTGAGGAGGCATTTGAGTGTATTAAGAAAGCAGTGAGTGAAGCACCATCTATAGGAAGATTTGACCCTAAGGATAGAAGTGTGTTGGTGGTGGATGCTAGTATGTTGGGATTGGGGGCAACGTTGGTGCATTATGACAAAGATAATACAGAAAGAGTTATTGCATTTGCGTCTAGGATGCTAAGAGGGGCGGAGTGCAAATATTCTGTCATTGAAAGGGAAACTTTAGCTATGTTCTGGGCGGTAAATCATTTTAGGTATTTCTTGTGGGGAAGAAGATTCGTGGTTAGGTCGGACCACAAACCCATGGTGCAGCTTTTTGAAAGTGGAAGGTGGGCGTTGGGTTCTCCAAGAATAAGCAGGTGGGGCTTAGGATTTCAGAGTTTTAACTTTGATGTGAGCTACTTACCGGGGAAGCGAAATGTGGTGGCGGACTGCCTGTCCAGGTTACCAAGGGAAAGTGACAGGGCAGAAGAGAAAGAGGTAGAAGAGGAGTCGGTGGTGGCGGAAATACAATGTGCGGTCAGTAGAGAAGAGTGGACACGTGAAGAAGAGTCAGATGAGGACCTCAAACGTATAAAGGAATGGACAGTGAAAGGGTGGCCTGAAAAAAAGGTGCTGGAAAATAAATTCAATACATGGTGGGAGGTAAGAGAGGAATTGAATTTGTGTGAAGGCAGGTTGAGGAGGGGTAGGTGTTTGGTTCCCCCTCAAGCCATTAGATTGGTATTGATGAAATTGGCACATCAAGGTCATCCAGGGGAAGCTGCCATGAAAAGGAAGTTGAGGCAAAACTATTGGTGGCCGGGAATTGACAAAAGTGCTGAAAGTTATGTTAAGGATTGTTGGAGTTGTCAAACTAGTGACAAGTGCAGAGTGGTAAGAGAGGCCCCATTAATACCTAATGTGGTACCAGATCAACCTTGGAACAAATTGGCAGTGGACATTATGGGCCCAGTGATGGGCCTGGGAGAAGGATATAAATTTATATTGGTGGTAGTAGACTTCCATTCTAAATGGTTCGAATGGGAAGTAGTGAAGGAGGTGACGACTAAGGAGTTGATTGGTTTCTTGGAAAAAGTATTTCTTAAGGAAGGGGTGCCAGAGGAAATTGTGTCCGATAATGGGGTACAGTTTGTGTCTGCGGCAATGAAGAGCTTTCTGGCGGGTTACAGCATAAAACACACAAGGACTGCACTGTATAATCCCAAGGCGAATGGTCTTGTGGAAAGAATCAATAGGTATCTAAAAGGGGGCCTACAATTGGCAATGAAGTCTAAACAACCATGGAGGGAGGTGTTGAAGATGTTAACATGGAGTTATGTCACTACGCCACACTCAGTAACTGGTGTATCTCCATTTGTGTCAATTAAAGGTAGGGAACCGGGTACGAGACTGTGTCCAGGATGGCTGGGGATGGCCAAGGTGGTCAGTGTGGATCGTGATCAAATAATGAGATTAATTAAATTGAATCAGGAAAGGAACAAGGAACTGTTTGATGACAGGATGAGAGTAAAAGAACAAGAGTGGAAGGTTGGGGAGATGGTGTATGTTAAAAATCCCAGGTTGGTGAATAAGTGTGTAGAAAGTAAGTTTTTAGGTCCTAAAAAGATATGTGCGGTTAAAAGCAATGTGGTGGTCTTGGAGGGAGGTGAAGTTTGGTCAAAAGGAAGGTTGGCAAGAGCAAGGACGGAGAGCGAAGATACAGTGAAGGAAAGTAGAGAGAATGTGGAAAAAAGAGTAAGTGAAGAGGAAGTGAAAGGGAGAATGATGGAAGAGGAAATGGGAAAGAAGGATACAGAGGCAAGAGTGAATGAAGATAGTTTACATAGGCATAGGTCAAAGCCTGTGTGGATGAGAGATTTTGAAACAGAAACTTGATAATTCTACAGAGAAGAAATCTATATTTGAATGTTCTAATTTAGGTTTAGGATTAGGTATGTATGCATATTTCTATAATAAGAAGGTTTTGGTTAAGTGTAAAGTAATAGAATACTTTAGGTTTTAGTAGAATCAGTTATTATTATTATTATTATATATGTTGTGATTATTATTATTATTATTATTATTATGTATGTATAAGGGGAAAGATGTGTAGAGCTGTGGTTTGGAACGTTGCTCACGCGCTGGTCTCGCGGACTCATGTTACGGGGATAGGAGCCGCGTGACCAGTGTAGAGTGACGGTTGGAGATCGGCCTGAGCAGTGATGTTGGGCTCTGGGGAGCTCCGCTAATAAAGAACCAAACTTACCCACAGCGTCTGAGGATCCTTTCACCGTCGTGCCTGGAGCTCTTGAAGAGCTTGCCTTGTTTATATAGAATAACACATCTTCTCGATCAAATTTGATATGAAAGGAAGTATAAGCAAAATCCAAATCAGAATGAGAGATTGTGTTATTTGTGAGGTCATAGATGTTAGTGAAGTAACTAACCCACCTATTTTCCGTCACACCATTAAGTTGAGATGTTAATTGGGAACAGGGTGAGCCATCATTTGTCAACTTCCAGATCTGCGAAGTGTTTTAGTCTTAATTACCTGTAACCATCTTTCGCCATCATTTTGGTACATTGTTGCTCTATGCTCTCGTGTCCAGTTTCTATAGTTTGTCTTCAATTTGCGTAAAGATAGTTCACAACATTGCACCGGTAAGGATAATATCTGCCTTTTTTCTTGCCGATATTGCGTCTTCCTCAATCTGACAGATTGGTCAAATACATGGGTGCAGGGCTTATTGCCTTTCTTAGCACCTGATGTGGAGGAAGATGCAAAAAGGTGCATTCTATCATGATAATCAGATGAGTCAAGACCTTTCATCAAACGTTGATTGTCCCCTGTTAAGCTACACGCAAAAGCTTCCAACGCAACACTTGACCATTGTAATCTGTTCTGTTGGGGATTTATGATCAAATTGTTCAATTGCTGTTGGTGAGATCGAGGTTTATCCTAGAGTGAATCAAGATCTCAACCCTCAGCATCAAATGATCACTTGATGTAGTTGGAATTACCCTAAACTCGGAAATTTTAGCAAATAATCTTCTATCTACATACATACAGTCAATAATAGCTTTTTGGGCTCCACATGTCCAAGTATGGGAAGAAGGGTTATCAGTCTCCACAGCTCCATTTAGCATAATTAGATCCCATGTTTTAACAAACTCAAGCCACAGAGAGACCCGATCGAGGTTCCTTTTTTTGCCGGAGCTAGTAGATGAATATTCAGATCACCGGTTAGTATAACATGTGCAATATCCGAGGTTGTAATAATACCTTCCATAAGTGCATTGAGATCATTAGAAAAGGTGGAAGTTAAGATCGCCATTGGGTTCCAGTATATATTAATAATTATGTATTTTAGTTTTTGGATCATTATTGTGGAACATTGTAAAAAGGAATTCGGATTAGGCCCGTCTGTTACATTGCTTGTTGTGAGGATATTAGAGATAGTTGCCAGGCCAGACATTGGTCTACCTTTTTGACCCTTTATCGCCGGGATTAAATGGACATAATGATTGTCCCACGATAATGAGACGGTTAACCAAGTTTCCTGCAGAAGCACTAGATCACAATCTTTTAAGCAGCAATTGAAATTTTTTAATAGGTGCATGTGACCCCTAGTATTCTAGCTCACAATTACTACTTTGTGAGTCCGGACACAAGGTTCACCGACTCCTAGTTAAGTTTTCCCACAGCAGCATCCCTGGGCTAAGGTGCGATCACCATTATTGGTTTGTTTGGCAGATTGATGAGCAACCTCAACAGGCGAGTTCTCTATTGTGGTTGGAAATATATTGAAACCCAAGTCATACAGAGCAGATCTTGCAGACCAAATAATGTTAAAAATAATACGAGATCCTATCCACAGACAGGAGACAGTTGGATCATTGTCATCAGGAAACTCTACTTTTACAATATCACCAGTAGAAATATCTTCCAAAATTGGAATATTTGAAAATATTTGCATAATGCTCATTCTGTTCATGGTGTACGTTGGAAAGGATTCACCACGACAGCTAAGGAATAATTAGTACAGCTGCGGAGGCTTTGTATTCTTAGAGGTCACTTTTGAAGAGTGGCCTTTTTGCTTACTAGATATTTCTGTGTGCGCACAACAATTCTTTCCCTCCACTGGGGATTTAAACAAAACACTCTTGGAGTTCACTCTTCCATCAAGAGCATTTACAGAGTCAACTTGACCACTAATAATTGATTTCATGGACGATTTGAGAGTCTTCTGTTCTGAGGTTAGAGCTACTAGGCAATCTTTAATTGTACCTAAGATGTTATTTTGCAGATTGACCTGGGAATCAGGAGTCAATGGTATTTCAGGAGATTTATTCTTTATAAGCTTTGCTACTTGTTTGGTTTGAGGTCTCTCAACATTTACATTTCTCTCCTGCTTCGATCCTGGCTATTTCACCATAGCAGTAGACAGCTGTGTTAACGGATGGAGCAAAGTCGGAGGTGAGTGAAATTGACTCATATACTCATCCACTGCTTTCCTGAGTTCCTGTCTGTTAACTGTTAATTCGGGTATATCATTTCCATTCATTTGGTTAGTCCCAGGTGCCGATACAACTTGAATCTGTTCCGGCACATTCCTTGGACCATTCTCAAGCTCCTCCGCAATTTGCACCATCTCATCCAGAGGAGCGTGCTCTAGAACCACTTGAGAGGCGTTCACTCAATTTTTTGCCATTCTTTGTCTTTCTTGTGCTATTTTTTTGAGGTAGCATTTGAGACTACCACTGAACATCTCACTGGTTTTGTCAGGGATTTAAAAAATGGTCTTGTTTGCCCACTCAAAACCACTCCCTTGGGCTTTTGATTTTTGAGTTTACCTTAGACGGATGATTTTGATTTTTTGAGTTTTTTGCGAAAATCGTGTAAGCCTCTTTGTGCGGTAGTGGGTTTCTCGACTTAAGGGACTCAGCAGCAGGGGCAACTACCACCTCTTCAACAGTCAGTGACTGAGAAGGGGAGTGAGCCATTGCTGCCATTTTCAGAGGCGTCTCACATATACAAAAGCCTGAAAACACATAGCCAAAATAAAAAAAAGTCCCAAATACCTACCAGGTCACAGACTATGGGCCTCATTACAAGTGAGGCAGTAAGGGGTTAACGGTGCTGGTAAAGGTGCCATGCTGTTAACCCTGTACCGCCTCATTACGAGGCCCCCTTGCGGGACCCGCTCTGGACGCTTCTTAGACGTATAATATACATTCTACATGTTCATGTTATTCTAATTGCTCTATACGTTAGTCACACATGGTCCTGTCAGGTTCCATATATATCACTGTAATCCCATGGGGTTGTTCACGTTAAGCATCTGGAAGCTTGTTCATGATCTCTTGTGCCCTGCTCTTCTGCATTACTGCATTTGACTAATGAGAACATAATAAAAGCGGGTCAGGACTGCAAATATGCTTCATGCCTAACGCTGCTTCGTTGTGGTTTCACTAGTGACATCAGCATTGTGGCTTCTTGGTGCTTAGTCGAGACTGTCCATGTATGTGTTTCTGTCCAGGATCTCTGTTTCTTCTCCTATACCGGTGAAGACGTGTATTGGATTCGGTCTGTAGGGCTGGCTGAGAGGATTCCTTTCTGTATACTTGTCAATCATTGGTGCACTCGGGATTCGTTGAAATAGGATGGGTGACTGCAAGCGTTTCTGGTTCTTTGTCGTATCATGAATCTGGTGGTGAGGAGGGGCATTCTTGGGACCATCTCTTGGGACCCACTCTCCACACCTATGCATCATCAGTGTTTTACTGAAATGCTATTAAATAGCTATCCCTAAAATGTAGCATATTTCCCTAAATATCAAGCAACCTATTTTATAAGCACTGCTACCAGATTACATGTAGTGCCAAGGTAGTATGCCTGCTCACGCCAAGTTCCACTAACCAGTATTTTAGAAATATTTTGTAATTGCTTCATACTTATTTGTAAAAAAGGTACAAATGGTGGTGCTCATAATTCACTCATGCTAAATAACTTTCAATTAAATGGTGCTAAAAAATACAATTTTGAAAGAACAGCATTCATATTCAACCATTTTCCTTTTTCTGTGCAGGTTATTTTTCAATATAAAATTAGAACCTTTTAAAAAAGGTTCAAACATAGCTTTGGGGAATTATGATATGTCTACAACTGTAAATAATAGTTTTTCATAAAGTATGTTGTCTAATTATATTTTCCTATTACTGTGGCCATGGCTGGGACGATGCAATCATGGCATGTAGTGCATACAATTTTCATCACTGAAACATTGGGTGCAGGTAGAATGGCAGCAGGTGTATATGAGGTACCACAGGGAGAAGATGTGGCTTTGATGTTGGTTGGAGGTGTTGTGATGGTGGATGGAGGTGGTGATGGAGGAGGTGCAGGTACTCTCCGATGTAATGAACGATGGCCATGCATCCTCATGGGTCTTCTTGTATGTATTATTATCATCATTGCAGTGGACACGTAGTAGATGATTGATAAGGACACATGTGCCCAAGCCATGTGATGGAACAGTTCAGGGCCAAGTCATAACAGTGCAAATTGTGACATGATCATTGTGGACATAGTACTGTGGCCATGGGCAGTGATTCTACCTGTGTGCATGTATTGCATCCCACCTTCTCTACCTCTACCTTTTCTCAACATATCCCACCCTCTCCACTGCAGCCACCCACCATACTCCCCCCTGTTTATCTATACCCAGTTTATCTAACCCCGAGTACCCCCACCCACTCATTCTACTGACACGTTTTCTACCCTCATTGTACCCCCTACCGTGTTTTCCCTTATTGATATAACTTTTCCACACCCTCTATACCCCTACCTAGTCTGGACAAGTCTTCATTCCAGGAAGCCTCTTCAATGGGGAATGGTGGTCATTCACATGTAACTCTCATTATCTTGTATGGGTTTTTTCATTACAAACCAATGATTATTATATGTGAAGACAGCAACAGTGTATTAGGCACAAATGTTGTATGAAAGATAGTGCATACAATGTACTACTTATGAGGGTCAAAATATTCAACGTATGTGTGCAACTGTAATTGTATTTCATAAAGTATGTTCTCTAAGTATATTTCCTTTTTTTATACAGACTAAAAAGTGCAAATGATGACTTATTAATGTGGCCATGGCTAGTGTCTCTAGCTCTGTGCATCTACTGTAATCCACCTTCTTTGCATCCACCCAACTCCTCTTACCCTCTTTACTCCAAACACCCGACATACTATATCCCTCTTTATTCTAACCCTTCTTGCCTAACCCTGACTACCCCACATACTCACACGACATACATCCTTTGTACCACCATTGTATCCCCTTGATGTCTTTCTCCATCCATAAACTCTACCTACACCTCCTCTACCGTTACCCTCTTGACCACTAACCACTCACTCTACCGCTTCAGAATCGATGCATGCTACTACACTCTTCTCCCATTATAACTTTTACTGTATATATTTCAAAATGCAACTTACCACGACTACTGATACACACATATATACATATGTAATTATTATTACAATTTAATTTGTAAATAATAGCCACAAGCAAATTGATTTGGTGAATTGCACGCACAGAGATTAATTCTAAACCGTCGAGTCATCACCTCTTGTGTTTTTCTACAGCCTGGGGCATGTCACTGAGACTGTTTGCAGATGCAAATAAAGACCTGGTTTCCTCTGAATTAATAGTTTCTCAGTGTGTAGTGGAGCAACGGCCTACCTGTCCTCTTCTTCTTTGGAAGAACTGGGCAGGATCAAGGGTTGTCTGCCATTAGGGGCAGCAACAGGCGGTGCAATGAATAATTAATGTAAATTGGAGACAAGAGGGCACCCTGAATGGGTGGGTGCCCTCTATGGATTTCAAGCTACGCTGTGGATCAGACGAGCGGCAGTGAACTTTGCAGGTGCATAGGTGCCTGTGTGGAGTCCATGAAAGGCTGCGGCAGACGACATGAGTTATTCCTGCTCTGATTCTTCCAAGAGACTGAAATTAATAGCAAAACAGGTGACCCCTAGCAGTGGCCCAATGTTTCACCCTCCTTCTTGATGTGTAAAGCCAACTCCCTTTGGCCCTTTTCTACATTCTCATTCAAAAGATGCCCAAAGCTCCTCTGGAGGTTGTGAAAAACCAAAGGGTGTCCCAATCGCAAGTCCCTGGGGTCTCTCTCTCAGGTGGCCAGGGCACAGACATCGCCTTTGGACCCAGACCCTGGGGGTGGAACAGTGTGGGAGGATCACCTGGGTGGAGGATCTTCGGGGAATGGGGTTGAGACAACTGATGACGAGACAGAGTATCTCCCCGCTTTTTCCGTGCCCATACCACATCCTATTTTATAGGTTTCTCCAACTCCCCCCTTTCTACTTAAACACTGGGCAGAGGAAGAGGAGGACTCAGAGTTAAGAGGCCAACATTATATATCCTGTTAATAAGCTCAGGCAAAGTCAGGCACTTGACCTTAATCACATACATCTGATACCATTAGCTCCCCCAACCTGGATAAAAGGCGGAAAACATAAAAACACACTCTCAGCAAGATGGGGCACGAGAAGGAGCACATTTTCCGGGATGAAGGTGACCCCAGTGGAGCAAGACGACTGATCGAGGGACAAGGGCAAAGAATAGAGAAAACCTGAATAAACCTGCAGGAGGTTGTTGCCTCTGGGAAACCGCGAAGTGTACACGGTGAAAGCCAAATCTCAGACAAGAAGAAGCCTGCATTGTGTTTCAAGGACACTAGCAACCCTCCAAGATGAATGGCAGAGTTGGGGAGGCGAGGCAAGCCTGTGATATCAACCTTGACTCGTAAATCAAAGACGCAAAGGCAAGAAAGGAATGCACACAACCGGTGAGTTAGCGAAAAACGTGAAAGGATGGTTTGTGTCAAGGAAAGATAGAAGCTGTAACAGTGTATCTCTGATTGAAGGTTGCGTGCGTGCAGATGAGACACAAAAGAAAGTAAACACATAGTGAACTTTAAAGTTTACTGAAAACTGTGAAGCCAGTGATACAGAGTGGTGGAGTTGTCCAGTGAAAGGAAATAGCACACTCAAATGTCTCTGCAAAATGTTTGCTGTCTTCTTGTAAAGCGACAAAGAGAATGAACTATGAAATGTGCAATGTTCAAGATTATTTCTGTCGAAAGGGGAAGTTAAAAAGTGATATGTTTAAGAGAACGATTTCTTTGAACTTTTCCAAGTGTGTTATGGAACAAGTCCAAGAGACACTGGGACAAACAACATAAGGGAAAGCTGAATTGAAAGTCGAAGTGAACCTGCAGAGGTCTATGTAAAAGGCCTTGTACATTTGAAAGTCTTCGACATCAGTTAAAGGTCCGATCCCAACTGAGGGAGACCAGGAACAGGAAATAAGTTAGGGGAAGGGAACCCCTAACAAAGGTGGTTGAAGCTTGGGGAAAGGAACCCCTCCAAGTGATGTGATTGCGAGGTCCGAGCCTGGAGGGAGATCTACGTTGAATCAGGTACTTTATGTCTGGAGAGGTCTGAGCCCGACAGAGGTAGACCTACATAAACTTTTGTTGAACTGTGAAAGAACTTTTGGTGAACTGGAAATAAGTGGCTTTAATGTGGAAAGCCAAGCGGGCCTCGACCCACATTTTGAATTACCTTTCTTTTGATAAGCTGAGCCAAAGTGTGTCATCCTGTAGACGGGGGTCGCCTTACTCCATGCTGTCCAATGTAGTGAATAGAGCTGACTCAGCCACCTTGATCTTTTATGTTATCACATTGACGTTTGCTGCATACAC
The DNA here is from genome assembly GCF_040938575.1 of Ambystoma mexicanum. NCBI lineage: Eukaryota > Metazoa > Chordata > Amphibia > Caudata > Ambystomatidae > Ambystoma > Ambystoma mexicanum. Next base: position 64,528,732 of record NC_090925.1, on the reverse strand, counting down.
ATTCCATTCTACACAATGTTGGTATAAGAGATAGGGCAGGCATTAGGTTTTGTTAGTATAGGCCATTTTGATTTGAGATAGCCTGACTAGGGCTAGACTACTCCCATCATAGCAATAGGGCAAAATAGGAGATTTTCCAAACCCCAAGACTTTAATAAAGGTTTTGAAATGTGTAGCTCTTGTGGCAGTGCCATACTTGTGATTCCATGATTCTCTTACAAGGTGCACGTGCTGCGTCTTGATGCATATTTCATTATAGGTCTTCTGAATCAAGGAATGTGGAAATGGGGGGCAGGCCTGGCGGTGTCGGGCTCTTGTTCAGTTATCTAATGTTCATATTCTGCACTGGATGTCCTCCCCCAATCAGTACTACTAAATATTCTGCACCTGTTGTGCATTTGCTCCATCATTGATGGTTTGTTTTGGCCTTACTCTTTCTAACTTACTAACTTGCATGCCTCCTTCTAGACATTTTCAAGCACAACATTCAGCATTGGTAGCAGAACTTGAGGTGTTTGCACTAAAGAAACCAAACACATAACATGATGAAAAGGGGATAAAGACAGATGGTGTTTTGTCAGGATCTCCAAGATACCCATGAAACGCAGGAGGCTTGTTGGGATGGTGGATGGAAATGAAAGCAAAGTAGGTGGCACTCCTTAAAATGAGTATGACCTGTAAAGTATTGTTTGTTTGTTTATTTATTTATAGTGCGCACCACACCCTAAGGTATCTGGCACATTACAAGGGCATGCAGTTTCTGAGTTACACACAGAATTTACAGTTAACACTACAAGAAAAATACAGTCATTTACAAAAAGTAATTCATATTATTTGCAACAAAGGTTATGTACACGTAAGGTGGACCGAGTCATGTTGTGCAATAGGTATTTACAGTCGGTGTGAGTTGATCGGGTATACTGTACAGGGTTCAGGTTAAGGCGGGCTGACGGGACTAGTAGGGTGCATCGTTGGTGATAGGCCAGTTTTTCATATATTTCCTAAATTTATGGAAAGACTGGTCAAATGTCATTGTTGGAAAAGCAAAATACAAGTTCTGTTCATAAAAATATACGCATATGTTTTCCAATGGCTCTGCATGACCGGTGTGCACATAAAGAAATCCTTGGGTAAAGAAAACATCCATACAGTTCTGAGCCTCATGTCAAACTACTGCATCACTACTCCATCACTCTCAGGTATTTTTATTTTTAAGGAAGGAACTGTACATCCAAAAGCTTTTGCATCAAAAACTTTCAGCTGTATGCCAGGCATGTTTCATCCAGTGTATCTCTCATAGGACTCCATTGAGACTTTAGCAGACCATGGCCTGTACATTACTATGCCCAGGCGTACACCTGCAGTCATGGTGTCACTTGGATAATCTCTCACTTGGTTTTAATTGCAAAAAGGGAACATTTACATTTCAGCAGATATTCAATCATTTCAGAAACTAGCTTGGCTTAGACATGAGAGTATCTGCTCATATGATGCTTCCCATGGTCATAGGTCACTGATTCTACACCAGTCATTGCTCACAGAAGATGTCTGTTCTTGCCTCGATGCATTATCAAAATACAAGGATCAAAGCCACATTTCCCAGGTGAGAAGCTTTGGAGATGTTGCAAATGGTGCTGGTACTCCTGGGTTAAGAGGATGAAACATTAGGACTCCCCCCACATCTGTTTATTGGAACAAGGATGCTGTACATGCATACAGGCCATGCGTTATCTCAGAATGGTGACTTGGAAGCATTGGAGCTTGACAGAGGTTTCTCACAATTCATCTTGGGTTGGCGTCTTTCCTTTCGGGGGGCTACTTTGGTCCATCACTGTATAAGTGTGCAGTCTTAGGTTGCATCGGAATCTTGGGAGCGGAATATCATCTCAGCTTCAATCACAGGCTTGCATCCATTTAACATTTTGGTGGCCACCTAATCACTTGTTGGTTGCCAAATACAAACCTTCCTAGACATTCTGTGCAAAGGTGTTTTCCTTCAAAGCATCTAGATACTCAGAAACAGCCAATTTTCTGGGGCAGTCAGCAAATACAATGATTTTATATGGCAACATATGTGTCACATTCCCTCTCATGGAACACAAAGGGGGTCATTAGTCCAGAAAAAAGTGCCAGTATTTCCGTACACAAGCTCTTTTCCCCACTGGCAGAGTACAATTTTGCTGGTGGGGATGCCTGATTTACCTCCAGCCAACAGCTGGATGTCATTCAGGCCCTCACTGGCAAAAAACAGCTGTAATTTCTAACACTGGTATTACCAGTGCTGGTTATACTGGTAATCCCCTTCATGGAGTCCTATTTGACTCCATGGAATTAAATTTACCACCCTGTCCTCCACCTATAATATCCCAGTAATACCAGAATATCAGGCAGCAGGAGCGGTTATACTGTTTGCTGGTATCATGCTGGAATTTCCAGCGGGATACCAGCGCAGGTGTAATGAACCCCAAAGTAAAATATTTAGACTCACTGTATTCCAGTCTTACTGCCGGCACATCCCTTCACTCCCTACCAGTGGAATCTACCTAACCAACCATGGAAGGATAACAGTGCAGGAAAATGCAGTCCCTTGGAGACACTGCACCCCGATAAGAAAAGGACCTCACAGGAGGCATGTACAGGATTTACATCTCTAGTGAGGCATACATGTACACATAATCAGAGAAAACATGTGTTTAAAAGTCAGGAAAATGGCAGACATTGAGAGACGTCACAGCTGATGTCAAGTTTTGACCTTCAAGCTCACAATGTTCATAGAATATTGCCAAAATTGGAAAGAATGATTCATCTTTCACAAACGTGTAATGACTATCCCAATTAATGAGCTTCAATCCTGGAGAGGTGTATTTTCAACCAATTAATTTACACAAAGTCAAGTAGAACAAAAAGAGGCAAACAATGGAATTTCAGTTCTGAAACATAGTTTATTGTCCCAAATTCAATTACACGGTTCTCCAAAAATATGTATGGGAACAACCAACACACAACATCATAGCCCTTTCTTTTTTTTTCAGGTAGAAAACCACCTATCTGTGGGGCCCAGTACACCATGACTTTCAAGCTGAGCAGCTCAACTTGGGTGGCTGACACCCATCAGACACTGGGTTTCTTATATCAGGGCACAAAAGAGTTTACATTCCTACTCAGCTCCATTCTCAACCAGTCCTTGCGTTCTCCTCCAAGGTTCTGTACACAACCACCTTTTTCTTCTAGTGTCCTGGTCCTTGTGTAACTCTCAATCTCTCGGAGCTTGAAACAAGCTCCCTCACATTCAATGAGGCAACAATGACTCAAGTCTCCTCCCGCCTCTAAGTCCTGCCTATGGCTGGCCTAGTCTACCAGAATGTTCCTGGACTGACAACACAGTCTCACACTCTCAACCAGTTCCTGCAATACTGGGATTCAATGTACCTCCTTCTCCCCCTCTTGGTTGTAGCCCTCCAATCTCCAGTCTTCTACTGTCTCTTCCTCCCTTTCTTCTCTTCCCTACAGACTCTCCTCTTTAACGTATCTCCTCTCACCACCTGCTACAGAATACCTCTCTGCTGCTCCTTTCCAGATAGCATACACTGTCAGCCTGAGCCTCTTGGCTTATATAGAGAATCCCACTCCACCTGGTTGGGACTCTAGGTGAGGATCTGCACCTATGTGAATGTAGGCAGGGCTCAGAATAATTGGTTAATGTGACCTGGGTAATGTGTGCTGGAAAGACTATTGTTGCAACTTTCACCATTCTAGATTCCAATTCTCGCTCTGCAACCATCTCTGATGCAGTCTGTACTGAGCTGGAGTCCCCTGCTTCCCCAGGGTGTGCACTGAAAAACAAGAAAACAGCTTTCTTAACCATGAAATCTCATCTTTTCTTTCTACCAATTATGAATTTGTGGAAATTATTTCCATTAAATGAAAATGTATCTATTTATTTGCTGGTAGTTTTGGGTCTGGTTTTTTGCTACTTTAGCTCTCTTCAGCTGACCTTGTGTCAATCGGTGGGACTTAACGCTGTGTGTCCCCTGCATGCGAGCAGTGATTCATTGAGGGCGGTACACTTGCCCTGGATCCTCCAGCTTTCAGTGGCACCCAGCCCATGTGTCCACAAAGTTAGGCAGATGACCTGCTCACACCACTCACATCAACGAATTCCTGCAACAAAGTAATGCTATTATTTCTGTGAATGTACTGCTGTCCAGCAGAAAGGTTCAGCTACTTTGAACATATGATTGTTGCAGGCCAACATACAACTATCTATTGAAAGTATTTATGCCTTGACGAGAAAATTGAATACTTGACTGCAGTGATAGCATTCTATAGCCAAAATACCACTGGCCATTTTCTAAGCATAGCCTAAACTAACATGTTTGCTGTTATGATCAATTTAGGGCACAGACCATCACCCCTGTGCAGTACACAAATAAAGGGCATAGCTACTACAACCCTTTTTAATTGAGACCAAAGAACATAACTCTTTCCCAAGACAACTCACCCTTGCCAGTGCCATGAAAGTGTTCCCCTACCCAAACATTCATGCTATATTTGGGCTTGGCATCACTGTTCTTCTTTTTTGAACCTACAGCAGATTGGGTTTTCAGCAACGGCATTGCGATCAAACAAATTTCATTGCGATCATTTCAAATTGATAATTTATTCGATTGGAGTCTAGTTCTTTGTTCTAACATTTTACACCATCCTTCTTTTAAAGGCATCCTTGAATTCTTTGTTTTTTATAGTGTAAATGATGGGGTTACTCATCAGGATCACCCCGATAAAGATTAAGGAGGATATTTTGCTCTGACTCACTGAGTACATTGAGGCTGGTCGTACATAAACAAAGATGAAAACTCCATAGAAAAGGATCACCGCTGTGAGGTGTGAGGCACAGGTGGAGAAGGCCTTGCTCCTATGTGTATTCTTCTGGATTTTCAGGATGGCTGAGATGATTTTGACGTATGATGACAGTATTAAAACACATGTTGAAAATACCACTATCACCCCCAGAATAAAGGTCATTCTTTCAATGGTGACGGTGCTGGTGCAGGAGAGCTTAATCAGAGCGGCAATGTCACAGAAGAAGTGGTCAATTTCAAGGGTGTTGCAAAAAGAGAAGGTAGATATTTGGGTGATGTGCAAAATGGGGTCCATGAGGCCAGCAATCCAAGCAACAGCGGCCATTCGGTAACACACATATTTATTCATGATCCTCGTGTAGTGTAAAGGATTGCAGATAGCCATATATCGATCAAAAGACATGATGGTCAGGATAATAAATTCTATTGTAATCATGGCTGTGAAAAAGTACATCTGAATCAGGCATTCTCGCAGAGTAACATGTGGGTTCCATATAAAAAAACTGCCCATCATTTTGGGGAAAATAACAGAGGTACAAGAAATGTCTGCAAAAGACAGGTTGGTGAGGAAGAAGTACATGGGAGTGTGCAGATGAGAGTCGCAGTAAATAACTAACATGACGAGAAGATTTGCTGCAATAGTCACCAGATACATCAGGAGAGATCCAACAAGAATGGGCACCCGCAGGTTCGTGATATCAGAAAAACCCACCAGAATGAATTCTGTCGAATATGTCTGATTCCCTTCTCCCATCTCTCCAGATATACTTGTATTCAAATTGTCTTTGTTTAGCTAAAACAAAAAAAAGACAGTTTTAGCAGAACCAGAGCTCTGAAACAAAAATTGTGTTAATGTGTACATTGTGTAATTGTGTTAATGTGCAGCTCCAGTCCTTGTCTGCCCATGCTAGCTGGGAAGCCTGCCGCAGTCAACCAGAGGCGACTGATAAGGTAAGTGTGGACTGGGTGTGTATTTCCACCACCACTGTACTCCACTAAAAGCCCCACCACTCTTATTACCCACGAGAACAAAGCCCAAATGTGTTAGTCAGTCATATCTCGCATTTAGCCCATCTATGTTAGTCATATCTCGCAATTAGCCCATTTGTGTTAGCCATATCTCGCATTTAGCCCATCTGTGTTATTCAGTCATATCTTGCATTCAGCCCATCTGTGTTAGTTAGTCATATCTTGCATTTTGCCCATCTGTGTTAGTCATATCTTGCATTGAGCCCATCTGTGTTAGTCGGTCATATCACAAATTCAGGGCATCTGTGTTAGGAAGCAATATCTCGCATTTAACCCACTTGTGCCATATTGTCAGGGACCAACTCCCAAGTAGGTTGGAGAGCTACTAGGAGTTTGTAGACTCATACTCTCGGAAGGCCCAACACCTTCCACAAAAGGAATGCAGGCCTAGTCAGACAGAAAGTTCAAACTGCGTTTTATTACAGCCAAACTAACAGGGATCAGTACAAGGATAGAAGAAATCCAAGGACCACTCGCAGGCCAGTTTTGTATCCTAATTGCATCATAGTGACGCCATAACCTGGGATCTACTCCAGAAAAGCTATCGCCATCTGGGATTGGCCGTGAGGAGCCTAATAACCTATTCATTCCCTTATATGAGTTGTTCTACTGGCCCTCGCATTTTAGGTGGCTGGCCTGGTCCACCCCCAAATTACTATCGCTAAACAATGTTGGAGTGTCAGGGTATTAGCATTGTTTCTTGCCCATTGCTATCCACCCCTAGGATACTGAACTGTGGTTGGCTAGAGCTGATGTCCCCAGGCCTGGGACCTTAAATGATTGTCAGCTCTTTGTGTTCCTTCTCAAGGTAATAAGAATGACTATGTGTCTACATTTTAACTTGTATGTACCACTATAGTCTATTAGAGTGACCGCTCAGATTGTGCAACACTTGTCTCTTGTTATAACATCTTTGTTTTAAACTTCTGTCTGGCTTTGTGAGACTGACTCTCTTTCCCAGCGTCTGGTTTCGATTCATCATCTGAGTCAGCCGGGTTATATGTTTGGAGACCACCTTTTGCCGCTTCTGCAGCTCTGAATTATGAGGAATTATTCATATTTATTGCAGCTGGTGTTACTGTCGTTCAGGGAATGGAATGTCACTCGTATCTAGAGGCCTTGGCAGCTGGCCCTCTCTCACACGTTTGCTCTCTGTTCAGTTTGGATGCAGCTCAGCTCTTGCTGAGGGCTTGTGGACTGCTGTAATTTTCCTAAGCCATAATATTGTTTCTATATGTTTATGCTTTTCTATATACACCACATGTTAGTCACAAGTGGTTCTGTCAGGTCCCATAGGTGCTTCTGCAGTTCCATAAGGTTATTTGCATATAAGCATCTGCAAGTTTTGTTCGGGATCTCTTGCTTCTTACGGTTTCTGAGTTGCTGCTTTCCAGCTAATGACAAAATAATAAAGGAAATGACAGTATGTACATGTATCCATCCTCTAACTTATAGAACTGTATGCATGTGTTCTTCATGTATTCGGGTGCGTGCGTGGTTGTCTCCCGATGTGTGGATGGTACGTGGGCTTCCTGTCTAATGCTGCTATGTCGTGGTATCTCTAATGATGTCTGCACATGTTTTCTCTGCAATCTAATCGATACTGTCAATAGAAGTCTCCTTAGTCGCAGCCTGAGGCTCTTCATGCACTCTGGGCAAGGTTTGTACTGCTCCTGTTCTGTAGGGCTGGCTGAGTGGGTACCTCGCGACATACTGATCGACCACCGGAGCACTGGGAATCAGTCCGAAATAGTATGGGCGATCACGGTATCTTGTGTTCTTCTTCTGTGTCATGCACCTTATAGGAGGCGGTGGAGGGTGTGAATTTGCCCATCCTTTTTCAAAAGCCGACACGGACAGACTGTGGGGCACAGGGAACACATGACCCAGAGAAAAACCCGTGGGGATGGTAATTGCTGCACACCAGAATGTACGGGAACAGAAGGGATATGGGCCGCAATTCGTCAGAACAGTGAGGGTAGGAAAGGTACTGCCACTATGTAACTCTACTAGAAACTCACCCTTCTGCATGAACCTCTCAAATTCTGAAATAAACACAAGCATACCTCCACAGCACAACAACTGCACACACTTTCACATCAAATGTGAGTTTGTTTCCAGGATAGCAATTTCAGTAATCATAGACTGTTAGGGAGATTTCTCACACAAGTGCTAATTCCCTCTACCTTAGAGCCCTCCAGCTCTTTTGCTTTTGTGTTCTTTGATTATGGAGTTGAAACAACGCCAGAGGCATCATCTTGTTCTGTGCATCACAAAGCACCTTCAGTGCAGTGGCACAGGGATGTCTTTTAGACTTCTCAAGGAATAAATACCTTCTCTGGGACAGACTACTGTCTACTGTTAAATTGACTTTACTAGTCTCTTTAAATTTGCTGACCCATCACACACTATCTTCCTATAGAGTGCCGGAGCGGTTGCCTAGCATCCTCTGAGTCAAAACACTCATGTAACAATCAATAGTTACCCTTTCCTACTTATAATGGCTGGTGGCAATGGTTTAGATCAAACTACCATGATTTTTCCCAACCGCTAACAACGGTAGCTAAAAATCGGGTCAGCCATCTTTTTCATATGGCGCCCAAGACCTATCTGTAAAAAGAGACTCCAGTCATCTTTTTTCGCCATTTCTTTTAGGAAAGATCCTTCTTGTATTTGTCTCTGCGCGCCAAGCCAGGTTTGGTCCCTTTGTTCGGTGGCCTTTGGCGGGCTTCCGTGCTGAAGCCCTCCTCTGGTGCCTGAGTGTCTGGGATGGACAGGATGTGAGGGAGGTGCCCAAAACTCCCTGTACTTGGTCTCCTAGGACTCTGGCGTGATTGGCCAGCTGGCTGTCCGGCAAGGAAAGCCACCCTGCTGTGTGAGTGACATCCAGGCAGGAATAAATGGATGAAAACTGTTTAAAAGCAGGTCTCTGGGACTTGGAAAGAAGAGTCGACCACTGGAAAGAAAGAACCGAAGACGAGCAGAAGGAAGAGGACTGCTGCAACTCCTGGATGACTGGTGAAGCTCTGCTGCAGGTCCGAATTGCCTGAAACTCCATCGACAGAGAAGCCCTTCAAGGATAACTTCTTTCCTTGAGTTTGGTGGGAACAACCAACTCACAAGCCAACTGGACACCGTTCCCATCTGGTCAAATATTCTTCAGGGTGCTGTTGAAAACCGGATAGCCAGAGGGAAGGAAACCAACTTGTGGACTTTAAGGCACTCACACCTTAAAACAATGTTTTGCCAAGCTTGTGGCCTCATCCCTGGGCAGTGTAGGAACTTCCCGACCTCCTCCTTCTTGTCCCATGACTGAAGCTCAGGAGCAGCGAGATCTGCTCAAACTGCCAGGAACAACTGCCTCAGCTACAGCTCTTCTTCATTTACAAGGTACTGTGCAAACGCAGACTGGAAATCTTTTCGGCCACGGAGAAAGTGTGTGAAACTTTCACGACTTCGAATGCTTGTACTTCCCTAAACATTCGTCAAACCTTTCGCCTAGCCAAATTCTTCTAAAAACCGTGGCAAAGACTTTACCGTTTACCAGCAGAACTGTGCTATCCTATACAAAGACTCTGAACCATTGACTTTGGCCCAGGCCTATGAACTGAATTGCTGGTTGTAGTTTACTGAAACCCTTTGCCCTGCCTATGAAAGTATTTGGGATGTCTATTCTTATAAACTTGTCTTTCTACCCGTTTTTAAAGTATCTGAAGTGCCATTTTGCTCCCACTTCAGGGGAGTTAAACTTGTTCATTTACTTATCGGTTGTGTATTTGTGGTTTATTAGTGTGTGATATTGAGCTGCTCTTGCTAGTGTAATGTTTTCAAACTGGCTGTGTAAATAAATGTATATTCTTTTACCAAGAAACCTTGAGTAAAGTGTTTGAATCACTGAATGGCCTTACCCAAAAAGTCCTCTCCCCCACACATGTTAAAGGCAGAACCCTTGACTGGGTATCTGAACTTAACTGCAACATAGGCATTACTGACATCACCCCTCAAACATGGACCGACCACTATCTAATAAACTTCACTGCCACACTTGACCTCCTTAGCCCTAAAATTATCAAAATGATACCACCACTCCCCACCAGAAGTAAAAAAGACATCACTACAGAAAAACCCATCCCCCTCCTCCTGCCTACCATCAATGGCCTGAAGGACAATACCCACCCAGACACCCTAGTAGACACCTTCAATAAAGCTATGTCTCATGCACTAGATACTATTGCACCTCCAAAACTACGCAAAGCTAAACAAGAAGCCCACCTTAATGCTTGGTTCACCCCCCAGCTTAAGGGCCTCAGAAAGCAGAAACGAAAACTCCAAACTATCTGGCGTAATTCACCTACCGATGACAACAAAGCTAATTTAACCCAATTCACCAAATATTACAAGTCAGAAATTATCAACACAAAAAAATATATATTCAATGACAGAATTACAAATGCCAAATCTAATACCAAGGAACTTTTTTGCCATCCTTCGCGAAATGGAATCTCCTATCCAACCAACTGACACGGTCCCCAAGGACAAGATATGGTGCACTAATATACAGAATGCCCTATTGAATAAAATTTCCACCCTCCAACTTAAAATAACTAATAAAAAGGATGCCGTCTCTCCTACTGATCAACAAGCACCGCTAGTAACTGAACCCAATACTATCCCCCCTTTTAGCTTCAAACCCATCTCCATCATCGACACTGAAAAGGTTATCCTCTCACTGAAGCAGTCCAACTGCAAAGGCGACAGTTGCCCCGCTCAAATAATAAAGGACACAGCCAGAGATTTAGCCCCATTCATCTCGAAGCTCATTAACTCCTCCTTCAAATCTAACACAGTGCCAGCCAACCTAAAAGAATCCTGGGTCCTCCCCCTTCTTAAAAAACAAACCCTCGATCCATCCATTCCGACCAATTATAGGCCTATCACTTCTGTACCTTTCCTACTAAATATTATCGATAGAGTAGCCTATCTCCAAATTCAAGACTACTTAGAAGCTAACCACCTACTAGGCTCATGCCAATCGGGCTTCCGCCCACTCCATAGCACTGAAACAGCCTTGATAGATCTTAAAACTAAAATGGAGGATTTCAAGAATGGTGGGAAAATAGCGCTGCTACTCCTACTGGACTTGACAGCAGCTTTTGATCTGGTGGATCATGCAGTTTTATGCAACCACCTCAAGCTTGCTGCCAACTTCACAGGAGAAGCTATAACATGGTTCCAATCCTTTCTAGCCAACCGGACCATGAGGGTGTTTTCCACCTTCACTTGTGCCGATCCCATCCAAATTACATGTGGAGTCCCACAGGGTTCCTGTGTCTCACCCACCATGTAAAACATTTTCACAAAGCCATTGTTCGACAAGTTGGACAGACTGGGCGTCACCTACACAAATTACGCAGATGACACCCAGATCCTCATACCCCTTTCGGGCAACTATGGAGTGGACCTGGCATTGGTGAATAAAATTTACATCCTCATTCAGGCATGGATGGCCACCCATGGCCTCTGCCTGAACGACGATAAAACTGAAATTCTGCTTCTCGGATCAGACCATAACCTATCTAAACTAACTCCGGACTATGCCACATTTAACATCGATAACAATACTATTAAGGTTATGCGAGAAGTTAAAACCCTAGGTTTTTACCTCGACTCAGCTCTCACCCTTAAAAAGCAAGTGAACTCCCTTGCCTCCACAACCACCTACACGTGTAAACTCATCCGTGCTGCCAGACCCTTCCTGTCCAGTGCCAGCTGCCTCACCTTGGCTAATGCCCTTGTCATGTCCAGACTGGACTACTGTAACACCTTATACTCAGGTGCCAATAAGTCGGTCATTGACAAACTCCAGAGATTACAAAATAACTCTCTTAGAGCAGCTTTGAACATCCCAGGCAGAGAGCATATCTCCAAACACCGGACCGAGGCACACTGGCTAAAGATAAAGGACAGAATCCTTCTCAAAACCATTTCTCTTACATCCAAATGCCTCAACAATCTAGCACCCCCCTACCTAGCTGAAAGAATCAACTGGAGACCCTCTAACCGACTGACGAGATCTGCAAACACCTTCTTAATTGAAGTCCCTATACTTACCACGGTGGGTGGATCTAGCTTCCCAGTTAGAGCTGCACAATCTTGGAACTTACTCCCACCAGACCTTAGACGCCCTCTACCCTACACTAGATTTAGATCTAACGCTCTCAAATGGCTGCACAACAACGATATGTAATGACATTCACCCTTATCTAGCTGATCACGTTATACATTTGTTAAGACAATATTCTTCTGCGCTCACCCATCTTGCTCCCATAAGTACTGTAACACCTGTACCATTTGTTGTAAATTACCACTGTTTTGTAATAGCCTATGCCAGGCACTGTAACTAAGTTTCGAGTCTACTTGTACTGTTGCGCCCATCTGCCTACGGGCTTGGAGCGCACTACCAAATAAATAAACAAACAAACAAAACACTGTATTTGTTGGTCCTATGTGTAACTTGTTCTACTGCTGACTCAACTGTTGAAATAAGTCTGGCTGCTCAGCCATCGCTACCTCGTTACTGTGTAGTACAGGCTTGTACCAAAGGTGAATTTGTACTGACACTTGTAGTCTTAATTGCATGTAATGTTCCCAAAAGGTACTGCATGTGATTCTGCCAAACACAGACAATAATATAGCAAGGAGCTCCAAACATGAGAAAGGTATTTCCTACATGCATATGGCTGTTTAGCTTTGAGTTGTGTGTCAAGATTGTGCCTCAATGTCACTGAAATAAATGTCTTATTGCTGCTAGCATCATCAAACACTTAAAGATTCATCTGGGCGCACGGTGTAATGGCTTAGCAGAAGAGGTGAATACAGTAAAAGCTTGATTATCTGGCATTGTACCAGATCATCAAATATGCCAGATAACATATGTAATTCGATGCCCAACAAATAGAATGCAATAAGGGGAATAACACATGTTACCCAGTTATCTAGCCTCCAAAATGTATTATTATGCATTTCCCCTCTATGAATGGATTTGTTACATTCAATGGGAAGAAATGGTTAATAGAGTGTTCTGTTCAATAAGGTATCAGTTGTCAAAGCTTCAACTATATTTGGTTTCAGGTGGAATGCTATAAACGCTGGAACTGTTTGGGGTACCGTGAGTTGGCTCTATGATGCCACCCCTTCTCGTTCTAGTTTATGTCACTGTATTTTGATTGAATCAAGGTAGAAGGTCCATTGTAAGATTGTGGGCTGAGGACTATTACTTTAGGGGGCATTAATGGGTCTCAGGATGATAGATTCACGAAAAGCCCTGATTGTTTTGTTAATAATATGTGCTTTGGAGAGATTCTTTATTGTAAAACAGTCTGGCTTCAGAGCTGCCAGAAGCACGGAAGCTGCTCTCCTGAACATCCGTGAGGACCTGCTCTCGAACCTTGACTCTAACATTCCATGTGTTCTCATTTTGCTTGATCTCTCTTCTGCCTTTGATAGTGTCAACCATACCATCCTGCTCAACCGTCTCCGTGATAACCTGGGTATCAATGATCAGGCTCTGGCTTGGCTGACCTCTTTCCTCTCAAATCGACCCTGCAAGGTCCAACTGGGGTCTTTCCTGTCTGACATCTTCTTCTCTCCCTGTGGTATCCCCCAGGTTTCTAACCTCTCTCCCTGGCTGCTCAACCAGTATCTGGCACTTCTCGCCCACCGCATCGCTGCTCTCTGCCCCAACTTTCAGTACTATGCGGATGATACCCAGCTCATTTTCAGGCTACCCTCGGCCTCCTCTTCTCCGTCCCTCATCTCTGACTGTCTTTCTGCTATCCAGGAATGGTGTGCCACCAACGACCTCTGCCTTAATGCCAGTAAGACCAAGATTCTACTCATCGGCACACCCACTCCCTCCTTCCCTGCAGCTCTCTGGCCGGCCTCCCTTGGCCCTCTTCCTGCTCCTACCTGCAAGGCAAAAAACCTCGGGGTCATCTTCGACTCCACACTCTCCTTCTCTCCTCACATTTCTGATGTTTCTAAGAGGTCACAGCTGCACCTCCTCAGAGGTATCCTTCCTTTCCTCTCCTTCCCCCAGAAGCTCACTGTCTCCAGAGCCCTGGTTCTCTTGAAGCTGGACTACTGTAACAGCCTCTATCTAAATCTGCCTGCCTCTACTCTCCGCCCTCTGCAACTCATCCAGAACAGGACTGCAAGACTTGTCCTTGGCCTCAAGCCCAGGGACCGTATCTCTCCAGGACTGAAATCGCTACACTGGCTCCCTGTGGCTGCGAGGATTAAGTTCAAAACCCTCTGCATTGTCCACAAGGCCTTCTGGGGACTGGGGCCAAATTACCTTCAACTCTCCCTTCCTAAATATCTTCCTTCTCGAGCACTTCGCTCTTCTGCCTCCAACTCCCTCAGGGTCAGCCGCTTCTCCAAGCAATGAGTTGGGGGGAGATCTCTCTCCGCAGCAGGGTCCTCCCTCTGGAACAGCCTTCCTGCCTCCCTGAAACTTGAGGAGAACCATCTCCAGTTCCGGAGCACCTCAAAACCTTCCTCTTTGCTTCTGCTTTCTCTCTCTGTCTCCCCTGCTAAATCACTGAAACTGTACTGAATCAGCAACTGGGCCACTCACCAATATAGGTCCTTGGCCCAGCCACTCTCCCCTGCACTGCCTTCCTGGCAACCCCTGCACTGCGGGACTGTCTCTGTATCCCTACAGCCCCCCTTCCCAGCACTTGTCTGCACTTATCTTGCACTTGCCACCAGCTGGCCCTTATTATTTATCTTGTTCATTACTAACCCTGTACTGCACTTTCCCCTCTCCCTTTCCACCTTGCACTTTTCCCACCCCCCTTACCCATGCACTTGCGCAATCTGAATGGCACCTGGCCTAGTAGGATCGTTGTCTGTCTCCCCTTGTTCCCCCCTCCCTGCCTCATCGCGCCTTGAAACACTTGTGTATAGGCGCGTTACAAATGCCATATCATATCATATCGGCTTATAAATATGGTGCCATTTGACGAATCTACATAAATGTTTGCAAACCGATTTTAAATTGAGATATACATGTTTTTGTAAAGTTTGGTGGGATGTTCTTATGAGGGGGCCAAATTAGAGGGGGGTGTCAACATTTTTAGATGACTTTTAACTTTGACGAATGTGGACAAAAGTTTTCAGAAAGATTATAGACCCAACCTTGAATGTCTATGCCTGAATGGATCTTGTGAAGTTGGGGGCTAAGTTATATGACTATTGTATGTATTTTGACACTTTTGGAAAAATAAATGTGGTTTGATTTCAAGCAAACTTGTGTAAGAAGCATTGGCAAGGACCTTAAAGCATGGTTTTGCAAATGTGCTCATGTTTTTTTTTTGACAAGTGTCATAATGTATATACAAAACATTGTGATATACATTTGGTCACTGAAGTATAGCCTGTGGCCATGGACAGTGGGCAGATTTTCCGGGTCATGGTATAAGCTCATGACCTGGACAATCTGGCTACTGTCTATGACCGCAAGGGACACATGGGGTTAAAGTTGCCATGTCCACATGGGACCGGCTATGTGGTAAAGTTATTCGAAAGTGGGATAGGTTTGAAAGGGAAAAGAAATGTGCTTGTGATAATATGGTCATAGGGTTCTGTCTTCGTCTTCTGCAGGCTGCCATGGAAAGGGAATGGGGCTCTATACAGAGCCCTGCCTTACCTTTTCATGGTCGCCATCTTTGAAAACGATTTTCCTTCCTACAACGGGACACCCGAAATATCAATTGTTTAGTGCCCCAGGTTCCGGACTGGGGTCCATCACTGTGTAAGTGTGCAGTCTTAGGTTGCATAGGAATCTTGGGAGCGGAATATCATCTCAGCTTCAATCACAGGCTTGCATCCATTTAACATTTTGGTGGCCACCTAATTAATTGTTGGTTGCCAAATACAAACCATACTAGACTTTCTGTGCAAAAGTGTTTTCCTTCAAAGCATCTAGATATTCAGAAACAGCCAATTTTCTGGGGCAGTCAGCAAATACAATGATTTTATATGGCAACATATGTGTCACATTCCCTCTCATGGAACACAAAGGGGGTCATTAGTCCAGAAAAAAGTGCCAGTATTTCCATACACAGGCTCTTTTCCCCACTGGCAGAGTACAATTTTGCTGGTGGGGATGCCTGATTTACCTCCAGCCAACAGCTGGATGTCATTCAGGCCCTCACTGGCAAAAAACAGCTGTAATTTCTAACACTGGTATTACCAGTGCTGGTTATACTGGTAATCCCCTTCATGGAGTCCTATTTGACTCCATGGAATTAAATTTACCACCCTGTCCTCCACCTATAATATCCCAGTAATACCAGAATATCAGGCAGCGGGAGCGGTTATACTGTTTGCTGGTATCATGCTGGAATTTCCAGCGGGATACCAGCGCAGGTGTAATGAACCCCAAGTAAAATATTTAGACTCACTGTATTCCAGTCTTACTGCTGGCACATCCCTTCACTCCCTACCAGTGGAATCTACCTAACCAACCATGGAAGGATAACAGTGCAGGAAAATGCAGTCCCTTGGAGACACTGCACCCCGATAAGAAAAGGACCTCACAGGAGGCATGTACCGGATTTACATCTCTAGTGAGGCATACATGTACACATAATCAGAGAAAACATGTGTTTAAAAGTTAGGAAAATAGCAGACATTGAGAAACGTCACAGCTGATGTCAAGTTTTGACCTTCAAGCTCACAATGTTCATAGAATATTGCCAACATTGGAAAGAATGATTCATCTTTCACAAACGTGTAATGACTATCCCAATTAATGAGCTTCAATCCTGGAGAGGTGTATTTTCAACCAATTAATTTACACAAAGTCAAGTAGAACAAAAAGAGGCAAACAATGGAATTTCAGTTCTGAAACATAGTTTATTGTCCCAAATTCAATTATACGGTTCTCCAAAAATATGTATGGGAACAACCAACACACAACATCATAGCCCTTTCCTTTTTTTTTCAGGTAGAAAACCACCTATCTGTGGGGCCCAGTACACCATGACTTTCAAGCTGAGCAGCTCAACTTGGGTGGCTGACACCCATCAGACACTGGGTTTCTTATATCAGGGCACAAAAGAGTTTACATTCTTACTCAGCTCCATTCTCAACCAGTCCTTGCGTTCTCCTCCAAGGTTCTGTACACAACCACCTTTTTCTTCTAGTGTCCTGGTCCTTGTGTAACTCTCAATCTCTCGGAGCTTGAAACAAGCTCCCTCACATTCAATGAGGCAACAATGACTCAAGTCTCCTCCCGCCTCTAAGTCCTTCCTATGGCTGGCCTAGTCTACCAGAATGTTCCTGTACTGACAACACAGTCTCACACTCTCAACCAGTTCCTGCAATACTGGGATTCAATGTGCCTCCTTCTCCCCCTCTTGGTTGTAGCCCTCCAACCTCCAGTCTTCTACTGTCTCTTCCTCCCTTTCTTCTCTTCCCTACAGACTCTCCTCTTTAACGTATCTCCTCTCACCACCTGCTACAGAATACCTCTCTGCTGCTCCTTTCCAGATAGCATACACTGTCAGCCTGAGCCTCTTGGCTTATATAGCGAATCCCACTCCACCTGGTTGGGACTCTAGGTGAGGATCTGCACCTATGTGAATGTAGGCAGGGCTCAGAATAATTGGTTAATGTGACCTGGGTAATGTGTGCTGGAAAGACTATTGTAGCAACTCTGACCATTCTAGATTCCAATTCTCGCTCTGCAACCATCTCTGATGCAGTCTGTACTGAGCTGGAGTCCCCTGCTTCCCCAGGGTGTGCACTGAAAAACAAGAAAACAGCTTTATTAACCATGAAATCTCATCTTTTCTTTCTACCAATTATGAATTTCTGGAAATGATTTCCATTAAATGAAAATGTATCTATTTATTTGCTGGTAGTTTTGGGTCTGGTTTTTTGCTACTTTAGCTCTCTTCAGCTGACCTTGCGTCAATCGGTGGGACTTAACGCTGTGTGTCTCCTGCATGCGAGCAGTGATTCATTGAGGGCGGTACACTTGCCCTGGATCCTCCAGCTTTCAGTGGCACCCAGCCCATGTGTCCACAAAGTTAGGCAGATGACCTGCTCACACCACTCACATCAACGAATTCCTGCAACAAAGTAATGCTATTATTTCTGTGTATGTACTGCTGTCCAGCAGAAAGGTTCAGCTACTTTGAACATATGATTGTTGCAGGCCAACATACAACTATCTATTGAAAGTATGTATGCCTTGACGAGAAAAACTGTGCATTCCCGACGCATAATATAACCAGTCCTCCAGCAATGTTTTATTCTGTTCTCTCAAACGCTGCTCTGTGGCCGAAGAAATCACACTCTATATTTGAATACTTGACTGCAGTGATAGCATTCTATAGCCAAAATACCACTGGCCATTTTCTAAGCATAGCCTAAAGTAACATGTTTGCTGTTATGATCAATTTAGGGCACAGACCATCACCCCTGTGCAGTACACAATTAAAGGGCATAGCTACTACAACCCTTTTTAATTGAGACCAAAGAACATAACTCTTTCCCAAGACAACTCACCCTTGCCAGTGCCATGAAAGTGTTCCCGTACCCAAACATTCATGCTATATTTGGGCTTGGCATCACTGTTCTTCTTTTTTGAACCTACAGCAGATTGGGTTTTCAGCAACGGCATTGCGATCAAACAAATTTCATTGCGATCATTTCAAATTGATAATTTATTCGATTGGAGTCTAGTTCTTTGTTCTAACATTTTACACCATCCTTCTTTTAAAGGCATCCTTGAATTCTTTGTTTTTTATAGTGTAAATGATGGGGTTACTCATCGGGATCACCCCAATATAGATTAAGGAGGATATTTTGCTCTGACCCACTGAGTACATTGAGGCTGGTCGTACATAAACAAAGATGAAAACTCCATAGAAAAGGATCACCGCTGTGAGGTGTGAGGCACAGGTGGAGAAGGCCTTGCTCCTATGTGTATTCTTCTGTATTTTCAGGATGGCTGAGATGATTTTGACGTATGATGACAGTATTAAAACACATGATGAAAATACCACTATCACACCCACAACAAAGGTCATTCTTTCAATGGTGACGGTGCTGGTGCAGGAAAGCTTAATAAGAGCAGCAATATCACAGAAGAAGTGGTCAATTTCAAGGGTGTTGCAAAAAGAGAAGGTAGATATTTGGATGACGTGGAAAATTGGATCCATGAGGCCAGCAATCCAAGCCAAAGCGGCCATTCGGAAACACACAGATTTATTCATGGTCCTCGTATAGCGTAAAGGATTGCAGATTGCCATATAGCGATCAAAGGACATGATGGCCAGAATGATAAATTCTGTTGCAAGCATGGCTGCAAAAAAGTACATCTGAATCAGGCATTCTCGGAGAGTAACATGCGGGTTCCATATAAAAAAACTGCCCATCATTTTGGGGAAAATAACAGAGGTACAAGAAATGTCTGCAAAAGACAGGTTGGTGAGGAAGAAGTACATGGGAGTGTGCAGATGAGAGTCGCAGTAAATAACTAACATGACGAGAAGATTTGCTGCAATAGTCACCAGATACATCAGGAGAGATCCAACAAGAATGGGCACCCGCAGGTTCGTGATATCAGAAAAACCCACCAGAATGAATTCTGTCGAATATGTCTGATTCCCTTCTCCCATCTCTCCAGATATACTTGTATTCAAATTGTCTTTGTTTAGCTAAAACAAAAAAAAAAGACAGTTTTAGCAGAACCAGAGCTCTGAAACAAAAATTGTGTTAATGTGTACATTGTGTAATTGTGTTAATGTGCAGCTCCAGTCCTTGTCTGCCCATGCTAGCTGGGAAGCCTGCCGCATTCAACCAGAGGCGACTGATAAGGTAAGTGTGGACTGGGTGTGTATTTCCACCACTACTGTACTCCACTAAAAGCCCCACCACTCTTATTACCCACGAGAACAAGCCCAAATGTGTTAGTCAGTCATATCTCGCATTTAGCCCATCTGTGTTAGTCATATCTCGCATTTAGCCCATTTATGTTAACCATATCTCGTATTTAGCCCATCTGTGTTATTCAGTCATATCTCACATTCAGCCCATCTGTGTTAGTTAGTCATATCTTGCATTTTGCTCATCTGTGTTAGTCATATCTTGCATTGAGCCCATCTGTGTTAGTCGGTCATATCACAAATTCAGGGCATCTGTGTTAGGAAGCAATATCTCGCATTTAACCCACGTGTGCCATATTGTCAGGGACCAACTCCCAAGTAGGTTGGAGAGCTACTAGGAGTTTGTAGACTCATACTCTCGGAAGGCCCAACACCTTCCACAAAAAGGAATGCAGGCCTAGTCAGACAGAAAGTTCAAACTGCGTTTTATTACAGCCAAACTAACAAGGATCAGTACAAGGATAGAAGAAATCCAAGGACCACTCAACGTCTCCTGGCTCGCAGGCCAGTTTTGTATCCTAATTGCATCATAGTGACGCCATAACCTTGGATCTACTCCAGAAAAGCTATCGCCATCTGGCATTGGCCGTGAGGAGCCTAATAACCTATACATTCCCTTATATGAGTTGTTCTACTGGCCCTCGCATGTTAGGTGGCTGGCCTGGTCCACCCCCAAATTACTATCGCTAAACAATGTTGGAGTGTCAGGGTATTAGCATTGTTTCTTGCCCATTGCTATCCACCCCTAGGATATTGAACTGTGGTTGGCTAGAGCTGATGTCCCCAGGCCTGGGACCTTAAATGATTGTCAGCTCTTTGTGTTCCTTCTCAAGGTAATAAGAATGACTATGTGTCTGCATTTTAACTTGTATGTACCACTATAGTCTATTAGAGTGACCGCTCAGATTGTGCAACACTTGTCTCTTGTTGTAACATCTTTGTTGTAAACTTCTGTCTGGCGGCGTGAGACTGACTCTCTTTCCCAGCGTCTGGATTCGATTCATCATCTGAGTCTGCCGGGTTACATGTTTGGAGACCACCTTTTGCCGCTTCTGCAGCTCTGAATTATGAGGAAATAATAATATTTATTGCAGCTGGTGTTACTGGCGTTCAGGGAATGGAATGTCACTCGTATCTAGAGGCCTTGGCAGCTGGCCCTCTCTCACACGTTTGCTCTCTGTTCAGTTTGGATGCAGCTCAGCTCTTGCTGAGGGCTTGTGGACTGCTGTAATTTTCCTAAGCCATAATATTGTTTCTATATGTTTATGCTTTTCTATATACACCACATGTTAGTCACACATGGTTCTGTCAGGTCCCATAGGTGCTTCTGCAGTTCCATAAGGTTATTTGCATATAAGCATCTGCAAGTTTTGTTCGGGATCTCTTGCTTCTTACGGTTTCTGAGTTGCTGCTTTCCAGCTAATGACAAAATAATAAAGGAAATGACAGTATGTACATGTATCCATCCTCTAACTTATAGAACTGTATGCATGTGTTCTTCATGTATTCGGGTGCGTGTGTGGTTGTGTCCCGATGTGTGGATGGTACGTGGGCTTCCTGTCTAATGCTGCTATGTCGTGGTATCTCTAATGATGTCTGCACATGTTTTCTCTGCATTTTAATCGATACTGTCAATAGAAGTCTCCTTAGTCGCAGCCTGAGGCTATTCATGCACTCTGGGCAAGGTTTGTACTGCTCCTGTTCTGTAGGACTGGCTGAGTGGGTACCTCGCGACATACTGATCGACCACCGGAGCACTGGGAATCAGTCCGAAATAGTATAGGCGATCACGGTATCTTTTGTTCTTCTTCTGTGTCATGCACCTTATAGGAGGCGTGGAGGGTGTGAATTTGCCCATCCTTTTTCAAAAGCCGACACGGACAGACTGTGGGGCACAGGGAACACATGACCCAGAGAACAACCCGTGGGGATGGTAATTGCTGCACACCAGAATGTACGGGAAGGGAAGGGATATGGGCTGCAATTCGTCAGAACAGTGAGGGTAGGAAAGGTACTGCCACTATGTAACCCTACTAGAAACACACCCTTCTGCATGAACCTCTCAAATTCTGAAATAAACACAACCATACCTCCACAGCACAACAACCGCACACACTTTCACATCAAATGTGAGTTTGTTTCCAGGATAGCAATTTCAGTAATCATAGACTGTTAGGGAGATTTCTCACACAAGTGCTAAATTCCCTCTACCCTAGAGCCCTCCAGCTCTTTTGCTTTTGTGTTCTTTGGTTATGGAGTTGAAACAACGCCAGAGGCATCATCTTTTTCTGTGCATCACAAAGCACCTTCAGTGCAGTGGCACAGGGATGTCTTTTAGACTTCTCAAGGAATAAATACCTTCTCTGGGACTGACTACTGTCTACTGTTAAATTGACTTTACTAGTCTCTTTAAATTTGCAGACCCATCACACACTATCTTCCTAAAGAGTGCCGGAGCGGTTGCCTAGCATCCTCTGAGTCAAAACACTCATGTAACAATCAATAGTTACCCTTTCCTACTTGAAATGGCTGGTGGCAATGGCTTAGATCAAACTACCATGATTTTTCCCAACCGCTAACAACGGTAGCTAAAAATCGGGTCAGCCATCTTTTTCATATGGCGCCCAAGACCTATCTGTAAAAAGAGACTCCAGTCATCTTTTTTCGCCATTTCTTTTAGGAAAGATCCTTCTTGTATTTGACTCTGCGCGCCAAACCAGGTTTGGTCCCTTTGTTCGGTGGCCTTTGGCGGGCTTCCGTGCTGAAGCCCTCCTCTGGTGCCTGAGTGTCTGGGATGGACAGGATGTGAGGGAGGTGCCCAAAACTCCCTGTACTTGGTCTCCTAGGAGACCTGAATGCACTCTGGCGTGATTGGCCGGCTGACTGTCCGGCAAGGAAAGCCACCCTGCTGTGTGAGTGACATCCAGGCAGGAATGAATGGATGAAAACTGTTTAAAAGCAGGTCTCTGGGACTTGGAAAGTAGAGTCGGCCACTGGAAAGAAAGAACCGAAGACGAGCAGAAGGAAGAGGACTTCTGCAACTCCTGGATGACTGGTGAAGCTCTGCTGCAGGTCCGAATTGCCTGAAACTCCATCGACAGAGAAGCCCTTCAAGGATAACCTCTTCCCTTGAGTTTGGTGGGAACAACCAACTCACAACCCAACTGGACACCGTTCCCATCTGGTCGAATATTCTTCAGGGTGCTGTTGAAAACCGGATAGCCAGAGGGAAGGAAACCAACTTGTGGACTTTAAGGCACTCACACCTTAAAACAATTTTTTGCCAAGCTTGTGGCCTCATCCCTGGGCAGTGTAGGAACTTCCCGACCTCCTCCTTCTTGTCCCACGACTGAAGCTCAGGAACAGCGAGATCTGCTCAAACTGCCAGGAACAACTGCCTCAGCTACAGCTCTTCTTCATTTACAAGGTACTGTGCAAACGCAGTCTGGAAATCTTTTCGGCCACGGAGAAAGTGTGTGTAACTTTCACGACTTCGAATGCTTGTACTTCCCTAAACATTCGTCAAACCTTTCGCCTAGCCACATTCTTCTAAAAACCGTGGCAAAGACTTTACCGTTTACTACCAGAACTGTGCTATCCTATACAAAGACACTGAACCATTGACTTTGGCCCAGGCCTATGAACTGAATTGCTGGTTGTAGTTTACTGAAACCCTTTGCCCTGCCTATGAAAGTATTTGGGCTGTCTATTCATATAAACTTGTCTTTCTACCCCTTTTTAAAGTATCTGAAGTGCCATTTTGCTCCCACTTCAGGGGAGCTAAACTTGTTCATTTACTTATCGGTTGTGTATTTGTGGTTTATTAGTGTGTGATATTGAGCTGTTCTTGCTAGTGTAATGTTTTCAAACTGACTGTGTAAATAAATGTATATTCTTTTACCAAGAAACCTTCAGTAAAGTGTTTGTTTGAATCACTGAATGGCCTTACCCAAAAAGTCCTCTCCCCCACACATGTTAAAGGCAGAACCCTTGACTGGGTATCTGAACTTAACTGCAACATAGCCATTACTGACATCACCCCTCAAACATGGACCGACCACTATCTAATAAACTTCACTGCCACACTTGACCTCCTTAGCCCTAAAATTATCAAAATGGTACCACCACTCCCCACCAGAAGTAAAAAAGACATCACGACAGAAAAACTCATCCCCCTCCTCCTGCCTACCATCAATGGCCTGAAGGACAATACCCACCCAGACACCCTAGTAGACACCTTCAATAAAGCTATGTCTCATGCACTAGATACTATTGCACCTCCAAAACTACGCAAAGCTAAACAAGAAGCCCACCTTAATGCTTGGTTCACCCCCAGCTTAAGGGCCTCAGAAAGCAGAAACGAAAACTCCAAACTATCTGGCGTAATTCACCTACCGATGACAAGAAAGCTAATTTAACCCAATTCACCAAATATTACAAGTCAGAAATTATCAATACAAAAAAAAATATATTCAATGACAGAATTACAAATGCCAAATCTAATACCAAGGAACTTTTTGCCATCCTCCGGGAAATGGAATCTCCTATCCAACCAACTGTCACGGTCCCCAAGGACAAGATATGGTGCACTAATATACAGAATGCCCTATTGAATAAAATTTCCACCCTCCAACTTAAAATAACTAATAAAAAGGACGCCCTCTCTCCTACTGATCAACAAGCACCGCTAGTAACTGAACCCAATACTATCCCCCCTTTTAGCTTCAAACCCATCTCCATCATCGACACTGAAAAGGTTATCCTCTCACTGAAGCCGTCCAACTGCAAAGGCGACAGTTGCCCCGCTCAAATAATAAAGGACACAGCCAGAGATTTAGCCCCATTCATCTCGAAGCTCATTAACTCCTCCTTCAAATCTAACACAGTGCCAGCCAACCTAAAAGAATCCTGGGTCCTCCCCCTTCTTAAAAAACAAACCCTCGATCCATCCATTCCGACCAATTATAGGCCTATCACTTCTGTACCTTTCCTACTAAATATTATCGATAGAGTAGCCTATCTCCAAATTCAAGACTACTTAGAAGCTAACCACCTACTAGGCTCATGCCAATCGGGCTTCCGCCCACTCCATAGCACTGAAACAGCCTTGATAGATCTTAAAACTAAAATGGAGGATTTCAAGAATGGTGGGAAAATAGCGCTGCTACTCCTACTGGACTTGACAGCAGCTTTTGATCTGGTGGATCATGCAGTTTTATGCAACCACCTCAAGCTTGCTGCCAACTTCACAGGAGAAGCTATAACATGGTTCCAATCCTTTCTAGCCAACCGGACCATGAGGGTGTTTTCCACCTTCACTTGTGCCGATCCCATCCAAATTACATGTGGAGTCCCACAGGGTTCCTGTGTCTCACCCACCATGTACAACATTTTCACAAAGCCATTGTTCGACAAGTTGGACAGTTGGGCGTCACGTACACAAATTACGCAGATGACACCCAGATCCTCATACCCCTTTCGGGCAACTATGGAGTGGACCTGGCATTGGTGAATAAAATTTACATCCTCATTCAGGCATGGATGGCCACCCATGGCCTCTGCCTGAACGACAATAAAACTGAAATTCTGCTTCTCGGATCAGACCATAACCTATCTAAACTAACTCCGGACTATGCCACATTTAACATCGATAACAATACTATTAAGGTTATGCGAGAGGTTAAAACCCTAGGTTTTTACCTCGACTCAGCTCTCACCCTTAAAAAGCAAGTGAACTCCCTCGCCTCCACAACTACCTACACGTGTAAACTCATCCGTGCTGCCAGACCCTTCCTGTCCAGTGCCAGCTGCCTCACCTTGGCTAATGCCCTTGTCATGTCCAGACTGGACTACTGTAACACCTTATACTCAGGTGCCAATAAGTCGGTCATTGACAAACTCCAGAGATTACAAAATAACGCTCTTAGAACAGCTTTGAACATCCCACGCAGAGAGCATATCTCCAAACACCAGACCGAGGCCCACTGGCTAAAGATAAAGGACAGAATCCTTCTCAAAACCATTTCTCTTACATCCAAATGCCTCAACAATCTAGCACCCCCCTACCTAGCTGAAAGAATCAACTGGAGACCCTCTAACCGACTGACGAGATCTGCAAACACCTTCTTAATTGAAGTCCCTATACTTACCACGGTAGGTGGATCTAGCTTCCCAGTTAGAGCTGCACAATCTTGGAACTTACTCCCACCTGACCTTAGACGCCCTCTACCCTACACTAGATTTAGATCTAACGCTCTCAAATGGCTGCACAACAACGATATGTAATGACATTCACCCTTATCTAGCTGATCACGTTATACATTTGTTAAGACAATATTCTATCTGCGCTCACCCATCTTGCTCCCATAAGTACTGTAACACCTGTACCATTTGTTGTAAATTACCACTGTTTTGTAATAGCCTTTGCCAGGCACTGTAACTAAGTTTCGAGTCTACTTGTACTGTTGCGCCCATCTGCCTACGGGCTTGGAGCGCACTACCAAATAAATAAACAAACAAACAAAACACTGTATTTGTTGGTCCTATGTGTAACTTGTACTACTGCTGACTCAACTGTTGAAATAAGTCTGGCTGCTCAGCCATCGCTACCTCGTTACTGTGTAGTACAGGCTTGTACCAAAGGTGAATTTGTACTGACACTCCCTTGGCCCTCTTCCTGCTCCTACCTGCAAGGCAAAAAACCTCTTGGTCATCTTCGACTCCACACTCTCCTTCTCTCCTCACATTTCTGATGTTTCTAAGAGGTCACAGCTGCACCTCCTCAGAGGTATCCTTCCTTTCCTCTCCTTCCCCCAGAAGCTCACTGTCTCCAGAGCCCTGGTTCTCTTGAAGCTGGACTACTGTTACAGCCTCTATCTAAATCTGCCTGCCTCTACTCTCCGCCCTCTGCAACTCATCCAGAACAGGACTGCAAGACTTGTCCTTGGCCTCAAGCCCAAGGACCGTATCTCTCCAGGACTGAAATCGCTACACTGGCTCCCTGTGGCTGCGAGGATTAAGTTCAAAACCCTCTGCATTGTCCACAAGGACCAAAACCATCTCCAGTTCCGGAGCACCTCAAAACCTTCCTCTTTGCTTCTCCTTTCTCTCTCTGTCTCCCCTGCTAAATCACTGAAACTGTACTGAATCAGCAACTGGGCCACTCACCAATATAGGTCCTTGGCCCAGCCACTCTCCCCTGCACTGCCTTCCTGGCAACCCCTGCACTGCGGGACTGTCTCTGTATCCCTACAGCCCCCCTTCCCAGCACTTGTCTGCACTTATCTTGCACTTGCCACCAGCTGGCCCTTATTATTTAGCTTGTTCATTACTAACCCTGTACTGCACTTTCCCCTCTCCCTTTCCCCCTTGCACTTTTCCCGTCCCCCGTACCCATGCACTTGCGCAATCTGAATGGCACCTGGCCTAGTAGGATCGTTGTCTGTCTCCCCTTGTTCCCCCCTCCCTGCCTCGTCGCGCCTTGAAACACTTGTGTATAGGCGCGTTACAAATGCCATATCATATCATATCGGCTTATAAATATGGTGCCATTTGACGAATCTACATAAAAGTTTGCAAAACGATTTTAAATTGAGATATACATGTTTTTGTAAAGTTTGGTGGGATGTTCTCATGAGGGGGCCAAATTAGAGGGGGGTGTCAACATTTTTAGATGACTTTTAACTTTGACGAATGTGGACAAAAGTTTTCAGAAAGATTATAGACCCAACCTTGAATGTCTATGCCTGAATGGATCTTGTGAAGTTGGGGGCTAAGTTATATGACTATTGTATGTACGTGTATTTTGACACTTTTGGAAAAATAAATGTGGTTTGATTTCAAGCAAACTTGTGTAAGAAGCATTGCCAAGGACCTTAAAGCATGGTTTTGCAAATGTGGCCATGTTTTTTTTTTGACAAGTGTCATAATGTATATACAAAACATTGTGATATACATTTGGTCACTGAAGTACAGCCTGTGGCCATGGACAGTGGGCAGATTTTCCGGGTCATGGTATAAGCTCATGACCTGGACAATCTGGCTACTGTCTATGACCGCAAGGGACAACACATGGGGTTAAAGTTGCCATGTCCACATGGGACCGGCTATGTGGTAAAGTTATTCGAAAGTGGGATAGGTTTGAAAGGGAAAAGAAATGTGCTTGTGATAATATGGTCATAGGGTTCTGTCTTCGTCTTCTGCAGGCTGCCATGGAAAGGGAATGGGGCTCTATACAGAGCCCTGCCTTACCTTTTCATGGTGGCCATCTTTGAAAAGGATTTTCCTTCCTACAACGAGACGCCGGAAATATCAATTGTTTAGTACCCCAGGTTCCGGTTTGGGAACCAGGGGTGCTAATGGCCTTTATCCCCCATCGCAGGGCCTGGAATGGAGGATAATGGTCCGGAACCCTCAGTACTTATTTATTTATTTATTTATTTATTTATTTATTTATTTATCATGAGCCGAAGCTTGCAGGCATTAGGATGCACACTTCACACTTCACTTCGGCTGATAACTTGGGCTGCTGTGCCTTTATTCCCCGGTTCAGTCCCTGGAACGGGGGATGAATGCCATTTTATTCCCATTAGCATAACACAAAATGCTAATGGAAATGTTGGAAAAACATATTGAGTCTATGGGCCTCATTACGACCCTGGCGGTAAGGGGTTAACGCCAGCGTTAGCTGCGCCGACCCCTTACCGCCAACTACGAGGTCCCTTAGCGCCATGGCGCTTTTAACACCTGCTTTTAGCAGGTGTTAAAATCCATGGCGCTAAGGGACCATGGAGTTAATTACGCCACCGTAATTTACGGTGGCGTAATTAACGCCTTCCCCACTCCCATTATGCCCTATGGGGCAAAAATGGGAATGGGGAAGGGTAAATGGGGATTGGGGACTTACCGCCCCGCCGACCTCGGAATGGGGCGGTAAGTCCGCCAACCACCATGGCGTAAACGTAGTTTACGCCATGGTGGTAAAGTCACGGCCCAGGCGGTAACTTACCGCCTGGGTCGTAATGAGGCCCAATGTAGTTTACTAGGAAATGTAAAGTAGATGGAGTCTATAAGATTTTTTTTTAGTTCTATTTTTTAACTGGGAAGGGTGGTCCCTAAAGGAACGTTTCTTTTGCTGTATTAAAAAAACGTGTTTGCAGGCGAAATTAGTACGTAAGGCGGGGAGGGAAATGAGAGAAGAGGCATCAAGCACTAATATGGAGGGGCAGGTGGACAGGGGAAGATGTTGCGTGTGTCTTACTTCTAAGATAGTGGGCAGTGCTTCTCATGCCCCTTGGTTACAGCTTCAAACGTATTTCAAAATTGCTCCCCCTGCAGAGTGGTGTGTTGCAGTATATACAGAGGACTGTTGTTTTATATATATGTATAGGCTGTGTGGTTACAATATTGTTTGAGGAAGATGATGTAGAGGAAGACAAATTGCTACTTGGTAAGAAAAGAACAATCTTTCTGAGTGCATTGAGGTGGTTGGATTTGGTGTGGCGGTGCATGGAGGTGGTCCTGTAGGAGTATTGACCAGGTTGTCCGCGAATGAGTACAACAGTGCACTCTGTGCATTTCACATGTGTAGTTTTAGCCTTTGTTACATTCCCAACAGTGGTAATGAACGGCCACACCCATGATTCTCTCTGGGTGCTAGATGTAGGCACTTCCTCTACCGCATCTGCGTGGTTCTCTTCATTGTCTTTGGAAATAATGCACTTTTTTTGTTGTGTGGGTCCCCCAGCTCTTGGGGAGGAGGGATGGCAATAGGTGATGCCATTTTTAAGATAAATTGCAGTTTTGCCACTATTCTTCCAAGTATGTGCTTTGTACTAGATTGTTAATGGATAATGAGTGAGAATAGGTGTAGGATCTGTGCAAGGGTAAATTTTGAGCTTGAACATTCCTAGATCAGTAGAACATGCAGTTCTGAACTGTCCTCGAAGCAAGGACCCAAACGCGAAGTGCAAACACGATCATGGACACATCAGCATGCCGTGCACGAGCGCATGGTCACTTGGCACTCTCCGGAATGTCTGCAATGACATCAGATGTCCGCGGATGTCAATGGATGCAAAAACAGTGGAAAAAGTTGCAAAAAGTGTATAGAAGTGTTAAAAATGATACAAGAGGTGGCAGAGTTTTAAGGTGAAACTTTGTAAATTGGACAAATATATTGCTATATTGGGGTAAGTATGGTATTAGTAAGTTGTAGGAAAATAACATGCACTAGAAAAAACCTACGAAATCATCAGAAACATTTTTGTTAATTGGACGTTATGGTTAATTGCACCAATAAAAACCTATAAAATTGAATGAAAAAAAAACTTTGTTAAAGGGACGTTATGGTTAAGTTGCGCTAATATACCATCTATCGGCCGCCCACCCCCACCCCTGAGTTCCAAGCCCAGCTCTTGCACCTACTAGGAGACAACCTTAAAACATCCTCCAAACATTGTTACTAGGGGACTCAACCTTGCTTCAATGATCCCAATGATAAAACTGCAGCAGCATTAGACAGATAACTCACAAACATGGGATTCCAACAGAATGTCACTACCCCCACGCACTGCAAGGGCCGCACCCTCGACTGTGTGACGGATCACAACTGCCATACCTCCATTACTTCTATCTCTGCCCTCCCCTGGACGGACCACAATTGCATACAATTCTCCATCCCAGCAACTCAACCAGTTAGAATTCTCACACATGCACCACCATCTCTAGTAAGAAGCTCCAAAAAACTAACCAAGGGAAACCTCCTTCCCTCCCTGCATACCGCTGAACTCAAGCCTCCCTTTTCCAACGACCCAGCCACCCTTGCGAACATTTACGCCCTTACAATGACCAATGCCATTGAAGCAATTGCGCCACCTGAAAATAAGAAACAGAACAAATCAATATACTCTAACACATGCTTCACGGATGACCCAGCCATCTTACGGTCCACCAAGCGTGAAGCTCTGGCCTCGTGGCAATCTAACCCTGATAACACTACTAAAGAAAATTTCAAACAAATATCCTCACAATATAAAAAGGCTATCACTCATGCTAAATCTATCTCATTCAATGCACAAATCTTAAAAGCCAATTCTCAACCAAAGCAACTATTCTCCATCTTTAGAGAACTCATCACTCCAGCCACTAGCCCCAATGAGACTGTCAAAGACGCAGCTTGGTGCTCCAGCATTCAAGCAGCCATGCTTAAGAAAATAGAACTGCACAATCAAAAGACCTGCCCAAGATCAACCCTACCACCCCACATGCCCAAATGCTCAATGAGCCCCACAAACAGCTCTTCTGCTTTCAAGATGTCACAGAACAAGATGTCCTCAATCTCCTTAAACAACTCAAACCATCCATGTGCAAAGGCGACTTCTGCCCCCTAACCTAGTCAAAGACTGCGCCAAGCAACTAGCACCCCTCCTTACAGAATTCATCAATGCCTCATTCACCTCTATGTCCATCCCAGCCAGCCTTAAAGAAGCCTGCGTATGCCCCCTACTAAAAAAACCTTCACTAGACCCATTATCTCCGAACAACTACAGTCCTATCACCACTGTCCCCTTCCTCTTAAAGATTCTGGACAAATCAACTCATAATCACATCCAACTATTTCTTGAGTCCAATCATATCCTCGGTAGAAGACAATCTGGGTTTCGCAAAGGACACGGCATAGAAACTGCCCTCCTTGATTTCAAAAACCAAATCACCTCAATCATCGATAACGGCAGATCTGTCGGCTGCCCTCGATCGCGTAGACCACAAGACCCTCACCTCTCACCTCATCAACACATCCCAATTCTCCAACGAGGCCTCTACATGAATTACCTCTTTTCTAAATGGAAGAGCCATGATAGTATTTTCCAACCAGGCAAACGCAGCTCCCACAACCATACATTGCGGAGTCCCACAGGAATTCTGCACAGCCCCTGCTCTCTATCTATAACGTATTCACTAAACCGCTCTTCGACAAACTGGACTCACTCGGCATAGCCTATACAAACTATGCCGATGATACTCAGGTTCTCCTCCCCCTATCTGATATGATACGATATGAGATGGCATTTGTAATGCGCCTATACACAAGTGTTTCAAGGCGCGAAATCTTATGACCAAGATGCGGCTGCACTCCACCTAATTTACAGCACCATCCAAGCATGCATGGCCACAAATGGGCTGTGCCTTAACGGTGACAAAACAGAGATCATCATAATAGGCCCCAAAAAGATCCTAGCGAAACTTGACCAACAATATTGTAACTTCACCATAGACAACTCAATCATCCCTGTCTCACCATATGTCAAGACACTAGGTGTCTACCTTGACTCTAACCTGTCCATGACACGCCAGGTCAGCATCATTGATTCAGCTTCCACCCACACTACGAAGCTCATCAATGAGGTTAAATCCTACCTGTCCAAACAAAACTGCCTTGCTATCGCCAGAGCCACTATCAGAGCGAAATTAGATTACTGCAACGTCCTCCTTGCAGGAACCTATACTAAAAGTCTAAACCATCTGCAGGTTATCCAGAACAATGCTCTTAGAGCTGCTCTCAACTTACCTAAAAGGGATCGTATCACTCAAGCAAGGCGCGATGCGCACTGGCTCCCTGTGAAAGACTGGATCACGTTCAAGACACTCATGCTCACACACAAGTGTCACACACTCAATTCCCCACACTACCTCTCTGACATCATTGCACGAGATGTGTCCACTCGCCCGAAAAGAATCTGTCATGCTAACAAACTTTGCATCCCAACCATAAAAAGGACCAAAGCAGGATGCCTTGACGTCCCCCATATTGCACCCAAACTCTGGAATGCACTCCCCAACTCACTTAGAGCGTAACCATCCCTCTCAGCATTCAGGCAAGCACTAAAAACCGCCCTATTCAACTAACCTCCAGCTCCTCCTGTCTTATCCCCCTTCCTGGTCTATCTCTCCCTTCTCCACGTCTCTGTAACTAAGTATGTACTGTATGCATTTCCCTAAGTCATGTACTGTGTAACTAAGCTTGAATCTTCTGAAACAGTGCCATGATGCCTAAGGGCTGCTTTGCGCTCTACAAATGTGAATAAAGAAATAAATAATAAATAATAAAAACCTATGACATTCAATGAAAAAACTTTGTTAGAGGGACTTTATGGTTAAGTTGCACAAGTAAAAACCTACAGCAGGCCTCAAAAGATTGAGCAGGAGATGAGCTGAGCTGATCCAGCCTGCTCAGGGAGCCAGGTGTTTGAGACAAGGCCCACAGCCAAAGACAAGAGATACAGAGACATTCCAATCCTTAGTCGACAAAGGGAGCAGCTGAAGAAAAGGGGAATACATCCTCATAATTCAGAGCGACAGAGCTCAATTTTGTGGTCTCTGGCCACGTGATACAGTTGAAACAGACAATGGACAGTGATCAGGGGTGAGAAAGGAGAGCCATTCCCAGGATGCCAGACGCAGGCTGAAACAAATGTGCAACAAAATGTTGCGATGAAGACGGACATAGTCTCATAGGCAAAGGTGGTAAACACAAGTTACAATTCAGACACAGACCCGTTCACAGCACCTTGAAAAGATGCACAATGATCTGAGAACCCTTTCGGGTCCCAAGTCCTGGGGACGTCAGCTCTAGCCAATCACAGTTTAACACTCTAGGAGAGGGTAGCAATGGGTTCTTACCGTTAGCAAAGGTAGGCCCACTGCTCTGCAACAATGTAGCAAGATAAATTTTAGGGAAGGGACAGGCCGGCCACCTGACATGTAAGAGCCAGCAGAATAACATGTATATGTACTTATATAGGTTATTATGCTGCTGCAGGCCAATCCCACGTCACAATAGGTTTTTGGAGAACAGCCCAAGTGATGGCAGAGCAGTGACATGTTTTCTAGACAAAAGCAGCCTGGGCGCGATTTACTGTGTGACATGCAGGAATCTTTCTGAGTTCTTGTATCGATCCCTGTTGGTTTTGGCTGTAATAACTTGCCGTCTGACTGAATTCTCCATTTATTCTGGGGAGGGAGTTAGGCCCTCTGAGTCCGCGGGCCCCCAGCATCACTCTGGCATACTTGGGAGTCCGTCCCTAACTAGTTTGTAGCAGAGTTGATGGTTGGCTGCGCCAGCCCACATGTGGTTGTCTCCCTCACTGCGGAAACTGAGAGGGTGCAGGACCCTCATATATTTCATGAAGACGGGAAACACATACTCAGCGTGGAAAGGCCGCCAGGAGCCAGGTGGAAATAATTCTTCCTGAAGTCAGCTATGAGTCCAGGCAGACCAGAATGAGGAAGTGAGCACCTGGGGTTCACAGCAATCGAGCAGCACCAGTAGACCACAGAGTGTAAGTATTGACCCAGTCGAATGGCAACTGTGGGTGTCAGGGAGTGAATTGAGTATTGATGATTATTGAGGAGTATCGTCGAGCATTACCAAGGTATTGTCTTGCATTGTCAAAGTTAGTAGGGACAGAAGCAGAGGTAGATGTCCCTTTTCTATGTTTAGGGCATATTTGGTTGTAGAGGTAAACGGTTCTGGTGAATAAGCTAGAATATTGACTCAAGGGCATGGATGACAGAAGTTATGTAAATACTGGTTTTCCTGTGGGTTGGGCGTTTTAACTCGGATCGTAGATGATAGTCTCCCCGTAATGGTTAGCGAGGGAAGCTGGCCTAGATTGTGGAAGGTGAGTCGACTGGTTAAGTCTCTGGAGTGAGATGGTTTATACACTATGCGACGCAGCAGGTACAGTTCGATGACAGCAGAATTTTGGTATTCTCACCCTGGAGCCGGGAAGGCAGCTGTGGGGTTTTGTGTGGTTTGGGAGTAACATGATATCACAGTGTGTGTGCAGTATTTGATTTTTCAGCACTACCTTGGTTAACAGATTGGTGACGTCATCCATAGGATTGCACATAGGACATGGAGAGTATGAGATGGTGAGGAGCTAGCATTGGGAAATGGGGATTGGCAGACGAGGTGAACCAGTAGCAATGCACGGAAAGGCACATGCGCAAGATTGTGGGCGTGCCTGAGGAGGCATTGACATCAAGTTTGTAAAGGGTGGTGTGCGGAGCACGCTGGATAAGTTGTGACACCAGAGATGCTCGTAGTAACCTGACAAGTATTGTTATTTCACTGTATCTTCCTTCCAAACTGTGGAGGGTTGAAACTCTTGACTTGAGGTCAGGTAAAAGCACGGAAACATTTTTATCAGGGGAAATGTGTGGGTGACACGCCCCTACAGCACGTGTGTAAGACACTCCCACCTTATAGGGAGAAGATTTGTAAATATAGCATAGAGAGGTCCAAATGTACAGAGGGGAAATTAATTAAACCATGGCTACCGTTTTGAAGTTTCTCCAAAGACGTACAGCAATCACTACTGACACACTTGCAGGGTGCCTATAAGTGGAACAGAACGCATGGCCATATTCGAGTTGTGGTGCATGTTCCAGGAGGGCGAGGAGGATGCAGCGAGGTGTCAGTGGATGCTGAGCCACCAGGAGGTGAAGGAGCCAGGCTCAACCCTCTGCTCAGCCCTCCACTCTTCCCCATGTTCCTCAAGTGTAGCATCTGATGACACAGACGATGAGCAAGGGATGTACCACTGCAAGAGATAAGAGCGTTACGGTAATTGAGAGCAGCAGAGGGGTATTAAAATCCCACATATAAACCACCACCATATACAAAGGAGGAGGGGCCAAGAGGCACGGGGCAGTCGAGTAGAGAATGAGATGTGAGCAGCGAGGCGCAGAGAGTGCAAAGGAGGGGCTCCGTAGCATAGCCACAAAAGAGTGGATAGGGGGATGGAAACTATTGAAACTGGAAGGGAAAACAATCGGGGAGGCGGAAGGGGCAGCTAAGGCAATGCAAGGTCTGAAGGGAAGCAGCAAAGCATCACATTGGGTGGAGATAATGAAGGAGGCAGATAGAAGAGAGAAGGATTGAGAGGATAAAAGTTGGAGAGAGAAGACAGAGAATGAAGAGGAATAGGAGCAGGTGCAGTGGGTTAGAGAAGAGAAGATCGAAAGAGATCGCAAGGGAATGAAACAAGTGGAACAGAGCAGCGGGACAGGAGGACAAGGGAAGTAGAAGAGCTTGAGAGGCAAAGGGAAATAGCAGAGCAGGAAAAACACACGTTGTTTGAGAGGGAACAGAGGAAGCGACAGCTGGACAGACTAGCAAGGGAACGCACATGCATGGAGGAGGATGGGTGAGCAATAAGTGCGGCTAAGACACAAGGAGCAATGGACAGGGGAAACGGCAGACATGAGGAGAACAGGTGAACAGAACCAGATAGCACAAGCTCACGGGGCAGGAGCACAATGGAAGGAGGCAGAACTGGCCTAGAGGCCTGGGGGGAGGAAGCAGATACAACTTGATAGACATTGACCTCAGCTTGAAACCTAATACGGACTTGACATCTAGAAGACTGAGGTTTAGCAGATGACTTTTGCAGTAACATGGGCTCGGGGTCCGACAATGAGGACAGTAACAGCGTGGATGAGAGGGTTGAGCAAAAAAAAAAAAACAATTACACAACTCAATTCCCGTAACAGCGCCTCGATGCCCACGGGCAGTGTGAGTGCTTTAAAAATGCTAAATAAATAAATAAATAAATAATATCGATCCCAATCAACAGGGACATGGGCTGACAAGTGTGTGACATGGGAGTACAGGACGCACACAGAAGAAGAAGGAGGGGCAGCTCAGATGAGCAGGGATGGCTGGCGAATTACCCCACTGCATATGTCAATAGACTTAGAGACCTCCCAGGATGAAGGAAGGGGTAAACAGGTTTAGCCTGCTCAAGGGGAAGCTTAACAAGGAGGTATGTCAACAGTGTCCGTGTACCCATAAAAGAACCAATAGATGTATGCGCTGGCATTGAAAGCGAGTGAGGGGTCCGACAGGTCCGACTCACTAGAAATACGCCTGAGGAGGAGGGATTCACACAGATGCCCTTATTGCAGAGGGGAGGGGTGAAACCTCATTATATACCATGGAAACATGGAGACAAGGAGAATGTGAAGTGTAGGCTGTCATTGTTGAGTGCAGAAGCTGGTCCGTGCATTTATGAGATAGAAAGAATTACTGAAGCAAACAGGTTGGCAATTGGAGACGTAAAAGGACTACTAATGGCGATCCTCGAGAACGCTGCTGATGATGTGTGGAGGGGGCAGGCTTCCCTGTAGTGACAACACAAAACACGTCACACAATGGATTGCCATTTGCAAACTGCAGAGCTGCCATATGGCAAGCATTAAGGACACAATATCCAGACACCTCGGACATAGGGGCAATTATGTCCTAGAAAACGAGGGAGGATGCAGTATATTCAGAAGATTCAAGAGCTTTGGCTCCTTGACACTCGACAACCATGGGACAAAACAGTAGCCATATTCTATCACATACTAGTGCAGGTGCTGCCGAGCCCGCCCAGAAACATCTAAAGAAGTTGGGGGGAATGGAAGCAAGAGGGTGGCCGAAATACAACTCACAATAGTTCACCATTGTAGGATATAGCAGGAGAAGCTGAATAAAAAAGCGGAGGGCAGGAAAATAGATGATGCAAAGCTAGTACAGAAAAAGCTATCAAACTACGCGATGGAAGGGGCGGTATTAACCAGCCCCAACCCACAGGGACTACAGCCGCAGCAACAACCACAGTAGTTTGCACTACCCACGGAGCAGGCTCATGCGGCGGGGGTACAGACAACAATTGTTTCGAGGAGGGGGGCCAATCGAGTGGGTGTGGTTTCAGACTGCAGATGCATCATAACCAAGGGAGCTTTCAACAAGTGTTTTGGGGATATGGACAGCAAGTGCAGAAGGGCCCAGGGGATTTTTCAGGGGGTTTCCAATAGCAAGGGAGGGAGCCACCACAGTGTTGGACATGTGGGCAGTTAGGCCACATTTCAAGAGTATGTAGGAGTAGGGGGACGCAGAAGAATTAGGGACCACAGGGCCAGCAGCCCTATCAAGGGGGCCAGGATGACTATTACTCACAACCAACAACAGCAAGGACATGTACAAGGCCCACACCAGCAGATGCCACAATCACAGTACAAGCATCACAGATGCAAACACAGATACCACAGATACCAGCACCAGTACCACAATATTTACAAGCACCACTTACTCGCAGAAACACGCAGCAATTGTGACAGATACAGAGCAATTATGCAGCGGCACATGTGTAATCCATGGCAACGGTTCCCATTAGATAATTAGGAGGAATTCCCATGGTGGGGAAAAACCCCTTTACAGGGAATGGAATGTCCTTGTACTCTCAATAGGACAGCCCACAGATGAACTTGATGTTTCCCATCCTGTCAATCACACCTAACCTTGCAGAGGAACCTTGCATTGGGGTGGCGATAGGTGACAAAACCTTTTCCTTTCTTGTTAACACAGGGGCGACT
The DNA here is from genome assembly GCF_040938575.1 of Ambystoma mexicanum. NCBI lineage: Eukaryota > Metazoa > Chordata > Amphibia > Caudata > Ambystomatidae > Ambystoma > Ambystoma mexicanum. Next base: position 64,490,454 of record NC_090925.1, on the reverse strand, counting down.
AGGACTTGAATTCGGGAAGGAGCATTTAAGTTGTCAGGCATTGCCATGAACACTCAAGGATTCTCTGGGGCTCAGGAAGTGGTTCCTTTCACAGACCACATTTCACTTTCTATAAATGATCACGATCCATCTCTGCCTAAACTTTACTCTCAACAGACATCTGTAAACATATTGGGACACGACATTATGAGCAGACTGACCAGGACTATTTCATTCACAGACAAGGGAATAGTGTGCTCCATGCCAGGAATACACATGCTCAATATAAGGCAGATTGTTCACGCTTATTGTGGACGAAAGGTACAGAGGGTGGTGTCAGTGGACGCAGAAATGTTCCGGTATGAGACTGACATTGCAATTGCATGGCTTTCAAGCATTGCAGGGAAAAAATGGTTGGTTGCCCTAACGAATACTTATTCAGGCCTGATTTACCATTGGACGAGGAAGAGGGAACCATAGTGCCAATACAAATAGAGGCAGTGGTGACGAGAGAGGACTGGATAGCAGTACATGGGTTGGATGACACAGGGCAAGCATGGAGAGCAGTGATCAAATTGGCAGAAGGAGACAGGTTCACCACAGTGACAGACAAAGAGGTATTCAGGGAAGAGAAATTAGAAAAAAAGATGGTGTTCATTATGAGTGTGACATACTGGCTAAGGATACACTACAGGGAGGTACCACAGAGGATGGCAATGGTGCTGTAACCACCATCCCGATTCTGTGAGAAGGATCTGGCCAAGGTAAACAGCACCCTATGGACAAATAGTCCTTATGATTTTGGGCACATAAAGAGCACAGGGGGGCTGTTGATCAAGCAGAAGCCAGGAGCAATCTTACAAAGAGTGAAACACTACCCACTAACCAAAGAGGTGGTTGAAGCCATTTATGAGCCAGTCACAGCATTAATAGAGAGAGGCATGCTGGTACCATCAGAATCCACAGGCAGCACCACAGTGTACACAGTGAGGTTGGCAAAGGCCATTAATGGTGTTTCGTACAGGATTTAAGCCCCTTAACCACATTGTTGAAGCAGAGTATCCTCTAGTAGCAAAGCCAGCAACAATGTTCTGCAGCATTCCGACAGAAGCTGCCTGATTCACGGTCATTGACTTGAAGAATGCATTCTTCATGGTACCACTACACCCAGACTCACAAGACTTGACCAGCTTTATGTATAGAAACTAGAAGGGGAAACATACAAGACTTCCTCAAGGGTACTGCAAATCTCCCTCTATCTTCAACAGAGTGACACAGATGGTATTTTGCAACAACAGATGGAGAAAACAGTTTTACAATACGTAGGCAAAATGTTGATTTACAGACAGAAGATTAGTGTAGACAGGACTCACTGCACGTGTTGACTATACTAGCTGACAAGGGATACAAGGTGGCAAGGCCAAGTTACAAAATTGCAGAAAGAAGTGCTTTACATTGGACAGACAAGCTTACAGCATGGTCGACAGATTACCCCAGAAATAAACAGAGGCAATACTCAAAATACCTACTGCAGATTATGTGTTTTTGACTACAGCACAGATACGAGGCCCCGTCTGAGTGCACTGAAGGAAGCACAGAAGGGACTCAAAACACTGACATGGACCAGAGTGATGACTGATGCATTTGACATGCTGAAAGAAGAAATATGTGCAGCACCAGTGCTAGAGATCCCAGATTATAAAAATAAAATATTTCTTCTCTCACACACTGATGGTGTAGTGATAAAGGCAGTACTGACACAGAAGATGAGCATGGGACACAAACCAATAGCCTACTACAGTGGGAACTTTACCCAGTAATAAGAGGACAATATCAGTGCAAACAAGCTTTGGAAGCTTCCGCATTCACAGTAGAGAAGTCAACAGCAATCACCATGGGATGCACTACCATTCTTTATGTGGAAGGCGCCATCTTTGCTATACTGCAAAAGCCAAAGAGCACACTGACGTCACAAAGCGCATCAGGGTACGAAGTGTTACTATCAAACGCTCCACTGAAGACACTGAGATGCAGAGTTGTCAACCCTGCAATTTTCCTAGTAGATGTCCTACAAGACGGTGACTGTGTGCACGACTGTGCAGAAAACATGCAGGCATTCAGTGACACTTGCAAGGTAGATAAGGATGCATTTGAGGGGGGAGACATGCTGTACATTGATGGATTGTCAACTATTGACCAGACAGATGGGGTCAGACATACGGGAAGTGCAGCAGTGAGGTTGAAAGAAGATGGGCCAAGTGAGGTAGTGGCAAGTGCGTGATTACCATACCATTATTCAACACAAGCAGCAGAACTAGTGGCCCTAATACTAACATTAGAGCACACCAGATATAAGAAAGTGACAGTATATTCCGACTCAGCTTACGTGACATCAACAGTACACGCAGGATTGGCACAGTGGATCAGGAGAAGATTCAGAAGTGCAGACCCCAGTACAGCATGCACTTTTATAGGGTAAACTGATTGAAGTGATTGATTGCCATGCAAGGATAGCCATCGTGAAGTTATAAGCCCACACTAGGGGGGGAAGATCCTATTTCAAGCTGAAAGGAAGCAGTAGACTTTAAAGTGAAATGTGCAGCATATTTTGGAGAGTCATTAGAAATGGAGGCGGATTTTACGCTCACCTGGCTCCCACAGGGGCGTCGGTCGGACCCGGACTGCTGCGGCCTCCACCCACGTGATGCATAGTGCAGCGACGACTGACTGGATCTGCCCTCCTAATCTTGTCTGCTTGGCCCGTAGAAATATTCTCCTACAAGTGGAGAGATGGATTTAGCCACTTGTGGATTCAAGTGATAGCACCCCCACTGTCCTCCCCACTAATCACCTCTGAAGAGCCCTCTCAGCAATCTCACCTTATATTCTTGAAGGATGAGCCCTCCATCCTGCGAAGCACGCAGAGGCGCGTTGATGACCAGTTACTTCACTGGCCTGAAGATATTGGAAGAGTGTAGACAAATCCTGACTTCAAAAGGTCCTGGCGAAGAGCCGTAAGTATATAGTTTGTAAGAGTTCAAAAATGTCTGGAATTCACTCCTGTCCAGTTCCTCTTTTATCTTGCAGCTTTGACCCAATAAAAAGATTGACAGCTGAAAGCGCTCCGGTAAAAGTCTGTGTTACCCAGCATTGTCCAGTAAATAATGCCAAGGGTTAAACTTGCTGCTTTCTCTCTTATCTTACAGGTGCGGCATAAGAAGATGTGGCGTGCTGATGAATTATACCTCCGGCGGTAAAATCAGGTAAGCATATGGCGGCTAAAGAGATTGTCTCTGTCTGTTCTCTCTGCTCACCTTGTTGTTTCTTGTCCCCCTTAGGTGCCGGGATTCGGCGATGTAAAGATGGAGACAGCGCCGGATCGAAGAGATGCTGCGTGGAACGGTGAGTATGGCGCGGCGCTGCTGCTGGCGATGCAACGCGTTTAAAACAAAGTCTTTCCTCTGGTTTGAATATGCGATGAATCCGGAATCAGGTAAGAAATCAGGTAATACTTGTGTTTTAATCTTTGCTTCTTTCCTTCTTTCTAGGTGCTCTAGGTTCGAGGCGGGCGTGTCAGAAGGCTGGATGCTGCTGCTGGCTCGGTGAGTGTTACGCTACTGGATGCAGAATAACTCGAAGCGTGTGCTGCTCTTCGGGCTTGGTTTAAATAGCCTCCAAAGTAGTCCCAGGTAGGTATTCCTCCCCGACCACACCCGAGTAACAAAATAGTCCCTAAGGTAAAGTAGTCCCTTCCAGGCCTCACATGGGCTTGGATCTTCTTGCAGCATGGTCTGCATCAGGTAAAAGTGCACCTATGAGCCTGGCACCATAGGCGCCAGGACTGAACCCAGACAGCCCCTAGCAGGGGTTGCTGGGTTTTCTCAAGGCGACATGATGCCTGCTCCCGGGGCTGATGGACGTGGTCTGGATGCCCGGGGGTATGCATCATGACAGCGGCTTCACACGCTCGAGAGTGCACCAGGAACATGGTACTAAAAGAAGGGTACAATGCACTGCCAGAAGCACAGATTATGGAGCTGCAGGGAACTGCACCTCGGGAGGAAAAGGAATTGTGGGTTAAAAGAGGATGCACAATGTCTCCAACAGATGCCTTATGGCGGCAGAATAACAAAGGGAAAGTGGTCATGCCACTAGCATTATTGAACAATGCACTGACACAAATGCACCATCCACCACACAATGGAAAGATGTCATTGCTGCCTAGATTGGAGAACCATGGTTCTGTCCTAATTTGGTGGAACACATGGCTGAATGTGTCAGTAATTGCTTGTTGTGTAAACAGTTTACAGCAGAGTTGTGAGAGGAGCCATGCCGTGGCCAGTGGCCCATTACAGCATTTACATGGTGAGTACATTGACATGATCCAAGTGTGTCAAGGGTACTTCTACATGAGAGTCATTGTATGCACATTTTCCATTTGGATGGATGCGGGCCATTGTTCACATGCCGATGCTCTTAGAGCAGCCAAGTTTTTTGGTCAGGGAAGTGTTCCCAAGATGGGGCGTTTGTGAGGTCCTTCTGTTTGACAATGGCCCTCACTTTGCAAATGAAATGTTCCAGCACATCACCACGTTGTTGGGCATTCAACGGAAATTTGCCTGTGCGTATCGCCCGCAAGCGAATGGGGTGTGTGAACGCCTGAATGGCCTCCTGATGGAGTTCAAAGCCAAAACACAGCAGAGCACAAGGAAAAATTGGCTGCACTGCCTACCTCTTGCCAGGGACGTCATTTGGGGGTCACCAGAGGTCGCAAGAGTGACCGCTGGCGATTGGCCAGTGACCCCTGTCAATCTCTTGCGACCTCTGGCTGTTGACCAATCAGAGGTGGAGGGGCGTGGCCACAGCGTGCTGCAACGCTTGTCCTCCATTTTCATTATTGCACGTGCACGCCAAAACACGTGCTTCTCCTCTCGTGCTGCTCCTCCAGTTTGTGTCCAGGCAGGCATCCACCACGATCCACCCTCCCACTGAAGAAGGCCAGGCAGGCGCGGCAGGCCAGTGACTACTTCGACGAGGCAGGTGAGTGAGTCGACCGGTAGTCTGTGGTCACCGTCGTCGCCGACGGTCACGGCCGCTGCACCAAATTCATGTTTACTAAAGTTACAAATTTGTGCCGCATACGCAGGCTAATGTTCACAATTCTATCTAAGAGTGGGCATGCTGACATTCAAGTTTCACCTAACTGCGGGCATGCTAACATTTAAAATCCTATCCTGATGCGACGCAGGCCAACGTTCAGAACTCTATCCAGGCGTGGGCATGCCAACATTCACAATCCTATCCAGATGCCATGCAGGCCAATGTTCACAATTCTAAGTGTGGAACATGCTAACATTCAAGTGTCACCTAAGTGCGGGCATTCTAACATTCACAATCTTATCTAGATGCTGCGCAGGCCAGTGTTCACAGTTCTAACCAAGTGTGTGCATGTTAACATTCACAATCCTATCCAGATGCCACGCAGGCCAATGTTCACAATTCTATCTAAGTGTGGGCATGCTAACACTCAAGTTTCACCGAAGTGCGGGCATGCTAACATTTACAATCCTATGTATATGCGACGCAGGCTAATGTTCACAATTCTATCTAGGTGTGGGCATGTTAACATTCAAGTTTCACCTAAGTGCGGGCATGCTAACATTTAGACCTATATAGATGCAACACAGGCTAATGTTTACAATTCTATCTAAGTGTGGGCTGCCACTTGCCTTTGTTAGTGGTTCACCTAAGGCCTGTCCCGGCCAGAGTGCAGGGCTGAGTCACATAGCTGTCAGGTCACTGGATTGGTCTGAGTCCAATCAAAGTAATCATCTACCAGACCACTGTACAGACAGACTAATGTGTTGCAGGCTATGTCCAGCAGCCTACCTTAGAGTCACATAAATTACCTGCCACTGTAAAAAGCAGTAGGATCTGTCACTGAAATCTGTAGGCGGTAGGACTGCTTAAAAAGCAGTAGCTTACTGTCTAACTCTGTAGGGATGGCAAGTATGTTAGTATATGAATTTGGTGCTGGCACGGCAGCGGCTTAACATTAGGGAAAGTAAGCAAGCCGCTGATGCCGGCAGCACCAAATTTGTTTTACTAACGTTACATTTTGTCTTTTATAGATCATGTGGGTGAGGGATTGAAGGCATTTTTATTTCCTGCTGTAAGATAAGTCATCACCGATTCCATGTGCCCCCGACCCCAGCCAGTGTGTCCATGTGCCCCTCGTCACTGTGTCCATGTGCCCCTTGCCCCTCGCCACTGTGCTCATGTGCCCTCCTGAACCCAGCGTACAGCAACAGCTTATGCGAATTAAACTGCTTAAATTAACCACAGGCAGATGAAATCCAAGTCATTTGTGGCCTGCAGCCTATACATTTTGCAATGCATTTAACTAGGATTTTACATTGTGACACGACATTATGTAAACTGCTGCTTGCCTGAGCCATACACTCAGCCTGGCCCTGCTGCGGCCTACAGAGCTAGTTCCTAGAGATCCTAAGGCAATGGTGCATAACATGCGTCCCTCTGAGTCGCAGAAGGTTAATGATGAATCGATGCCGGGCCTGAAGTCAGTCTCTAGGTCTGTCATGTGCAAAGCCTCTGTGGTTCAGTTTGTCTCTGCATGATGCGTGCACCCCAGAACTCTAAAACTCTATTAAAACTAATATGGTCTGGTGTTGCACAAATGAATCTTTCTGATATTTTGTTATTATTTTCAGACCTGCATCTTCGTGTGGGAGTTCCTTCCTTTCTGTGTTCTCAACGCCAGCAAGCAGTACCACCATTGAGCAGCTGACATCCAGCCTTATCTGTGACCGCTGTGAGAGGTAAATGAACGTGAAGCAACATATTGAAAATGTACAGCATATGTTAATGATCTGATCTGTTAGTCCTTATCTATTTATGCATTGCAGCCTTGTCCTAGTTGTTTCAACACAAAAGATGGCTGTTTCTCTTCCATTTAATCAGAGAATACCACAAAATTAACTTCAAACTGTATGACACTGAACGCATGCTTCACTTCAGTTTTTTGGGAACCACGGGTTTCCTTTTTCTTAGGGGCAGAGTTTGAACAGGTTGCAATTGTTAATCTCTCAAATGTAAAGTATTACCCTGACAGATAAATACTTGTGCTTGCTCTCCAGACATTTCACTCCTCGGGGAGAGCACAGGCAGCTCTTGGTTGCAGAGCGTTAACAGTATGCAGATGTGTCTAGCTGAGCAGGGCATTCCAAGAAGATCTTCAGCTCCCAATTTAGATGACAGTGTGGTGACTGATCTGTCACCAAATCCATGCAGTGACCCTGTACAGCCAACACCTCCTACATACCCTGTAACTGGTTCCCGTAGGTTTAACGGAGACTACAAAACATATCCTTGGGTGGAGTATTCTGTTCTGAAAGATAAAGTATACTATTTTGCATGCAGACATTTTGGTTCTAATTCTGGAGGAGGGGGGCGTGCACGTGGCAATGTTCCATTTGTTGACATTGGCTTCGCTAAATGGGAAAAGACACATTGTTCTTTAAAGATGCACTCAGATTCTGATAAGCATAAGTCTTTGGTTGTTGCTTGGGCAGACTTTAAGCGTGTACAACAGACTACAGGCCCTCACCACTCAATTGTTTCAATGCTAGAAAAGGTTGGGGACCAAGAGATTGAAGAGAATTGTCAACATGGGCTGCAGTTACTAAAGGTTGTATGTATTTTGGGTCGTCAAGGACTTGCTTTCCGAGCCACAGACGAATTGAAAGACTCCCACAATAAGGGAAACTTCATAGCAATATTGCGTTTGCTGTCTGATAATAATGAACTTCTTAAAGTAAAAATGGCTAGAAGATATGACCACTACACATCTCCTGAGTATCAAAATGACATGATCTCAGTTGTGGCAAATCTTATACATCAGAATATCGTTAGGAAAGTGACAAAGCACTTTGTAGTGTTGGCTGATGAAACCAAAGACATTTCACATAAAGAACAGATGAGCTTTGAGATCCGGTTTGTAGATCAAGATGGGAACATTCAGGAAAAATCCATGGGATGTTACCACATGGACAAGTTGGATGCCTCCAGTTCAGCTGCAGCCATTGACAAAACTGTACGCAATGTTGGCTTTGACTGGAAGAACTGTGTGGCTCAGTTATGAGTGGCTGTTTAAATGGAGTGCAAGCGAAAATAAAAGAAATTGCTCCACAGGCAGTTTACATTCACTGTCATGCACATCGTCTAAACCTTGCGTTAGTGCAAACTATCACTAACATACAAATAGTGAAATATTTTTTCTCAACTTTGCAGGCTGTATATGTGTTCCTTTCACAAAGTTCTCCTTGACACAAACTCTTTGTAAAAGCTCAAACAGAAAGTGGTCTGGCAGTACAAGAATCAGAAAGACTTTGTGGCACTAGATGGTTTTATTGGTTCGTGTGTGTTAAACAAATACAGGCTCGATTTGAAACCATAATAGTTGTTCTCAGTGTAATAGAATCATCGCAAAAATGTGACAAGCAGGCTTGTTCAGAAGCCAGAGGAGTTCTCTGAAATATGCAGTGCTTTGAGTTTTTGCTAACTTGGTTAAGTATGGAAGCAATTCTGAAAAAGATTTGTGTGTTATCTGATGAACTTCAGAGAAAGAATCTTGATATGCCAGATGTGATTAACCTAATTCAAGTGACAAGAACTGCCCTTCGTCAACCTTTCGACAAGAATGCCATTGGGTGAAAATCGTCAATGACGCAATGGAAATGGCAGAAAAATGTGGTTTTGAAACAGTTGAAGACCACGACTGCAGAACTTTAACAGTAAGGCAGCACCAATTGAGCAGCAAACTCAAAGAATACCTTGTTGGTACTACTGTAGGGAAGAGGCCTGGACATTATGAGCACTCTGAAGATCGAATGCCACAGACTGAACGGATAAAGCAAGAGGTGTTTTTCTCCACCTTGGATAGGTTTGTAAGAGAGTTGGATGCCTGTTTTATAGATAACATGGGGCTTATCAAGGCTGCCGGCATGTTCAATCCAAGGGCTAAACATTTCTTGGAGGACTCATCTGCAGATTTTCTTACTCACCACTACCTAGGGCCCCAAGTAGATTATGCTGCATTGCATTCAGGCCTTGACACTGTAAAGAGCTATTTTTCTGACAAGACTTTAGCAGGTATTCAATCTGCCAGGTACTATATCAATGAATCTCCAAGAGACTTTTCTGAGGTCCTAATCCTGTTGGATCTGGTTCTTGCATTGCCGATTACAACTGCAACAAACGAGAGGTTCTTCTCCTGTTTGAAAAGAGTTAAAAACTATTTGCGAAATAGATGTGGAGACAACAGACTTAGTGATTTGTTGGTAATGGCATGTGAACCTATGGAGGTTGACGAGGTAAATTTGAGTGATGCCATAGACCGATTTGCTGACATGCGACACAGGAGGTATCCTCTGATGAGATGAACCATTATCTTCTTTGACACTGTTAGATTATAGCTCAATTTTCCAGTTAGGTCTTTCTTTTCAAGTGACGCAGACCTAATCAGCACCACATAGTGTTCAAAACCATCTGCTACTCTCCTACACTACCAGCCTCTTCTCCTCATGAAGTCAGCCATGATACAACGCTCACGCACTAGAACCAGTTTGTCTTATCTTCAAAACACTGCATGGTAAGCTGTTGAGTTTTGTCAACATCCTATTTTTTACCAGTGAGCTAAGCAACAATGGATCATTACATCAGAAACATCATGTGTGTCTTTAAAATGGCAGCATCTGCCACACTGCCAGCATCCTACAGATTTTCAGTCTAAGCAAGAGCAAGACATTCAATGAGCATTTTCCTGTGAAGCCAGACAGGCACTACTAGTAGCACAGCCACAAGCAGATGTCAACCACAAGTCTCTTAGATTTTGAGTAGCCTCCATCAGCATCTTCTTGACAAGTCATCCAGAAGCTTCAGCACAGCTGGTGTTTTGTGCCATGAAAACATTTGCTATCCGATTCCCGCCTGGCTCTTCTTCATTTCCAGTCAATGAAGCAATGATGAGCCATTTAAGCAGCAACTTCCTTTAAGCCAATCACCAGCTGCCCCAAAGCTACAGTTCTGTCTTCACAATGCCAGCACAGTGTCCTTGATTTGTAGTCAACCAAGCAATGATGAGACACACCCAGTCAGTGTCCTCTGTTAAAACCAGCCCAGCACCATCGGCATCACAGCCAGTATTCTGTGACCTCAAAACAGCACCTGCCATACTTGCAGCCTCTTCTCTGCCAAACACCTGCCGCTCCACTACCAGAGTTCTGTCTTCTTGATCTGTTGCCATTGAGCACTCACAGACCACTCCTCTGGTTTCCCGTCACCTAAGCAAAAACCTGCCTTCGAGTCAGAATCTTCACCTCACATGCCATTGAAACAGCAGCATCGGCACGTCTGTCAAGCCACTGTTCTGCTCAATCTGGTAAGAAACTACATTTTAAGTTTTATGATCAGAGTGAAGGAAGAGCAACTGTTGGGCATTATCCCAACATCTATATAATAGTACTAATTGTTGGAATGTGTACCATTGTGGAGAGGTGCGGGGTGTGGAGGACAATGAACATGTAGGAACAGAAACCTAGGCATATAAAGAGTGTTGGTGAGTGTGGGAGTAATGCAAAATGCAGGCAGGATTTTTTCCCCCGTAAAATATGGGGACAGGACTGATGAGGCTTTTGGTACTGAAGTTTGTATCACTCAGTAATGCACTGTATGCCTTGAACACATTTTGAACTAATCTTTAACACAAGAAGAAGAATCATTAAAAACTAAGGATGCCATACATGTTGTCTGGTGAAATAATCTCCCTCTCCCCTTTTATCCTCCCCTATCCCCATGCCCGCCTATCCGTCCCTGTCCACCCAGAATGTGATTTTGCTCTGTAGTCCTGTTGAAATAACAGGGCAGATCCACATAAAGAGGGGATTGGGGTTCATACACTTCACGTGGCAACATGGACCTTGACACTGCTACATATGATGATCTATTTTTGTATGAAATGTCACAATACACTGATATCGTAACTATTTTTTTCTTAGTGCACTGAGGGTAATGCTTTATGAGGCCACTTCCTGTGATGTCATGGTGGGGGTGTGGCCAAATGACATCACTTCCTGTGGGGGGTGTGGGCAAATGACATCACTTCCTGTGGGTTGTGGTCTAATGACATCACTTCCTGGGGTGTGTGGTCAAATGACATCACTTCCTGTGATGTCACTCTTGGGGGTGTGGCACTGTGATGTCACTTCCGCTACTCCTGGCATTTTGGTGAAATGACGTCCCTGCCTCTTGCCATATTTGCATTGTGGAATAACCCTGGGTCCGAACACGCACATTGTAAACAGGTAACCGACCGTGCTGTCAAACTAGAGGGTTAGTCAGTCTGGAACCACCTTGCAGACATCAAGCCCTTCAAAGTAGCGGCCTCACCAGGCAACATGATGGACAGGGCCAATTTTCAACAACTGGAAGTGCTACAAGCGGACTTTGAGCGTAAGCGGCAGAGTGGAGGACACACAATGCTTACTTGTTCACAGGCATCAGAGATAGGGACCCAATTTATGGTCAATTTAGAGTGCAGAAACACTGTCTGTTTGTTGTTTTATTCCCTGCACACTTCCATAGAGTAAGCTGATGTAATTGTTGGTCATTGTTCATGTTGCCCGCTGCCCACCACCCAAATACCTTCTCAAACCAATTTGGCCCCTCTGTAAGAAGGCCCACTAGATTCAGAGCACGACCTATCGGAGTATACTGCCTTACCTTTATAGAGTATTTGGCCCAAACATACCCCTATCCTTGACACACTGAGAAACTGTCACACTCAAGACCCAATCCTGCGGTGGTTTCTTCTTTCTGCATTTCTCCGATTTCCGACTGTCCTTGACTTGAACAGGTATGTTCGGTGATCCTCAATATCCAGCGTGAAGCATAGTAGGAGACGGAGGAAGAGTTCAGAATTCCAGGAAACACAGAATGACAACATCCAGGAGTAAGGCGCAGAACCAGGAAGGGAGAAGCTGCTCACGGGTTACACGCGGTCGTGGGCGTGGAGCAAGGTAAGGAACCAGGAAGGAAGAGAGGGCAGTCTGGAATGCGAGAACTGCACAAAGTGTAGGGATGAAGGGAAAAGGGGTACAAGGAATCAGCAATACGAGGAGAATTCACTAGGCACACTAGCTGCGGACTCGTACTGGAGCGTTGAGACGCAGAGCGCCGCGAGGGCGTGCCCTTTTTGTAAGATCCATTATTCCGGCGTAAACGCTGGAACGTAACATGATCGTTGCGGCGGCAATGTTGAAAGGAAGACTGCCCCTGTGGTACGATGCATCATTGACCATGAGGTCCAGAAGGGGCACAAGTGGCGATTCATGACAGAAACTCATCAATAAGAAAGGGAATCCGAGTGATCCGACCGCGGCTGAAGTTGCACCTTTCTCATGCGAACACACGTACCACGCAGTATAGTGAGTGGGGTGTTGCGGGGACACCCACGCAGCCCCCGCAGTCGTTTTTTTCATTATACTCTCCTTCAATGCTACCACCAAACGTGGAAACTTTTGGTATTCAATCCTTTGGTGGTAGCATTTTTAGAACTTTTGGTCATTACGACCATTTGTTTGTGGTAAAATCGACCTAAACATAAGGAAAGTGTGGGACAAAGTGTTTACATTTCCTATCAGTTATAATTTGGTACCTGGGGCTTAGAAGTTGCTTACAATACTAAAATAATAACACATTTCTTCACGCATTTAAGGCAGGCATCTATATCTCCAGGCTAGAGGAGGATCATCAGCACAGGTTCAAATGAGTGAAATAAAATAAAATATTGCTATATTGTTGTTCATGATTATTCATAAAGGTATGTTGTGTTTATATTTTGGAAGATCTCTTTTGTTGCTAGTGCTACTGCTGTATCCTCTACTAACATTCCCCCAACCCTAGCAGGTAGAACTACCATGTCAGTGGACAGGAGAACACTGTTGATACAGTAAGGAGAGGTAAGCACAGTGGTCACACAGACATTAAAGGGATAGACATGTATCTCACTAACACTGCTCTAGTGTTTAATAACATGTATTTAAGGTAAAGGATATTTGTACCGTGCACTATTACCACCGGAGTGGTCCCCTGGCGCTCTGGTGGCTCTGAAAGAGGGAGGGGGATGAGTTAGTGGGAATGAGTTGGAGAAGTGTAAGATAGCAGTGATGTGCTGTTGGCAGCCTCAGCCCGGTGGGTCTGTTGGCTGGGCTTGGGGTGTTTTACGGTCGGTAGCCGTTGTGTGCTGTTGTGCAAGTCTATGTGTGGTTTGTTTTGTTGTTGCAGTGTAGTGAAGTTTGTGCAGATTGCTGTGTTTTAGGTTTGTGGTTGTGTTCGGTAAGAGTTTGAGGGGTGTGTGCAGAGGGATGAAATTGTTAGTGGATTGGTTAGTTGGCATTGCTGTCTTTGCAGTTGTGTCTAGTTGTGATGCTTGCTATAATTCACTATTCCATATGACATATGACAAAGGTAGGTAAGGACACCACCGGGGAGAGCTGCTATGTCTGCTCACTAATCCCCTATGCCATGAGCGCCTCCAGAATGTTCATAGCAACTGAAATACCAGCAGCAAGAGCACAATGCTTGATGTATCTCTCAATGGTGACTACTCAAGAGAGATTCCACAGGAAGACAGCAACATTGAGATGGATGTCCAGAGCCACGTTCCCGTATGAAGAAAGTTACATAAAGAAATTCGACATGATTAACAATTATTGGCATCTAGATGAAGATAGGCAGTACATAACTGATAGGCCTGACAAAGGGGAAAAAAAGACTATCACCCTGAAGGAATTGCTATGTCACTGGATGAGAGTGAAGGAAACCGGAGGAGAGCCTGGGTGCTGGGAGAGACCACAGATACGTGTGTATGGCCAAGTGTACACAGAAGATGGATGCGAGGATGGAGTGGTGGGAAGCAAAGCATTGATGTTAGCAAAATCACCATAAAACAAGGTACAGGAAGAAAATGACAAGTGGCTGAAAGAATGGGAGGCGAGTGCAAAGTTACTGACATGGGTGGAATATGAAGCTGGACCCATGCCAATAATACCCCTGAAGACTCCAGCACTGTGGTATCAGAATAACGGTGAAGTTGAAGTTTGCAATAATGGTGGGTGCAGAAGCATAGGAAAACATGCCGCTATGAAAGCAGGAACAGCAGTACTTATAGACCACTACTGGGCATGTGCATCGAAGGCATACACAAAGCTGCTCAACGGTGCATATCAATATGCCATCATTGGTTGTTCCCCCGAAAAGATGTGAAGCTCGATGAGTTCCCGAAGATGGACAGTAATGAAAGGAAGAAGAGGTCGGTGGAAGGGGTACCAACAGCCAAGAGAGAGGAGCCAGCTGAATTGAGCAGAGTGAAGAGAGGAGGAAATTACTTCTCAAAGTATCAGAGAAGTTCTGGCCAAACACAGACTGTTCAGTTGGACAAAAATGTTCTTTGCAGCAATACTACCATCAGTAGAAGCATACACAAATGCAAAATGGCTACAAATTACCTGTTGGGAGCTGTGGAGACAATAAACTCCACAATTAATGGGTTCAAAGCAATAAAAGAAGAGTTCCAAGCAGTGAGGTTGGTGGCACTCCAGAATACATACGTTCTGGATTTGCTGACATCAATGGAAGGAGAAGTTTGCATACAAATTTGGGAGTTCCTATTGCATGTTCATACCTGCCAATGACGAAGACAGCGGTACGCTGTCAGAAGCAGTATTTCAACTATCCCAGATGAATGCCAAAATGGAGGAAGAAGCAAATGGGACTGGAAAGGACCAGAGCTGGATAGCATAAATATGGTCATTGATGCCATCATGACTGTCAGATGGACTAAAGGTGATAACGGGAGCACTAGTACTGGCAGCAATATCAATGTGCAGGGTACAAATATGCTTGGCAAAGTGCAAGAAGACAGCAGAGGAAGCTATGCAGATGCAATTCCTGATGGATGTGAACATAGGAGGGGCAAAGAACGATATTGTGGCAGAAAGAAACAAGATACGAGAGATAATTGTGACATGCAAATTGTTCTCACTTGAAGCTATGAAGGTGGAAAACCCATTCAATGCAAAGTACTATGAAGGGAAGTGGTTGTGGTGCAAACCCCAAAGGATTTTGCTGTTATATGAACTGGTCCTTCCATGATAATAAGAACGAATATGGATACCTCAGAGGTATAACAAACATGCATATGGCAGCCAAGAGCAAAAGGAGTGTCGTATACATATGTGGTCGATAGGTAAACCAGAGGGGGGAATGAAGAGGGAGTCGGGATATTGCCACAATCCCCCCTCCGATCAAGTTCATGACAAGATTGAAGGCCAGAAAACATCACAATCACCCATTCTATTCAGAAGAATGCCAAATGCACCAATGATTGATATCCTCTCAGTCAGCCATACCGACCTGGTGCAGTACAGATCTATCCATGTGTAAATGAAGAGCTGCAATCCATGGTCAGCGACAACTATGTGGACAGCCTGGACATATTACCAAGAAGTCATGTTGCTGACATTAGAGACACCACGAGACAGCAGTGCTAGACATGAAGCACACGTGCAATCCACACTGTGGGACACAAACACACTTTAATACATGAAGAACACAAGAGTACAGTTCTATAGTTAGAGGACAGATACATACACATATTATCATTGCTTTTATTATTTTTGCCATTAGCCAAATCCAGCAACGCAGAAACCACAAGACACAAGAGATCCTGAGCAAGAGCTTGTAGATTCTTCAATGCAAATCACTCTATTGAACTGCAGGATCAACTATAGGGTCTGACAGTGTGACGTACCTGTGGAGAATATAGCATAGCGTGGACAATGTAGAAACCGCATTATAGGGTTTAGAAAAATGACAGCAGCCCTCAAATTATTGAGCAGGAGATGAGGTGAGAGGATTCAGGCTGTTCAGGGAGCCAGGCGTGTGAGACGAGGCCCACAGCCAAGGGCAAGAGATACAGAGACATTCTAATCTGTAGACAATGGGACCAGCTGCAGAATAAGGGAATACATCCTCATAATTTGGAGCTGCAGAGCTCAATTTGTGGTCTCTGGACACATGATACAGCTGAAGCAGACAATGGACAGTGATCAGGGGTGAGAAAGGAGAGCCGATCCCAGGTCGTCAGACGCAGGCTGCAACAAATGTGCAACAACATGTTGCAACAAAGTGGGACATGGTCTCATAGGCAAAGGTTGAACACACAAGTTACAATTCAGAGACATATTCGCTCACAAGAACTTAAACAGGTGCACAATGAGATGAGAACCCTTTCGGGTCCCAGGCCCGGGGATGTCAGCTCTAGACAATCACAGATTAGCACTCTAGCGGTGGGGAGCAACGGGTAAGAAACAATGGTAGGCTCACTGCTCTGCAATAATGTAGTAAGATAGATTGTGGGGAAAGGACAGGCCGGGCAGAATAATAATATGTATTTTTGCCCATATAGGTTATTATGGTCCTGGTGGCCAATCCGACGCTGCAATAGGTTTTTGGAGAACGGCCCAAGTGATGACGGAACAGTGATATGTTTTCTAGACAAAAGTGGCCTGTGTGCCATTTACTGTGTGACATGCTGGAATCTTTCTGAGTTCTTATATCGATACCTATTGGTTTTGGCTGTAATAAACCGCAGTGTGTACTTACCATCTGACTGAGTTTATTCTGGGGAGGGAGTTAGGCCCTCCGAGTACGCTGACTCCTAGCATCCCTCTGGCATACCTGGGAGTCCGTCCCTAACAATAGCAGTATCTAGTGTATAGGTTCATGGAAAAAGGAAATGCAGCCTTGGGTGGCATGCAGTGGTTATGGTGTAGATCCACAGCATGCCAATGCCTAGTTTGTCTTAAAAGGAAGGTGGAGGGATAGTCATGGAAAGCTGGGAAGTGCCTCATTTTCTAAAGTCACAGGAATGATCTTATTTTCATCACTGAGACGTAAGATCATGGACAACAGTCAAAGTAATTATGCAAAGAATACCGAAGGCATCAAATGTAAAAAGCATGGACAGTGTATGAAGGATTTGAGGAGCCACAGTTATCCTGACCGGTTCCAGTGTAACGCACCAAGACAGAAAATGTGGCAACCATCTCCCAATCTGGGTCCTGATCGAGTCTCGGGTCTGGCCAGCATTCGTGTTTACAGTTTCAGGTTTGGAATGAGAGGATAGGATTTATAAGTATTCAAGGACATTGGGTTTCCTGGTGAGATTCACACAATCTTGCACAGTTGGCGTAGTGAGTTTGTTAAGCAGTAAAACCTTAGTTTGGACCCAAGTGATCTTATAATCAGATATCTTAGTATAGCCCTTGATCAATGACATGATGGGTGGAAGGAGCCAGCAAGGCACAGCTATATGCACAGGAACATTACCAGTGTGCAGATCATTTCAGATGTGTATTATTTACCCTTAACCAGATCCTCTCATAAGTAGGTATTATTTAAAAGCTAAGATAGACACAATAGGGAAGATGGGGCCCGCCTTGCAGGGACCCCATTGCAGGTTGGGGAATTCATTGCAGAGTTGCATTTATTCAGGCTGTATGAAAGGTGCCATTAGAAGTGATGCTATCTTTTATAATGTGTCAGTTGTAAGCCATCTTAGACAGCTTTAGGACCATCCCAACCCATTTGGGGGCAGGCCTTTCGATGCACTATATGTTGATGACACAACTCTGATCGACCTGATTCCCGCGGGGCTACAAGCTGGTCTTGACTATGCGGCTGAGTAGTTTAAGGCTAATAAGTTAACCTTGAATAGGGATAAAACAAAGATTTTAGTTTTTTAGTAATAGAACGAACAAGGTTGATTATTCATGGAATCTCAATGGTGAGAAAAAGAGTTGTGGATTTGTTTTGTTACCTTGGCCTGACCTTTGACTTTAATGGGAAGTGGGGAAGGCATTTGGACTCGGTATGTATAAAGGCCAGGTCCAGGTGAAATGGGTTAATTAGATACCACACAGTCGGTGGGTAAATGCTGGGTAAGGCGATAGAGGTCTATAAGTGCAAGGTGGGGAACATGCTATTGTATGGCAGTGAAATTTGGGGGAGTTCTAACTCTGAGAAGGTGGAGGTCACCCAAAATAATATTATGAAAAGGGTGACATGTCTTTCATTGGGAAGCCCAAATTGCACTCTGCTTTTGGAACTGAGGATCACAAGAATAGCCACACAAGCTAAATTGAGACGAGGCGCCTTCTTTTCAAAGGTTGTGCAGGTTCCCCAGAAAAATGACAACATTTAGTTCCTGTTACCAGAGATGGCAGGCTCGGGTTACTCTTTAAAATGTAGGTATTTTTGGGACAGTTTTAAGACACTGCAGACAGCAGGGATTGAGTCACTGACAGCAGGGATTGACTCTCTGACTGCAGCAAGAGACCTGAGCCTGACAGAACTAAAATCAAGGCTCAAAGAGGGGATACTTAGTAGGGGCTTAATTCAGGAGTGGAATGCGGTTCAGGCCTTAGGCTCTCTGAATCTGTTTCCAGCTCCGAGATTCAATGCCAAGCAGGGTGGCAGTGTGTGTAGTAAACCCTCGGCCAACTGGAGGTGCTTTATTTTATAAGTGCATTTAAATATGTTACCACTAAATGCCTGCACCAATCAGGGACTGGGAGACCCATCGAAAAAAGGTACGTGTTGGACAAAAGTAGGGAGGATCTGAAGCATTTTTTAGCTAATTTGTAGGTGGTATGTAAAGAGATTTGTTAAGGCCCTTATAAGAGACTGTAAAGAGGCACCATATTTTATTTGGAACTGCCCAGACGTTGATTTTATTTTTAACTTGGGTACCTACGTGAGCAAGGCCCTGATAAGACGTTCAGAGAAAGTTTTAAATTGAAACTGACATGGAGAGAATTCCTTTTTAACATTGTGTTTTAAGTGATTTTAAATTCTGTATAATTTTTTTCTTTTACAATGCTGTGTTTAATGATGTATGTTAATGGCGAAATCTGATCAATACCGTTTACTTACTTACTTACTAGTAAATGTGCGACCATAAGGATGCACATGCTGGTTACTAGCATAGAGGGATGTGCTTGAAAGTTTGAGGTCTCAAGTGAAGGTGAAAATAGGGGACATCTTTACCCAGAGGATCATGTCTCTGTCTTAATGACATTTTGGGGGTTGCTTCTCCTCAAGAATGAGGCATCCCTAAGTCCAAGAGGGAGGCAGTGAGGCCAGTGGGGACTAAGGTGGAAGGTTCCAAATGTTGGGCTTACTCCCTGGGTTCTTTCAGCCAATCAGAGCCCTCTTGGGCTGATTTGTCTAGATTGTTCAGACAAATCAGAGCCCCAAGCTACTCCTAGTGGAATTGTATTGCTCTACAATAGGTCCAGAAAACTTCTTGTTCCTTTGGATTTTGCTAGTCTATGAGGGAAGGTGTTATAGAGAGGGCCGATTCACACAAATAGGGGGCCTGGTACATTTGGACAGTTTTGGCTAGATGTTGGGGTATTTGTACAAGCAGTTTCAGATCTTTGCTTTTTATGTTTGCATATATTGCTGTTTTTAGGAGTGTTTTTGTTGTCCACATGTTGTGCCAATTTGTCCCCTTACTGTTTGTTCAGTAGTTTGTTAGTTTCACCGATATGAAAAAAACAACTTTGTACTTTAGACTTAGCTCATTTCAGAGACAAAAATTCAAAGCCAAAGAATCCTTTCCTGTCGATGATCCTAACGACAGAAAATCCAGCCAAAATACCCAGAATATTTGTTTACCCTTTCCTAGTTTCTGTGTTCCAGTTTCTTGTTGTAGCTGCTTTTCTCTCCTTTTGCTGTATGTTATTTATAATGTAGCTTTGTGTTTTATTCATGCTTTTTAACCGCTCATCATGTTCCTAAGAGTATGCTGACGCTGGAATCTTGATTGATGGGGTCAGGCCCCTGATCTCATTGTATGCAGATGCTATGCTGCTCTTTGTCAACCACCCAGAAGTCAACCTGCAGTATAGTTTGAATATAATGAACCGCTTCACATGACTCTCCCTATTACCCATGAAAAGTCATGCTTGTTCCCGTTGGTAGACCTTACAGGTCTGGACTGGGATCGGCTGCCTGACCTGGGACTGCAGTTGAACACAGACACCTTTCAATACCTCGGAGTAAATGTGTGGTGTGAATTCACATCTTTGCATGATAATAACACACAGAGGGACCTAGACTACATAGTAAAATCCATATAATTCTGGAGGAGTCTGCCCCTGTCAATGGTGGGCAGAGCTGGCCTTTTAAATATGGTGCTGCTCCCTCGCTTGCCATACCATTTTATTAATATACCCTGCAACATACCCAAGAGGTTTTTCAGTGAGCTATATTCAGAAGCCAGAGCATTCTTAGGGGCGGGGCGGCGCAGAATTGCACTGAAGACTCTGCATCGGCTCTGCAGTAACGGCGGGATCAGACTGCCCCATGTTGAGATATATTATTTTGCAGGGCAGCTGCAGTTTGACATTAGCTGGCTCGCAAAAGAGATTTTGGTAGACACAATGCTCCTGCAGGTGCTAGGGGTCGGTGACGCCCGACTCCCGCAGCAGCAGAGAATTGCTACACTAGGCAGGGGGCAGTGGCACAAGTTTTAGGAACCTTGGGAACAGGCTGGACGTGATTTAAAAGTTCATGAGGCATTGGGAGAACAATGGAGTCGTGTGGAGATATTTTGCAAGAAATAAAATAAATGGATTTCACAGGATTGACTCTGCCACACATGGCAGCCTGACTTTCAAGAAGGCATTGAGCACAACCCAGTACTTAACACTACTTATGATGTGGCAGAAGGTGGTCACATGGTTACTAGATTTTACAAATATCTTATGAGTAAACTCAGTGAATCAAACTTAGCAGTATGCTCAAAATTGGAGGACGACCTGGCCAGAAGTTTTACAGATCTGGAGAGGAATACAGCCCTGCTATACACTAGGACTCCAGGAACTCTAGATTTAAACTCACACAACTGTACATCACACACAGAGCTTACCAGACCCCCCACAGGATATCACTGTTCCGAGGAGCAAAGGAACGGAATTGTCCCAGATGTGCCCATGACAATGCTGATTTTATTCATATGTTCTGGACTTGCCCAGTGATCAAGTGCACATCACAGACCCTTCTTTGGTTGTGCTTTAGTTCTTGGTACATGTGAACATTTATTTATTTATTTATTTATTTTACGTTTTAGTTCATAGAACCTTTCGTATTTTATTACTAAACGTTATGTTCTACAGTCTGTTGCGATCTAACCATTATTTTATACAAAACGCTGGTAATCCACAGATCGGACATACTATGACATAGACATAAATGCATATCTGAAAGGAGAACAAAACAAAAACATTTCTTCAACATAATTACAAATTACAAATCATCTTCCATTCTTTCATTCTTAGTACATATATTTACATAGAATTCATCAATCTACCCGGAGTCATCCCTAAAATTCATAAAACAAAATTCACAATTCAACTCATCAAATTCATCAAATAATATAATACCATTTCTTAAAAGAAGGAAGTACTACGCCCTCTAAAATCTCATCATCCTTATTACACTAATACTTTACTCAAAATGTGCCTTGATGTTTACCCAAATTTGGTACAGTGCAATGTATATCGGTGTGGAGATTGTATTTAAACAGAAACCCAAAAATCCTTGCTTAGGATAGCCTCATAATCGTGTACCAGATGTCCTGAACTCATCATGTACAGAAGGCCAAGTTTCAGGCATTTGGTAAAAATGTGTCTCACCATTTCAAAATTATTGGAGTTTTTGCATATCCTACAAAAGCGATTTTCGGGGTTCAATTTTAATCGACCACCAAAAGATGACCGTACCGGGAGCTGGTTAATACTGATAAGTAAGGGGAGTCTTCTTACTTTGGGATCGGGGCAGATCAAGAGATAAGGCTGGGGATGCATAAAACGATGGACCACCAGACAACCGTTAGAACTAGGGGCTCGACCTCGGGACGTCCTGACAGCACTTTCATCCTACCCCCAAAAGGAACAAATATTGCAAAAAGCAAGACAAGCAGGCCCACTGCGGATCAATGGCCAGGAAGTCCAACTTTATCAAGACCTAGCGCAATCGATGCTCCTCAAGAGACAGAAAATGGGTCCTGTGGTGCAACACCTGCAGAATAACCGAGTGCGCTACACATGGACCTTCCCGTTTGGACTGATCTTCACATGGGAAGGGAGGCAGCACAGGATTACATCATGTGAAGAAGGGGAACACATCCTAGGTCTCCCTCCAAACGACGGGGAGGAACGAGATCAGACCCAAAGAAGAGCCAATGCTCTCAATGAAGTAGACAGCTGGAAAACAGTCGAGAAGAAATCAAGAGGAAGAAGGAGAAAGTAAACTAAGCTCCCTCCGACAAACTAATTGACAAGTAGAAAGTATGGACGGAAACAAACCAGGACTATGTGGTAGCAGCCCACCCTGAATCATTCAGCGCAGGCCCAGGGGAGTAGGAGGGGCAATGTTGGAAGTTGGAACCAACACTGGGCTTTAGGACCCCCACAAATTGATCCTGAGGAATTTAGCATGTATATGCAATCAGCTCCTCCTCTTGTCAGTGAAAATGGTAGGTAGACTCGATCCTCCGACATTGCAAAAGGGAATTCTGCTCAATGTCCCACAAAACAATTGATCACACTCCCAATGTGAACATGTGTATTCATTGCTGGTCATAGCCAATCATTGATGCTATGTAAACAATGTGAATGCCTTTTGTTTGTTACTGTATGTGAATAAAAACAGTTTAAAAAAAAAAACAATGTAGCATTGTCTCGTTATGTGTTAAATGGGTTGAAGTTAAGATCTGGAACTCAAGCTGAAGGTGCTTTCAGTTAGCAATGTTGTATTGGATTGGGACTATGTAATAAACAAAGTGAAAGTAAACCAGCTCAACTCCCTGAGTATTAAGGAACCATCATGGATTGCTGCTCTGATACCCAGACTCTCAGTTCTATTTTTCTGTTAAGGGTGGAACAGTGACGGGGAAGATCAGCCATTGACCACCCTCTTTGCCTCTTCACCTGTGAGCCTTTGCTTTGGCCTCCCTATCTGCTGCAGCCATGAGTACCCCTAGCAGTGCTGTCTCTCCACTGTGTGATCCTCCTTATATTGATACAACTGTTCTTCCAGGTGCCTCTTGAGGGCATTCATACACACAGTAATCAAACTTGTCACCCACGTGATCATGACACTGGCCACCTTGTCTTTGAAGCAATGGGTGGGGGATGTCACCAACAGTTTTCCCACAGCATCCTTAGCTTTAGTGAAGTGTATAGACACATGCAGTACTCAAGAGCATTGCCAGCTCTGCTCCCTATGACCAACTAGACAAGTCATGATCCTGCACTGTCCAGATCCAGTTTGAGTAACTATGCCTCCGTTAGGAACGCGCTGAGGGCAGGCCCAGCACCTGAATGTATCATCTAGGTGGGCCAGAGGTGTTATTGGTGGGGGGCTAATTTCCAGTTGGTGTTGAGAGTAGCCTAACCCATCCAGGAGATACATTATATAGCCTTCCAAGCCTCTGGCACATACAATACATGGGTTAGATTCTGTTTCCATACAGACACTATGGACAGTTACACAAACTGCATGAGCTAATGAAGATCAGTACTTTATAAACAGACCCAGCCATGTCATCCTCTGGCCGGACAGTCTTCCACACTTGTTTGGTCAGAAACTCTCCAGTAAGTGCGTACGACAGGAAGCACTGAAACACCGCCCATACTCACCATCTTGACCTAAGGGTGTGTGCGTACATGCGAGGGACGTAGGCGCATCCATGTTTTGTGCATCCATGGCATATGGTATGTCCCAACCCAGTAGTACACTAATCTGGTTCTCTCCCTGTTCTCTGCTTTCTTCCTGCCTCCTTCATCCTTCACTTGCTCCCGGTTTACTCTGTTCTACCTCTCCCTGCCACCTTCTTCCTGCCTTTCCTGCAGCATCTGTTGCTTCCTACTTGTCCCTTCCCCTCTGTCCCTGTCTGACTGTTCCTTCTGCTTTTTGATTGCCCATCTCCTCCCATCCTTCTCTTCCGTCACATTCATTTCACTCAGCTCTAACACTCACATCCTGCTTATTCCTTCTGCTTTCTCTGTCTGTGCTGCGCCTCTCCTTCCATCCTTGGCATCCCAGTGCCTATTCGCTCTACTGTACCCCACCCCTCTATGGCTGCTTCTTTCTTCTGTTATCTTCCTGCCCATATTCATCCTTCTCTTCGTAACTGCCACTCTCTCGTTCTTCCCCCTCATCCTTGCCATTGCCTGGCTCATCCTTGTACTCGCACATGTCTCCCCATCATGCCTCCTTCCTGCCCATTCTCTTGGCGGCCTCTTTGAAGATAGGCTGTGACAGCCCTGATGCCCCACAATGCAAGAGCGCTGGAGCTCATGGACCAAGGGGTGAGGGGAGGGAAGGAGTGGGCTTGGGGCACACTGAAGTGTGTTCCTATAATAGAAGAGATACCCCTCTAGGGCCCTTGTATCTTAGGGCCTTATGCCTCTTCTTCAACATTGATTGTGTATTGCATCTGCTGCTAGTGTGACCCCGGGACCCCTGCCCCACCCCTGGGTATGCATGCACCCCCCTACATGAATAATGGGAGAAAGAGGCACAGGCAAGGGGCAAGGGGGGGTGTCATGACAGGATGAACAAGTTTCCAGGGATTGCAGGGATAGCAGGGATAGGAAGAAGGAAGAACAGTGTAGAGGGGCTGGTAAGGCTACAGGAAGAGGTAAAAAACATGGGTACGTGTGGGAGTGAGTAGGGTGAGGCAGGGAGAGACAAGCTGCAGTTGCTAAGTGTACGAAGAGTTTGGGGAAATATCTTCCAGCCAAAAAAGAGACTAAAGGAGAGGCAGGGACGAAAAAGTGAATGAGGCTGGAAGTAAGAGAGGGGTGACTGGGGGAGCTGAGGAGACTGAAAAGGGTGATCATGCGATTATCAAGATGGAGGCCTCCATGGCTCACTCAGTGAGCGAGGGATTAATCAATGTCAGTACAGCTGTGTGACCATTAGCCATGGCGCGTTGACAGTACTTAAAGGTTTCCATGAGCTCAGGACTTTTCCAGCAACCAGCATATATTTTATGATACCGCGCAGAGCGCAGGTGACAGAGTGCAGTTTTCTCTGCGGTTCGCCGTGGGAGAAACGGACAGAAGCTGATAAGCTTCTCTTATATTCACCTACTCAAATCACAGTCATCGGACTTTGAGCCCCAGGCATCCAGAGCCAATGGCCTGAAACTACCCATTATTAGTCTGCATGTCATTTAGAGTGTGCTTTCAATCAAGTAAACTTAGCAACGTGGATAAGCGAAATGCTTCTCTTGCGATGTCACCGATAATCCAAATTCGAATGAGAACACATAAAAACAAAATACTCTTTTCCACTCCTCCAGTGCCATTTGGGAGCAGTGGAAAAAAGTATTTTGTTCTTATGGGTTCTCATTCGAATTTGGATTATCTGTGACATCGGAAGAGAAGCATTTTCTCAATACTCATAGAAGTGCCAGCCAATTAAAAAAAGTAAGCATCAAACTTCCGTCTGACTACCCCGTGGCTAAGGCCGACTGGCCTCTCTCTGCCTCTTCCACCTACCTGCAACTCCTACTCCGACCTCGACCAAGTTCCAAAGTAAAGTGTAGGCACTGCAGCTGGCACGTGACTGCATGCAGTGCAATATTGTGCCAGCATGGGTGTTTAGGCTTGGCCGCACCACTTGGCCCGCGCCTGCGCATAGTGAGGGCATGTGCAGAAACGACAGAATGTCACTGCTCAATCAATGCGCAGACATGGGCTAGGGCTGTGCGATCCAGCAACTTTGCTGTATGTGTTGTTCTGCGTTGTCTTACTTCCATGACAAACGCATTGCACCTGAGCTATCCTATTAGTGCTACTTATTTTTTGGCACATCACAGTGACTGACAAAGTACGGAAGTGCTACCTTAAAGACGTCAGTAAGCCCCAAAATTGTGCATTTCGTCTGCACCCAAAATCTGCTACAATTCTCATTGCAAATGCATACACGTAGCCAACTGAGATTTTCACAAGAAAGACTGCACATTTCAAACAGAGCGCAAGACTCTCTTCAGCTCACCTGTACCCTGCATCACAAGTCTAAGAGCCCTTTTAAATCATGAGCTCGTCTAAAGCAGCCGGGATGTCGCAGTGTTCCCGCAAAACTGTGCATGTGGGTAAAAATAAAATATGGTGACCATGTGCGTGTGGGGCGAAATAAAAATAACTACTGGGTAAGTAACTACGTGGCTGCGTGGTTGTAAAGCACCCAAGGACATTGACAGGCCTGATTACACCAAAAATCGGGCTTGTACTGAGATAGAAGCACTGTAGAGCCTCAATCAACATGGCATTGTGCAAGCTCTGCACCACAAGGTGCCTTGCCAATCAATCGAAAGACAAAAAAAGAAAAGTGATTAGCGAATCCCCTGAGCGATGGAAAGCGGGTCCAAAGCAAAACAAGCACTGACAATACGAACAGTTTGGGCTTTTGTGGAGGCATGGAAAAGCATTTGCCAGGCACTGCTGTAGAGGTATTAACTGGCTATCAGGTTCATTGGTATCTAATAGCACGCCTCTATGCCTCCGAATTAACCCTACACTAAGCTGGCGACCACCGGGCGCGCTCTCTGCAGTGTGTGTACGGTTTTCTTTTTGTTTATTAACGGAACAAAAATAAAACTGTACCCAAGAAACTCTTGGCCAGAGGCCTTTCTAGGGGGTCCAGAGCAGTTTCTTGTGGGGGGCCTGGCCCCCCTGGCCACCCTGCTGGAGCCGGGCCTGGTGACCTTCTTAAATGGATTGTGCCCGGGAACGGACATTGCATAGCAATTAGCACTGAGTTGGTCTAAGACATGCTTCTGCCAATGTCCAGGGGTAAATGTTATGGTAGTCAGTTGCGTTGTTGCTCTGCTCATTCAGATGTGGCATTTACACCGTGGAATCCCATCAAATTGGCACTGCTGTGAGTGACTGAAATCGGAGCAGATTGTTTGTGACTCATGAATCGTGGCGTTAGAAGGCTGGCAATGATTGAGGAATGAGTAGCCACAGGCTGGAGTTCATGGGCAAGCATAGGCATGAATGATTTTGCCTATCATCATTACAGCAGCAATGTTGGACCTGTTGTCATTTTATTCAATGTCCACTTCTATCGAGCAGGGAGTAAAGCCATGGAAAATCTTGTCTACAACCTTCTCCCAGAAGTCAGCTCTGCAGTAGGATTTGCCATCAAACCCCTTCATCTATAGAGCAGCCTAATTGGCTGACATTTGGTAAGGGTGTTCCTTTTCCAGGATCTGAGGCCTCTGATGCAGCGTGCTAGTGTACTGTGATGGTGTTGATAAGTGTGTGTTTTGTTATATGCAGTGACGGATTAGAGGTTGTGTGTTATTATGTCCCAAGGCAAGAATATTTTATCTTTGTGGTGTTGAGTGAACTTTCAACCTGTTTGAGCTCCTCCACGTTTCAGTTCCTTTGCAGTAAGCTAGTATTCCCTACTACAGACATGCATGGCGCTCAGCATGTCATCTGCACATAAGTATAACATGGAAGGAACTGTTCTTGAACCAAGACTTTTAACTACTATGAGGTGCTCTTGACAGCACCCCAATCCATGTTGGGTTAGTTCATCTATGAAAATAAACATGGGGTCTACTATTTTCAAATCAATCTGGACCTTGCTCACAAAGGAGCAATCCAGTATTTAGGCCATGCCCCAATGCCCCTGAAGTGAAGCAATTCCAGGCAGTCCTTATTTTGATTTCAAAATACAGGGAGCAAGATTACACACATTAAATGCACAACACACACAAGCGCACACGGACACACATACCCAAGCATGTGTTTCCTTGAGTCAGCAACGGGTGTTCTGTACTTGATGTCATTACATGATATGATGTGCAGTATATGCTGCTTTTTGTACTGTATTGATGTTGGTTTTTGTATGGTAAGTGCATTAAGGTCTAATAGCTTCTGGGATTCTAGTGATGATGTGGCCCTGATGCCTTGCTATTATCACAATGGGCCTCATTACGACCCTGGCAGAGTGGGTTTACGCCAGCGTTATTCGCGGCGGACCCGTCCGCCCTACTACGAGTTCCCGTAGCGCCATGGAACGTTTTCCGCCTGGTTTTTCCGGGCGGAAAAATCCATGGCGCTACGGGACCTTGTTGTTAATTACGCCACCGTATTTTACGGTGGCGCAATTAACGCCTTCCCCACTCCCATTATACCCTATGGGGCAAAAATGGGAATGGGGAAGGGTAAAATGGGGAATGGGGATTTACCGCCCCGCCAAGGTCGGCATGGGGCGGAAAATCCGCCAACCTCCATGGCGCTATCGGCAGCTTTCCGCCGTGCTCCGCGGTGCATTTAGCACCGCGATTTCCGCCAGGGTCGTAATGAGGCCCAATGCCTCTATATTCGTGAAATGAATGGCCTGCGATTACACCCTATATTGTATTCAAACCCAGGAGCTAATTAAGCCTTGAATAGTCCTATATCCATCAGTTCTTTACCAATATGATCACCATTTGGAATCAGTGGCGTCCATCTTTATTGGGCTTTGGGGAGTTGCTCTAACACCCATTATTATTATTTTATGCCTCTACGGTTACTCATCCCCAATTGTTCTTGTCATGGATTTTGTTTTTTAAATATTTGGGTCGGAAATACTCATTTTATGTTTATTTTTTTATTGGGGGGGGGTTACTCCCCCTAATCCCCCGTTCCCTTTTATTTATTACCTATCCGCCTACTTCCCCTACCACTTATCTGCCCTTATTTTTCAATTCGTTTTTTTTCAGCAAAACATTTTGGGTGAAAAATAAAATAACACGCATTGATTTGAGAAGCATCTGAGCACTTTACAGAGGTACACAACAGAATAGATATACAGTGGGTGGTAGGACATAGAGGGGCACAGAGGAGGGGTACAGCTGTACAAGGTGGCATGGAGGAGAGGGTTGGATGGCGTCTAGGGAGTCAGGTGGCATGGGGCGATGTGATGACCTAGGTGTTGAGGTGGTGGTGAGATGGAAAAAAGTAGAGGGCTCGGCTCAACCGGCTTCAGAGCTCAACTGCTCCGTTACGGATTGAGAAGAGCAGTGCACAGCTCCAGACCCCACCTCTTCCTGAAGGGACATCAGACCTGAAGACTCATATGTGGGGTGGAATGCAAACTCTCCCAGCCACACATCGGAGCTTGCAGGGTCACTGAATGTTCACTCCCAAGATGGCACTGCAGAGTGTAAGGGGGCACAGAAACCGACTCGTAAAAATGATCCAGGAGGCAAAATATCCACTGCACCTCTATGCAAGGGAAAGCAAGGTTTATTACATGCAAAAAGCTCCCAGACGTCCCATAGAACCAAACTGACACAGAGCGCATCTTATCTCAAGTAGTTACAGGTTATATAGTGGAGAAACCACAAACTAACAATACTCTACATACTAATGAGTAAAACATAATGGAATCCTACTACAATGTCGCCCTCATTACTGCGACCTATACGATTACTGAGATAACTGGGTATAACATTTTCCTGACTCCATTTTGACTGCGACTACTGCTGGCATCGTCTTTCAAGCCAAAGCGGTCGGGCTATTTTCACAGCCTGTTCTCTTATTACTATTTAGAAATCACATTTAGAGCTTCTCCATCTGCAACGCTTGTTAAATTATGTACTGCTCTGCCGACATTTTTTACTTGTTAAACGGGTCAGGCTGATTTTCGTTGCCTGTGTTCTGCTTTCCCTGAAGGGTTTACTAGTTTACCACCTGCATCTGCCTCGCCTTTCTATTCATATTGCTGGGCTGACTGCATTGTATTTCAGAGTCACTCCTCTCCCATCCTTCATTATTTATTTATTGTTACTACGTTTATAAAATCCATACCACATATTTCTTTCTTTTATTAATGTGCACGGTTTTTAATCAATTAGCATGGAAAAGAGAATATTTCCTTTTTTTATGTATATAGTCTTACATTTTTTTTTGTTTCCCTCATGATCACACTCCTCTGTAATCCTGCATCTGGT
The DNA here is from genome assembly GCF_040938575.1 of Ambystoma mexicanum. NCBI lineage: Eukaryota > Metazoa > Chordata > Amphibia > Caudata > Ambystomatidae > Ambystoma > Ambystoma mexicanum. The sequence continues at coordinate 64,460,297 of NC_090925.1, read as the reverse complement.
AGAATAACTGTTTAGTTAACTTCTTTCTTTTGAAGGTAACACATTTTTTTCTTTAACTATAAGGATGCCGGTGCCGTTAACCCCTTACCGCCACATTACGAGTTCCCTTAGCGGGTCCCACTAAGGCCGGCTGGTAAAACCAGCCGTCCTTAGCGGGAGCCGAAAAAGGACCAGGGAGCTAATAAGGGGCCCATTATTAAAGGGCCCGTTATTAGCTCCCTCCCCATTCCCACTGTGCCCTATGGGGATGGGTATTTTGAATGGGGATTTACTGAGTCCTCCAAGGTTGGAATGACCCGGTAAGTCCCCATTCAAGGAACCCGGACAGGAGTTTGGAGGCAGCCATGGCGCTAATAGCACCATGGCTAATTCCAAACTCGCAATGACCCCATAGTCTTAAATTTGAGTTTTTTGCCTCACAACCATCCTCCTCTGTAATCCTTCATCTGGTAGAATAGCTGTTTAGTTTAGCTGCTGCTGCAGTAAAGCACCCAAGGGTGCCATTTTTGTCAAAATGACCCCGGTCTTCTTTTTTCGCCATTTCTTTGTGGAAAGGTCCTTCTTGAGATTTACTCTGCGCGCCAAACCAGGTTTATTCTCTTTGTCCGGCAAGGACAGCCACCCTGCTGGGTGACTGACAGCTAGGCTGGAATTAATGGGAGAGAACTGAATAAAAGGTGAGTATTTTGGCTTGGAAGGCAGAGACGACCACTGTACAAAGGAACCGAAGAGGAACGTGTACAGGACGCCTGCTGCAACTCACCGACCATTGGTTTGTCAGGTGAAGCCCTGCTGCAGTGCCAAAACACCAAGTTTGCATCGATCGAGAAGCCACTGCAAGGACGACTTCTCCCCTTGAGTTGATGAGACCAATGAACTCCAAAGTAAGCCACTTGGACATCCATCTCGGAGCTGGTTGAATCTACACAGAGTTGCAGCTGGAAACCGTTTAGCAAGTGAGAGGAACACCTGATTGTGTGCGTTGCTTTTAAGCTGGCCTAGAGCTTCAGGAAGATCCTCCGGACTCCCAGGAAGCAGGACTGACCGAGCCTGAGTATCCTCAACAGAGTGCGGGACCCCAGAAGCAAGGAAAGTCCATCTCGACAGCCATTTGCGGTAAATACGAGGAGCTGAATCACTGAACAGCCACTGATAGTGAAGTTTGCTGGTTGCGAGTTTTGATCGTCCCAGTGCATTGCAGGAGAACCCCGATGACCTCCCCCTTGTCCCCACGACCGAAGCCCAGGAAAAGTGAGACCTGCAGAGCTGCACAGGAACAGAAGTCATCCGCTGCATCTTTTCTTCATTTCTAAAGGTACTGTAAAACGTCTCAGAGAACTTACCTCTTGCTCTAGAGTTGCTTGCATCTTCTACTACTCACACGTCTAATCAGCTTGTGGCCCTACATTTGATTCTTCTTTTCATCAAAAACTCCTAAGAACTTGTGTAAAGACTTTTTCATTTACTTACCTAAGTGCTTCATCCTATACAAGACTTTTGCCCATTTACTTTGGCTTCACCTATTGAACTGAATGACTCTTCTCGGGGGATCCAAAAGTATGTGCCTGCTTAAGAATATTTGTGGTCTCTTGTTGTTCTAATAACATTTAACTTTTGCCAATTAGTAAGAGTATTCTAAATGCCAACAGTAAGATATTAATGTCCCCAGCACCCTAGTTATTAAAGCCACCTGTGGGTGTAGGTTGTGTCTGTGGGCCATCCCAAAAGGGTCTTTACTGATTTAGAAACTCAGAGTGTACAGTATTGGAGTGTGTTTGTGTTTTACTATTATATAGCTCTCTTCTGAAGAAGGCTTATTCTAACTGACTGATGAATACATTAATAATTGTTTATGCAAGAAACCTTGAGTGTAAGAGTTTATTTGAATACTTGTAACTGTGAATCTCTGTGTAACTCCACTACAGCTCACATTGACCACTCTTGAGATAAGCCTGGCTGCTCAACACACTACTAAAGCTGTGTAGTACAAGCTTATACCAAAGGTTGGATTTCCTATACATGTAGTCAGAGTTGTGTGTAGTGTTCCCAGAGGGTACTGCAAACAAACTCTGCCTAACACATGTTCAGACCCTGAAGCTGGATCCAATTAAAGGCTTATATGTGTGCCGTGGGTACCTCTGACCTTGGCTTCTCTCCTGGGGAACGGAAAGGGGATGTGTTTATGGAGCTGAGCTAAAAAGAGCCGCAGCTCCACATCAGGGACTGTGTTTTATTCTGTTCATCGTGTGCTAGGCCTTACCATCCAAAATGGCGACACCTAGGCCATGTTAACACGCTGACCTCGCTTCGACCACAGTACCTTACTGACTCCATCTTCCACCTGTGTCAACTGTTCACACACATCTCACTGCCCATCATACTATTAATACGACAACTAAACACAGTTTAATACTGACCTATCTATGACCTCTGCAACTGCAACAGCAATACATGTGTTTCTCTTTCCATATTGCTATATGTGAGGATCTATAATGTGTTAAAGCTAACTAAAACAACACATGTGCCTTATGTAGGTGCATCCCAACAAGAGATGGGGCCCTAATGAGTCACAGCCCTTTGCACTCAGAGCCCAGCAGTGCTTTTTCAGCTACTTTTAGCATGTCTTATCCTAGGGCTACTATTGGCCACGGAGAAAGCAGGAATCAAAGACAGAGATAGATCAGCTGTATCCTTGTTTTCTGTTTCCATTGGCCTGAAGAGAAAGTACAGAGCTGAGAGGAACATTTGGGATCAGATTGGACCTCTGATAGTAAACAGTTTATTTATACAAAATGGATGTGTGCAGTGTGTGTGTTTATGGTAATGTGCTGTACATTGGCGATGGGGCAATGGGGCATTTTTGTGGGCACCGAGAGATGTATGACCGGCAGCAGGGCAGTGAAGTTTACAGGTATCTGAGCTGGGTGAATGAGATCCCACCGGGGTGGTAATGATGCAGTGAGAAAGACATTTGGCAGACGTATGGAAATTAGATCCTAATGGAAAAGGAATGAGGCAATGACAATTGACATTAGGCAGAACGGAGGCAGTGGGAGCAACATTGGAATTTCCTGTGACTTTGCGAGCCATTGGGACAAATGTGGGGCAGAACAAGGGCTGTGAGAGTCACATTGGTGTCACATGGGAGAAGGACCAATGCAGCGGGAATGGCATGGAGCACAACTGGGGCTGTGAGAATGGCATGACGCTGAAATGGGGCAGGGAAAGCCACACTGGGATACATGATATAGCAGGTGTGGCACTGGGTCAGGGGCAATGCATTCGGAGCCTTATAGGGCAGAGAATTGGCAGGGAAAGCCACACTGGGAGAAATGATATAGCAGGTGTGACACTGGGTCAGGGGCAATGCATTCAGAGGCTTATAGGGGAGAGAATTGGCAGGGAAAGGCACACTGGGAGAAATGATATAGCAGGTGTGACACTGAGTCAGGGGCAATGAATTCAGAGGCTTATATGGGAGAGAATTGGCAGGGAAAGCCACACTGGGAGAAATGATATAGCAGGTGTGACACTGGGTCAGGGGCAATGCATTCAGAGGCTTATAGGGCAGAGAATTGGCAGTGAGAGCCACACTGGGAGAAATGATACACCAGGTGTGACACTGGGTCAGGGGCAATGCATTCAGAGGCTTATAGGGGAGAGAATTGGCAGCGAGAGCCACACTGGGAGGAATTATATAGCAGGTGTGATACTGGGTCAGGGGCAATGCATTCGGAGGCTTATAGGGCAGATAATTGGCAGGGAAAGCCACACTGGGAGAAAGGATATAGCCTGTGTGACACTGGGCCTGGGGCAATGCATGCAGTGGCTTATAGGGCAGAACATTGGCAGCGAGAGCCACACTGGGAGAAATGATACAGCAGCTGTGACACTGGTCCAGGGGCAATGCATTCAGAGGCTTATAGGGCAGAGAATTGGCAGCGAGAGCCACACTGGGAGAAATGATATAGCAGGTGTGACACTGGGTCAGGGGCAATGCATTCAGAGGCTTATAGGGCAGAGAATTGGCAGGGAAAGCCACACTGGGAGAAATGATATAGCAGGTGTGACACTGAGTCAGGGGCAATGCATTCAGAGGCTTATAGGGCAGAGCATTGGCAGTGAGAGCCACACTGGGAGAAATGATACACCAGGTGTGACACTGGGTCAGGGGCAATGCATTCAGAGGCTTATAGGGGAGAGAATTGGCAGCGAGAGCCACACTGGGAGAAATTATATAGCAGGTGTGATACTGGGTCAGGGGCAATGCATTCGGAGGCTTATAGGGCAGATAATTGGCAGGGAAAGCCACACTGGGAGAAAGGATATAGCCTGTGTGATACTGGGCCTGGGGCAATGCATGCAGTGGCTTATAGGGCAGAACATTGGCAGCGAGAGCCACACTGGGAGAAATTATATAGCAGGTGTGACACTGGGTCAGGGGCAATGCATGCAGTGGCTTATAGGGCAGAACATTGGCAGCGAGAGCCACACTGGGAGAAATGATACAGCAGCTGTGACACTGGGTCAGGGGCAATGCATTCAGAGGCTTATAGGGCAAAGAATTGAAGTGAGAGCCACATGGACCAGGACTAGGCCAGGAAGAGCAGCATGGAGCAGATCTGAAGTAGTAAAGGGTAGAAACTATTCCCTTGAATGTATACAGTAACCTCCACCTGCAAATGGATAATTTGGTGACTGTATAAAACATTTCTGTCAATGTTTGCAATGATGCATGGGTTCTTCGGTGCAGTTATGTTTTGGAGGTTAGCGTTAGGGAGATTTCTCCAGAATGGCTAATTTCGCTTACCTGCTGGGTCCCTCAGCAGTTTTTCTGTATTTCTAGGATTTATTTTTTCACCTGGTAGCGTTTTTCCCACTCTTACATGTGTTCTGCTGTGTTTGTTTACATGTTTTGTGTTCTTGGACTGTGGAGCCTCACCTACTGCACAGGCATCATCTTTTTACTGTGTGTTACACAGCACCTTCAGTACAGTGAGACAGGGTTGTCTTTCAGATTTCACACTGACTCCATTTTTCTGGGACTGACTACTGTCTCCCAGAAACATGTAAAGTTGCCATTAACTTTATGTAGTCTCTTTAAACCACAGACCAGTACACCAAATCTTACATGGAGTATTGGAAAGGGTTAATAGTTATCCCTTTTTGTCTGTTTCTCTAGGAGCACTGTTTCGCTCCCATTTCATCAAGACTTGGCTGGTGGCAGTGGTAACTACCCTGTTTTTCCTACCATGGTTATCTCAAATAATCTTGGTATTGTTTTAGGCTATCTTGGTAGCCTCAAACTTAAACGCGCTTAACCATATACATTTTTATACGGTTCAGGCTGGGTTTATTCACGATTTCTTTTTGTAAAAGTCTTTTTCGTGTTAGAACTCTGCGCGCCAAACCAGGTTTGGTCCCTTTGTTCACTGTATTTTCGTGGGCTTCTTCACAGAAGCCCTCGTTAAGGCGCCTGAAAGTCTGGGTAGGCAGGATGTGAGGGAGAGGTTTTAGGATCCCTGCCATGGGTTCCCTTGGTAACCCAAATTGCACTCCTGTTTGATTTGCTAGGTGACTGTCCCCAGGCTGTGTGAATGGGGGAAAACTGCATAAAAAGCAGGTCTCTGGCCACTGGAACAAAAGAACTGATGAGGAGCTGACAGAAGAGGTCCCCTACAGCGACTGAACTGCCCGGTGAAGCCCTGCTGCAGGTCCGAATCTTTAGAATCTGACAACAGAGAAGATCGTCCAGGATTCTTCTTCCGCTGAGCTGGTGGGACCAACCATTTCACCCAAACTGCAAGCCAGGACTTCCTCCTCTGGTCGAATTCGCTGTACAGAGCTACAGTGGCCCGTGGACCCTGCTTGAGTTTTAAGGAGCGCACCTTTTATTGGTTGCTTTGCTCTGCTGCTGGTTTCTTCCCTGGCTAGTGCAGGACCTGCCAGTCTTCCTACTTCGTGTCAGTCCAACAGTCGCTTCAGGAACCGTGAGCCTGCAAAAACTACCTGGAACGTCAGTCGCAGCTACAGCTTCTTCTCCATTTAAAGGTAATGTGCAAATCCGGTTGCTCGTTTAGTTCAGCCGCGGTGAAGGTATCTGAAACCTTTTGCCAATCCGAGGGCTTGTCCTTCTCTTCTCTTTTAACTAACTTTTCTGCCGACCAACTTTGTCCGGAACTCTTGGCAAAGACTTAACCGTGAACCACTCTGAACTGTGTGATCTTGAGCAAAAGACTTTTGTCCAATTGACTTTGGCCCTAAGCCTGTTTGATTTGATTCCATCATTGGAGTTCCTCTTTCTAGATTGCCCTGCTTACTTACCTGTTGGTGCTGCTCAATTTTAGTCTAACTTTGTCTTTCCCTCCCTGTTTAAATTACTGGAGTGCCATTTTGCTCACATTTCATTTTGAGTTTAACTTGTCCAGAATCTTTGGGAGTGGTGTGGTGTATTGGTAACGTGATTTGGCAAATGATTTACATGAGTTAAATATTATACAACTGATGTTTAAATAAATGTCTATTTTTTAACTCAGAAACCTTGAGTCAGTGTTTGTTTGAATCATAGTAATTGTTGTCCTTTGTGTAACTATTTTATACTGCTCACTTACTCTTGAGATAAGTCTGGCTGCTCAGCCATCGCTACCACTTTACTGTGTAGGAAAGGCATGTACCAAAGGTGAATTTGTACTGTCTCTTGTGGTCTTAATTATGTGTGGTGTTCCCAAAGGGTTCTGCATATAATTCTGCCTAACAGTCAGTCAGTAAACCCCATACTCTAGGTGATTTGAGAAAGTCAGTACATGCATTCTTACCTATATCTTGGTAACTAGTTTACTTATTTTGTAGATATTTGATGAATGGCAGATCAGATAAAGATTCATAAAGCATTGTAGCACTTTACAGAGAACATTTAGTGCATTTCAGAAGGTACACCGTCAACAGGAGAAACTGTGTAGTAGCCTGAATTGGGCAGTTTGTCGTCTTGGATTGAGACGTCACAAAAAGCCCAAGCAAAGTTGATAAGTCTGAGTGAGTGAATGAATCACATAGAATGGATGGATGGATGGCTAAATTGGATGTCACTGAGACTGTTTGCAGATGCAAATAAAGACCTGGTTATCCTCTGAATTAATAGTTTCTCAGTGTGTAGTGGAGCAACGGCCTACCTGTCCTCTTCTTCTTTGGAAGAATTGGGCAGGATCAAGGGTTGTCTGCCATTAGGGGCAGCAACAGGAGGTGCAATGAAGAATCAATGTAAATTGGAGACAGGAGGGTGCCCTGAATGCGTGGGGGCCCTCTATGGATTGCAAGCTACGGTGTGGGTCAGACAAGCGGCATTGAACTTTGGAGGTGCATGGGTGCCTTTGTGGAATCCATGAAAAGCTGGGGCAGATGACATGAGTTGTTCCTGCTCTGATTCTTCCAAGAGACTGACATTGATAGCAAAACAGGTGACCGCTAGCAGTGGCCCAATATTTCACCCTCCTTCTTGATGTGTAAAGCCAACTCCCTATGGCCCTTTTCTACATTCTCATTCAAAAGATGCCCAAAGCTCCTCTGGAGGTTGTCAAAAACCAAAGTGTGTCTCACTCACTAGTCCCCAGTTCTATCTCTCAGGGGGCCAGGGCACAGCCATCGCCTTTGGATCAGACCCTGGGGGTGGACCAGTGTGGGAGTATCACCTGGCTGGGGGATCTTCGGGGAGTGGGGATGAGACAACCGATGATGAGACGGGGTATCCTCCCCTTTGCCGTGCCCATATCCCATCCTATTTGATAAGATTCTCCAATGTTTCAGCCCCTCCCCTTTCTACTCAAACACTGGGCTGAGGAAGAGGAGGACTCTGAGTTAAGAGGCCGACATTATATATCCTGTTAATAAGGTCAGGCAAATTCAGGCGCTTGACCTTTATCACATACATCTGATACCCATTAGCTCCCCCCACACAGATAAAAGGCAGAACATAAAGACACACTCTGAGCAAGGTGGGACACGAGAAGGAGCAGATCTTCTGGGATGAAGGCGAACCCAGTGGATCAAGTCTACTGATCGAGGGACAAGAGCGAAGAGTAGGGAATCCCTGAAGATCCCTGCAGGAGGTCGTTCCCTCAGAGAAACCGTGAAGTGTATACGGAGAAAGCCAAATCCCAGATAAGAAGAAGCCTGCATTGTGTATCAAGGATGCTAGCCACCCTCCGGGATGACCGGCATAGTTGGGGAGGCAAGGCCAAGCCTGTGATATCAACCTTGACTTGTGAATCAAAGCTGGAAAGGCAATAATGGAATACACACAACCAGTGAGATAGAGAAAGACAGGAAAGGCCGGTTTGTGTCAGCGAAAGATCGAAGCCTCAACAGTGTTTCTCCGATTAAAGTATGCATGCATGCTGATGAAATGCGAAAGAAAGAAAACAAATAGTGGACTTTAAAGTTTACCGATAACTGTGAAGCCAGTGATACAGAGTAGCGGAGTGGTCCAGCAAAAGGAAATAGCCCACTTGAAAGTCTCAGCAAAATGTTTGATGTCTTCTTGTAAGGCGGCAAAGCAAATGAACTATGAAATGTGCAATGGTCATGATTAATTCTGTCGAAAGGGGAAGTTAAAAGGTGATTGCTATAAGAGAAATATTTCTTTGAACTTTTCTAAGTGTGTTATTCATTTATTTATTTATTTAGTTGGTTTAATCAAATTAATGATTTTTACAAAACATAGTAGAAAACAGAACGAAGTGAAGAAAGGAAGAAAGTATAAAGTGTAGAACCAGAAGCTGTATAATGAACCACAAACTATATAAAAGGGAAGAGAACATCGTATCAGTGCAGTTGTGATTTTAGCGATGATTTAAGTTTCATAAGGATAAGATAAACTTAAGTCTGTGTAGTGGCAATTGTCCAGGTATTTCTTTCTCCGCTCATTAGGCGTGTCCACCACAATTCCTCTTCCTTGGTATATGATGCTGAAAGATGAGGTAACAAGAATTTCTCGCCTATCGCTCTTGTTCCTGGGCAGTTTAGGAGCAAGTGGCGTATAGTTTCTACATTAGTGTCGTTTTTACAAAAACGGCATATGTTTGAATTACTCTGTCCTCTGAGTTTTAAGATCTCATTTGTCGGCAGTAAATTTAAGCGCACTTTCAAAAATAAGTTTCTGGCTGCTTTGTTGGGAAACTTGCTCAAATAATTCGGGACAGTGTTCAATTTACTTTGATAAGGTGGGAGATGGCTGACTGATTTTGCTTTTGTTGCATTGTTCAAAGATTTAATCCAGTCAAGCTCGCTGATTTTCCTTTTTATTTTTGACGGGTTTCGGATAAGATCTTGCTCTGAAGAGTGAATTTCCAATAATTTCGCTTTGCGCGCCGTTTCCCAAGATTTTAAGACAGAACAGCGTGCTGTCAGAATTTCAGCATGTATGATGGCTAACACATGCAGACAATTTGGAAGCGTCGTTTTCCTGTAGAGCATCATGGATTTTATCTCCGTGGTCCCTTCCAGTGAGAGAAGACCTAACTCTCTTCTGATGAGGGGGGCCGATGTTGACTTTGGGAGACCTAGGACCATGCGCCAGATGTAACCCTCTGGCTTCAGCCACAGATGGGCAGGCGTGTGGGGGAGAGCTTCCGCTGCGTAGGTGTGTGTTGGAACCACCTTCATCCTGTAGAATTTGATCAGTGGTAACAAGGAAAAGTGACCAAACTTCTTGTCCATTGCCCGGGCTTGTGCCGCTAGATTTTTTGCTTTGTTCATTAAGCAACTTTGAAGGGTTGTGTTGATGCTAGAACAGTCCAGAGTTACTCCTAGATATTTAATGCTAGAGACTTTTTCCAGTGCAGCCCCATCCAGGTACCAGGATAGTTTTTCTTGTGGTAGTTTGTGTTTTTCCATGATCCAAATCTTAGTTTTGGATGCATTAATAGTTAAGTCGTTTGCTCGAATGTAAGCAACCAAGTTATCGAGCTGACGCTGGAGGCCAATCGGGGTCATATCCATTAGGATTAGATCGTCCATGTACGGGAGCCTTGTGGTTTTCAACTTTCCCATCGATGGCGGAAAGGAGCGGATAGATAGTTCTGAGGCTTTGGAATCGCCCATGTAAGCGATGAAAAGTGCCGGGGCATCCCTGTTTCACTCCTCGGCCGACTTAGATTTCTGATGATAGCAGGCCAGCTTGATTTAATCTCACACGTACCTTTGTGTCCTGGTGTAGTGCTTGGATTGGCTGCAGGAGTTCAACAGGGCATTTCCAAAGGCTCAGTTTTCTCCACAAGCTCGCTCTGTTTACTTGATCAAAGGCTTGCGCCAGATCTATGAACGCAAGGAACACTCTTGGCCCTCCTCCCAGAACCTTGCTTTTGAGCGCGCTAAGAAACATAATATTAGTTGTTGTACCGCTGTTTTTTGTAAATCCCGTTTGAAACGGGTCAGCGAATTCTGCTTCGCTTGCCCATCGCTGACATTTTTGAAGTAATAAGGAGCCGAACACCTTGCCAACCGTGTCCAAGAGCGCAATTGGGCAGTAGTTCTTTGGATCTTCTTTCCGAAGACCATTCTCTTGGGTATTTCTTAAAATCAAGGTTTGTGATTCCGTCTGGGTCGGGCGCTCGCGGTGGTTTGAGTCTTCGAAGGACTTTGAAGATCTCTGCTTCACTACTCAGGTCTATCCATGGTTCTAGTTTTGTACTGAACTCCAGGAAACTGGAGGATGCAGGCGTCTGGAACAGATTTGAATAAAAGTTTATCCAATCTGTTTCACAGACCGGATTTAAAGGCGATTCCTCAAGAGGAGAAAAGGTTGATCTAAGAAGGGCCCAGAATTCCCGAGGATGGTGACCGCAAACCAACTTCAACATGGCTTCCGCATCTTGTTGGTATAAGTTGCTGCGGTATTGCCTGATCCACGATTTGTAAGTTTGCTGTTCCTGATCGAAGATTGCCTGATTTTCTGACAATGGAAAGGCACGCAGTTTTCTTCTTGCTTTCCTCACTAAACGCCGTCTTAGAACCAGTTCTTTGCTATATTCGTGTCTGGCAAGAATTTTACTCTGTCTGGGACCATTGGGTTTAGATCTGAAAGGTACCAGAAGCGGTTGATAGTCTGGTAATTGCGGATCATTCAATTGATCAGGCTCGTTTCCTGTTTTTAGGTACTGGTCCTTTATCTTTGAAATCGAAGTTGCTGATAGTCTTAGGCGGTTTTGTTGGTTGTTAGACTCCACTTGAGCAGGCATGACTACGTTGTAGAGCGCATTTGTCTTCCATTTCAGAACCAACAGATTGTGATCACTCGCTGAGGACCTTTGAACTTCGAACAAAGTAGTAAGAGCTGCCAAGTACCTGCTAATGAAAATGTGATCAATGTCCGCGGAAGAATTTCCTCTTTCCCAAGTAGGAGGCCTCTCTTCACTGGTGAATAAGTCCTCCGCGCAGAGTAAATCACAGGATGACATCAATGACAGCCACGCTGCACCATGTTTGTTTCTAAGGGACGAAAAGTGAAGAAGATGATCAGCTGATTCCTGCGACAACCAGGTAGCGTTTAAATCTCCGCAAGTAATCAGCAGAGCCTCAGGACAATTTACCAGAGCTTCGTGAATAGTCTCTTCCATCAGGGCTATAAAGAATTAATCGGTCATGGCTGCAGGATTCCAATAGACATTAATGATGATTAAAGGTTGTGATTTAAACATTGCCTTTTCCACCTCGGAACTGTTCCAGCTGACTTCCGTGGCCAAGAGATAAGTTGTAGATCTCAGGGTTTTCTTTAAATGTAATCCAGAGCCGCAACGAATTGCGGTTATGAGGCCAGATGAAGGGCGGCCGGAAGTTCCTTTGATGGCTGGGATGCATGCCAAGTCGTAGCCGTCCATAGTGGGACGTTCAATCATCCAGGTTTATTGTAGACAGATGATATCCAGACACCCCAAGTTTAGGTCTCCTTTCTTAGTTAGATGTTGAAATCCACGAGTATTCCATGACCCCAAGGAGAGGTCTGGTTTCCCAGGTGTTTGTTTAATAGCAAGGGGTGCTGAAAAGTGCTCGACAAATTGCTATTTGTTCTTATTTAGCATCAGTGCCTTAGGTAACCATGCCCATAGTTGCGCTAGTGGGGCTTGTTTTTGAGTTTCTTGGGCGCCAATGTCCTTTCCACCCAGGGATTGGTTTATCGTCCGTACAATTTTTGGCGTGGGGCCAAGAGGGCGTCTTCCTATGCCTAAAGGATCTTTGTAGGCAATTTCATTTCTTCTGGTGACAATTGTTGGTTGCTGACTCTGGGCTTCACAACGGGAGCTCGAAGACGCGAGTCGGGGAGAGGAATCCTGTGAAGATTGTTTGCTAATTAGAACAGTTCGTTTCAGGCCTCTCGCCTCCGTAGGTTCTGCAAGCGATTTTGGTTTGTTACTCAAGTTGGCTGGATGTAGGGCTGTAATTGACCCAGCCGTTTCAGATAGTTTCCGTGGAGAGGTAGATGGAACACTCTCTTCGAGTTCGAACAGGTCAAATCCCAACTTTAATAAATGTTCTGCAGCCTCGGAGATCCTAACTTTTGCCCAATTAGTGTGCACATGAAGGTAGGCGCATGCAATTTTCCCCTGATGAAACGGTTCAACCCTGGCTAGGTCTTTTGTTTCAACTTTGCGGAGCGTTGGGACACATTTGAGAAGTTGTAGCAAGAAACTTCTGTTCAATATCACATATTTTTTGTTATTTGGTAATTGTTCAATCTTGAAGTTGCGTTTTGTTATTGAAGCATGTACTGCTGATCTTGATGCTTTCCTTGCGCTAGATTTAGAGTTGTTCCGATTTCGTTCCGATTTTTCGTATCTTTAATATTGGTTTCTGACAGATGTCGCTTTTCTGGTAGCCATTTGTCCCGTGTGGCGTGGACCCATTTGGTTGCTGGGGGGGAACTTTGTCTCGGAGAATAATCGGTTTTTCTAATCCTTTGTTTTGGAGGAGCGTTTTCTGAGTTAAACTCACCCAGTCCGGCTCCTTGGTGGATGGTTTGGTGTAATTCCAGGGTCCTACACTTTGGCGATCGCGACCCCCAGCTGGACTTTTTTTGGAGCTTCTTGCAATGACTTTCTAGGGTAAAGAAAGGAGAGGTCTCCTCGTCCGTGTGGTAGAGATTGTTACTTTCTTCCTGGTCGTCAGATAGTGTATAAACACTAAGGTTTAGTAAATCCTCATCTGCTGCGGGTTTGATCTCCTTGATTGCGGGTACACTTTCTGATGCGGTATTTCCCATCCTCTGACTCGGAAGTTTAAGCTCAACCACAGTTCTTGAAGATTCCTTATGCAAGGATTTCTCGGACCCTCTGTGAGGCTCCCCCTTTTCGGAGGCGTCTCTTTGCTGCTGATCGATTGAGGAGAGAAAAACTTGATTGTCGTTTGCTTTTGAGTCGTGGTGTGACCTTTTGTTGCGGGTACATTCACCTTTGCATTCAGGTCAGGAATAGACTCCTGATCTGTTGTAATTGAAATCGGTGCATCATAAATTGCTCCATTTGTGTTAGCCGTTGCCGGCATTGACTTCGTCTTGGTAGGGCCCTCGCAGGGGGACTCTTTGCCTAACTCTGTTCTAAGCTCCTCAAAAGTGAAGGTCGGCCATGGTTCAAAGGTCTGGGAACTGGAGTCCACCAGGTGGGCTTGCGTCGATTGTGTAGCGTCTGAAGACTTTGCATGCCCCTCGACCGTGTAACCTTTTTCCATTTTGTTGTTAAGGGCGTTGATGTAGCCTTCCAGGAAAATCAGACGGCTATTCATCATTGCTATGATGGAAGTATGATCTCTCATCGAGTCATTTATCGACTCATACAATTTACAAAAGGGAGCCATGGCCAAAGTTACCGTTGACATGATTAGCCTTAGATCAGTCTTTTTGGGCGAAGAGTCTTTTGATGAATTTCCTATTTTCTCACTTGAGCATAGGGGTCTCATTGGACTAGGTAAAGTTTGGGAGCTAACATTCTGAGACCCAACAGAAAGTCTAGGAGTCACAGGGCTCATTTGAGCAACAAAATCAGGTCTCTTTCCTTGCTTTGGATATGCTCTGGAGTCTGGGGCTTGCACTTGCAAGGCTGTAAGGGAATGCTCGGTATTCACCCAAGATTCCCCCCTAGGCTCACCTGAGTTAGAAGTCATTGGTATAAGGTCAATGGTTTCTATTTCATCTGCTTGAAATGAACCAAACGCAAGATCTTCAACACCGCTTAAGTCAATAATGACGTTCTCCGAAAGTCTAAGACAGCCCCGTTTCTGCGATGGAAACTTTGTTGTTGGCAGTATGGCTACCGGATCCGGGGGCCATGCGGCCAGAGCCCCTGAAAGAAGGTCCATTTTTTTTGGGGCTTTAGGGTCCGCCGCAGGAAACTGAGAACATAGTGGATTTAAGGCTCCCTCCAGGTCATTTGTAGTCTTGGTAGAAGGACTTGGAAGGGGGAGTGCACCGGATCGTGGGGAGCCAAAGAAAAACGTGCTGGTTCTAGCGAAAATATTGGTCGCATGTCAGTAGTCTCTCCAGTGGTGTTTGGTCCGTAATGACTCTCAAAATCTCAGCATCAGAGAGTTCTTCGCAGACTGATACTTTCTATTTTAAGAGGTTTTGCGAAAAACCTGTTATTTGCCGACAGCTGGGATATGTCATCCTTCTGATGATGATGCTGATGTCTCGGCAGTGCGCTGGAAAGGCTTTGGCACGTGTCGGCTGGGCTTTAAGTCCAGACCTTTGACGTAGGTGTGCGCATCGTTTCCTGCGTACAGGTCCTCCTTTCTTTTTTGAATGCGTAGCATTTACAGAAACATGAGGGGATTTGATGAAGCTGTCGTTTCGCGGAACTCCCCCAGAGGGGTCAGGCAAAGCCGCTCCGGGGTGTACCACACCAGCTGAGACAATTTGCTGCTCCCCCTCTGGCAACTCGGACCGAGGTGGAACTACCCCTGTCTGCACTGCTCTGACATCCGGGGGAGTATGGTGAAGAATAGGAACCACTATAAGGAAGTTTGGGTCCAGAGTACAGGTCCCCACCAGTGACGGATCGTTTGCCGGCACTGCCCCACCTCTGTCCTCACACCCCACCATCAGAAGGGGTGCGGGGACCAGTGGGTGGGGTGAACACAGACGATCAGAAAACTTGAGCTGGTCACCCATCCCCCCCTCTTCCCCCACCGGTCCCGCCTCACCTGTGCGAGCGGCGTTTCCTCTCCTCCGAGGGGCGACGCTACACCCGCTTCGCGCAGCGGGAGACAGAAGGCGGGAGGGAGAGACTCCTCCATGGTCTGGTGACAAGTAGTAGAAAGAGACTCCAGGGCGTCCGGCTGGCGTGCTCCCGGCTCCAGATCCAGTCCGGAAGCGGATCAAGGTACGATGGTAGCCAGCCTCAGCACGGGAGAAGCCACCTCGTGATTCGAGTGATTCAAAGGGGCCACAAGGGCCATGTTTGTTTTGGCGCTTCGCAGTCGGGGACCCAGAGTCTCAGGTTGAGTGGAAACGGGATGGGTAGAATAGATGGGATCACCAACCGAAGTCCGTTTGGCAGAAGCAGGAGTGTGGGAGGTGCGTTTTTTTCTGCTGGCGCGGGAAAGAGGGTTTTTAAATGAATGTCCCGCCCTCTCACAGTAAACACAGCAGACAGCAGACAGACAGACTCCAAAACACAAGAGTATTCAGGGAGCTCGTAGAAACACTGCAGAGACTGCCACTCTGCAGCCACTCCGCGGCCGCTCCGCGGGAAAGAGGGTTTTAATGAATGTCCCGCCCTCTCACAGTAAACACAGCAGACAGACTCCAAAACACAAGAGTATTCAGGAACCTCGTAGAAACACTGCAGAGACTGCCACTCTGCAGCCACTCTGCGGCCGCTCCGCGGGAAAGAGGGTTTTTAAATGAATGTCCCGCCCTCTCACAGTAAACACAGCAGAGAGACTCCAAAGCACAAGAGTATTCAGGAAGCTCGTAGAAACACTGCAGAGACTGCCACTCTACAGCCACTCCATAAGTGTGTTATGGAACTACCAAGATCAAGAGACATTGTCGCAAACAACACAAGGGAAAGCTGAATTGAAAGTTTGCACATTCGAAGGTCTTCGACATCAGTGAAAGGTCCGAGCCTGACTGAGGGAGATCTACGTTGAATCAGGTACTTTATGTCTGGAGAGGTGCAAGCCCGACAGAGAGAGACCTAAATGAACTTTTGTTGAACTGTGAACAAACTTTTGGTCAACTGGAAATAAGTGACTTTATCGTGGAAGTCCAAGCGCGCTTCCACAAACATTATAAACTACCTTTTTTTGATAACCTGAGCCTGAGTGTGTCATCCTGTCTACCGGGGCCGCCTTACTCCATGCTGTCCAATGTAGTGAATAGAGCTGACTCAGCCACCTTGTTCTTTTATGTTATCACATTGACGTTCATTGCATACACATTCCCCTTTACAGAATTTCGGTATAAGAGATAGTGCAGGCATTAGGTTTTGTTAGTATAGGCCATTTTGATTGTACATAGACTAACTAGGACTCGATTACACCCATCAGCTATAGGGCAAAGTAGGAGTTTTTCCAAACCCCAATGATTGAATAAACATTTACAAATGTTTAGCTCTTGTGTCAGTGTCATACTTGTGATAACATGCCTCCCTTACAAGGTACAAATGCTTCTTCTTCGTGCATATGTATAGTCGCGTTACAAATGCCATATCATATCATATCATATCATATTTCATTATCAGTCTTCTGAATCAAGGAATGTGGAAATGGGGCAGTACTGGAGGTGTTGGGTTCTTGTTCAGTGATGGAATGTTCCTATTTTGCATTGGATATCCTGCCCCACTCAGTTTCTAAGGACTACAGCGCTTTGGATTAAGGCGCTATATAAATAACTCATCATTATCATTATCATTACTGAACATCCTGCACATGTTGTGCATTTCCTCCATCATTGAGGGTCTGTTTTGGCCTCGCTCTTTCTCTCACTCATCGTGGTATCCGGAGACTGACTTGATTGCCTCCTTCTAGACATTTAAGAATACAACATTCAGCATTAGTAGCAGAACCTGAGGTGTTTGCACTAAAGAAGAAAAACACCTAACATGATGAAAAGGGGGTGCAGACAAATGGTGCTGTGTCAGGATCTCCAGGACACCCATGAAAGGCAGGAGGCTTGCTGGGAGGGTGGAAATGGAAGCAGAGTAGGTGGCACTCCTTAAAATGAGTGTGACTTGCCAAGTATTGTCATTGTTGTGTTCATAAGCATCTACTTATATGTTTTCCAATGGCTCTGCATGACCTGTGTGCAAAGAAGAAATCCCTGGGTAAAACATGCATACTGTACTGAGCCTCCATGTAAAACTACTCCATCACTTTTTAAGGAAGGAACTGTACATCCGAAAATGTTTGCATCAAAGTGTTCAGCTGTATGCCTGGCATGCTTCCTCCAGTGTATCTCTTATAGGACTCACTTTAGACATTGAGACTTTAGCAGTCCATGTCCTGTACATTACTATGTCCAGGCTTCCACCTGCAGTCATGGTGTCACTTGGATAATCTCTCACTTGGTTTTGATTGCTAAAAGGAACCTTTTACATTTCAGCAGATATTCAATCATTTCAGAAACTAGCTTTGCTTATTGAGAGTATCTGCTCATATGATGCTTCCCATGGTCACAGGTCACTGATTATACACCAGTCATTGCTCACAGAAGATGTCTGCCCTTGCCTCGATGCATCATCAAAATCCAGGGAGAGAGGCTTTGGATTGCAATGGTGCTGGTCCTCCTAGGTCAAGAGAAGGAAACATTAGGATGCCCCCCACATCTGATCATTAGAACAAGGATGCTGTACATGCATACAGGCCACGCTTTATCTCAGAATGCTGACTTGGACGCATTGCAGCTTGATAGAGGTTTCTCACAATTCATCTGGGTTGGAGTCTTTCCTTTTGGGTAGCTAATTTGATCCATCACTGCATGTGTGCAGCCTTAGGTTACATAGGAATCTTGGGAGCGGAATATCATCTCAGCTTCAATCACAGGCTTGCATCCATTTAACATTTTGGTGGCCACTTAATCACTTGTTGGTTGCCAAATACAAACCTTCCTAGGCTTTCTGTGCAAAAGTGTTTTCCTTCAAAACATCCAGACACTCAGAAACAGCCCATTGTCTGTGGCAGCCAGCAAACACAATTACTTTATATGGCAACATCTGTGTCCCATTTTCTCTCATGGAACACAAAGGGAGTCATTAGTCCAGAAAAAAGTGACAGTATTTCCGTACACAAGCTCTTTTCCCCAACGTCACAGTACAATTTTGCCTCCACTGTCAGAAGACAGCCTGTATTTCTGGCACCGGCATAACCAGTGCTGGTAATATTGGTAATCTCCTTCATGGAGCCCTGTTTGACTTCATGGAATTCACATATACCACCCTGCCCCGCCTGTAATATCCCGGTAACACCGGGATATCAGGCAGCGGGATCGTTTATACTGTTTTCCGGTATCCTGCTGGAATTACCGGCAGGATACCAGCATACGTGTAATGACCCCCAAAGTAAAATGTTTGGACTCACTGTATTGCAGTGTTACTGCGGGCACATACCTTCACTCCCTACCAATGGAATGTACCTAACCTATGATGGAAGGATAACAGTGCAAGGAATGCAGTCCCTTGGAGACACCTCACCCCGATAGGACGAGGACTTCACAGGAGGCATGTACAGGATTCACATCTCTAGGGAGGCATTACATGTACACATAATCAGAAAAAACGTTGGTTTAAAAATGAGGAACATGGCTGACATTGAGAGACATCACAGCTGATGTGAAGTTTATGACCTTCAACCTCACAATGTTCATAGAATATTGCCAATATCGCAAATAATGACACCTCTTTCACAAAGGTGTAATGACTATCCAAATCAATGAGCTACAATCTTGGAGAGGTGTATTTTTTGACCAATTAATTTACACAAAGTCAAGTAGAACAAAAAGAGGCAAACAATGGAATTTCAGTTCTGAAACATAGTTCATTTTCCCCAAATCAATTATACGGTTCTCCAAAAATATCTATAGAAACTACCAGCACACAAAGACTCAGCCCTTTCTTTTTTTTCAGGAGGGCAACCAATCTGTGGGGCCCTGTACATCATGACTACCAGCAACACAAATGTCTGGGCTGGGCTGCACAACCTGGGTCGCTGACACCCTCAGACACTGGGTCTCTTGTATCAGGGCAAAAAACAGTTTACATTCTTACTGAGCCCCATTCTCAACCAGTCCTTGCGTTATCCTCCAAGGTTCTGTACCCAACCACCTTCCTCTTCTAGTGACCTGCTCCCTGTTTAACTCTCAACCTCTCTGAGGTTGAAATAATCTCCCTCCAACCACCAGTCTTCTACTGTTTCTTCCTCCCTTTCTCCTCTTCCCTACAGACTCTCCTCTTTAACATATCTCCTCTCACCATCTGCTACAGAACACTTCTCTGCAGCTCCTTTCCCGATAGCATACACTGTCAGACGGAGCCGCTTGGTTTATATAGAGATTCCCCTCCCCTGGGTTGAGACTCTAGGTGAGGATCTGCACCTATGTGAATTTAGGCTGGGCTCAGAATAATTGGTTAATGTGACCTGAGTAATGTGAGCTGGAAAGAGGCTGGACATTTACTATTGTAGCAACTCTCACCATTCTAGATTCCAATTCTCGCTCTGCAACCATCTCTGATGCAGTCTGTACTGAGCAGGGGTCCCCTGCTTCCCCAGTCTGTGCACTGAAAAACAAAACAACGTTGGTTAAGCATGAGATCCCCTCTTTTCCTTTGAAAAGACACACTGGATGAGAACATTTGAACATTTCATCTTCAGTCTCTTTCGTTCATTGATCAGAGAGCCACAGATATGCAGCATTGCATCAGTGGAGCAGCCGCCGTTTCCCCTGATCTGCAGCATGTGTTTCTATTTGCAGGTGATGACTTTGCTTTGAACATGCAAATGGATATTTCCCCTCTGTGAAGGGTGCAGTGAGCTCAAATGAGCCTGTAGACTCTCCTGAGTGGAATACATTCCATCAAAGGTATTTGCACCACGTTCCTTCTCAGCAGATGGGCTCGCAAAAAGAACTTATGAACGTATCAGCTCCATTGCTACCAATGATGCATTTCTGCAAAATCATTTCCATTGAACGCAAATGTATCTATTTATTTGCTGGTCGTTTTGGGGCTGGCTTTGTGTTACATTGGCTCTATTTAGCTGACCTAGCGACAAGTGGGTGGGACTTAACACTGTGTGTCCCCTACATGCCAACAGTGATTCATTGAGGGCGGTACACTTGCCAGGCATCATCGAGCTTCCAGTGGCACCCAGCCCATGTGTCCACAAAGATAGGCAGATGCCCTGCTCAGACTACTCATATCAATGAATTCCTGCAACAAAGTAATGCTTTTGTTTCTGTTTATGTGATGCTGTCCAGCAGAAAGGTTCAACTACTTTGAACCTATGGTTGTTGCAGGCAAACATACAACTATCTATTGAAAGCATGTATGCCTTGATGAGAAAAACTGTGCATTTCCAGATCAAAGTATAACCAGCCCTTAATCACTGTTCCATTCTATACTCTCAAACCCTGCTTTGTGACAGAAGAAATCATACTCTATTTTTGAATACTCGACTGCAGTGATAGCATTCTAAAGCCAAAAAAACACTGGACATTTTCTAAGCATAACTAAAGTTAAATGTTGTTATGATCAACATAGGGCACAGACCATCACCCCTGTGCAGTACACAATTAAAGGGCATAGCTACTACAACCCTTTTTAATTGAGAACATAGAACATAACTCTTTCCCAAGACAACTCACCCTTGCCAGTGCCATGAAAGTGTTCCTGTACCCACACATTCATGCTATATTTGGGCTTAGCATCACTGTTCTGCTTTTTTGAACCTACAGCAGATTGGGTAAGCAGCGATGGGATTGCGATCAAACAATACATGATTGCATTCATTTCATGCGGAGAGACGCTCTCTGGAAAAGAAGACGAAAGCCCACGTCAAGAGCGAACCCACACATCGGAACGACCGGGCGCCAGCAGTGACCGACAAATACCCTCCAAGATCAACCACACGAAAACAGACAGAGGATCATCAGCAAAGCTCTCAAGAACTCGAAAGAGTTCCTCCGGGGCCCCAAAAGAACTGGAACATGACCATTGAACAAGATACTTCACTAAAAGGAAAGGAGAAGCCAAACTGGGACAAGAAGCAACAAAGTACAAAGGAGGAGGTCAACCACTGGGATTGGCTGCCCAAAGCATTATCAACAAACCATAGATACTAGCAATTAAACAAAAGCCAGTTAAACAAGGAGCGCTCTGGCCAGTCATTGATTACGGAACCAATCACCCACATAACTCTGGGTTCTTGGAATACCCAGTGTTTCTCCCACCTGACGAACTCTTCAGACGTCAACTTAGGATCTTCAGACATCTGGTGCTTCCAAGAAACTTGGATCCAACACAAACCGTCGATAGAAGGCTACGCGATCACCTTCTCACCAGCCCTGAGAGGAGCATCGGGGAGACCAAGAGCGGGATTACTCACAGCAATAAGAATCGGATCCGACCTTCACTTTCTCAAACTCTTAAAGGTCGAGCCGCACATACTGGCAACTCTGATACAAAGAAGCAACAATCAACAAAATGCTAACAAACAAAAAAAACAACATACTTGCTGATTAATCTATACTGGAACCCGGTAGAATGCGTAACAGACACCTTCTTACTGAAAATTGAAAACCTTCTGAAAAACGCCTTATCAAGTGAACTAGTGGAAAGCGTAGTCATCTGTGGGGACTTAAATGTCAGGATCAAGAGGAATGGGCAGGAAAACTGCCAAACAAAATCAAGCATGCTTCAACCTCCGGACAACTCTCAAGACATAGGAACGAAATGGGCTAACTTGATGGACAACTTCGACTTACACAATGCCCACTTCTTGGGAAAAGCATCACACCCGATTCTCCCGACCTGGGAACTAGCCGGAAGGAGCGCCACCTTAGACCATGTCTACTTGTCCAGCAGAAACCTCCTCCAGATGGTCACATGTTTCGACACCATTAGAACACTTAACAGCGACCACAATCTCCTGAAATGACATGGTCAGTCCCCCGCCTCAAAGCGCACGAAAGCGACATAGCGCTGAGAACGACCAACATGGAGACCTACGCAAACTCCACCCGCTTAAGGATGAACACCTCAGCAGTTACGACACTAACTCTCAACTACTGCCAAGCAAAAGCACTGGTAAATTCAAAAGAGGCGGGACATCTCACAGACTATTGACCACTACTTCAACCATACCAGATCAAAAAAACTGGTAACGGAAAGAAAGTAAAAACCAACCATCACAACAACGAAACCCTCAGGCAAAAAAGGCTGGAGATGAGAAGAGCCGTAAGAAAGGCCAGGAGTTTCCAGACACGTATCAACGTTGAAACAGCTTGGAAAGTCACTAAAGCCTATAAGAACTGGCTGAAAGGCTTCAAATTACAACTATACCAAGATGACTCTAAACAAATTCTGCGAGTGCTGGCCGGCAAGCAAACAAAATCATTTTGGTCACTGGTCAACTCCAACAGCTGACTAAGTAAGGACGCTCTAACATCTAGCGTACCAGAAGAAGCCTGGATCAAACATTTCGCTACCCTTTTTGGTCCAGCGAGTAACGAACCAAAACCTGCGACACGTCGAACCAGCCGGTGGGCCACAGAGCCCGACCCATCTAGCATCGAAGACAAAATCAAGAACCTTAAATCATCACGAGCACCAGGTCCTGACGGCCTGTCGAATATGGCCTTAAAATCCAACCCAAAAGCCTGGTCAATCCTAATAGCCGAAATTTTTGAATCTTGTGCGGCCACCACATCCGTTCCGAAGTCTTGGAAAACAGCCAATGTAGTGCCTATCTATAAGTCTGGAGACAGAAGCGATCCAAACAACTATCGCCCGATAGCACTCCTTGACTGTATTGGTAAACTCTTCGGATCCTTCTTACTGGACAACTTCAAAACCTGGGTGGCGTCCTCAGAGGGTTGGGACAACTTTCAAACAGGCTTCCGAAAAAATTTGAACACCATGCCAAACATATTCACTATCAACATCTTGAAAGCCAGAGTCCAGGAAGGGGCTCCTCCCCTATGCATGGCCTTCATCGATCTATCCAAAGCCTTCGACAAGGTAAATAGAGAAAAACTCTGGATAAAACTTAGCAATTGGAATTGCCCACCGTATCTGCTAGATCCAGTACAAGAACTTTATTCAGAAACATCCATGAGAGTCAGACTCAACTGGGTTACTTTCCTCCGTAATAGGAACAGCTATCAGAGTTAAGCAGGGATGCCCTCTGGCACCAGCACTTTACAACGCCTATACCGGTGATTACCAACAAGCCAAAAAGAATGTTAAAGCCTTCCCGCCCTCCTTAGGATCCGAAAAAGTCAGTAGATTACTTTACGCGGATGATATCATCCTCATTGACCAGACAAAGATAGGGTTACAGCAAAAACTAGAAAACTTGAATGAATACCTTCATACTAACGACCTGGAAAGCAACGCAACAAAAACCAAAGTGATGCGACTGACAAAAGCGGCCAAACGCAAAACCTCAGAGGTATGGTTCTTCAACAACACCCATCCGGAAGAGGTGGATGCCTTCAGATACCTGGGCACGATGTTTAATAACAAACGGAATGAGCAATCCATGTTAGACCTCCTGACCAACAAAAACAAAACTTTGTCAAATCAACTGACCATCATGGATAAAAAATGTGGTCGCTTCTCAGTAAAGGCGGCGATGAACTTCTATAAGATGAAAGTGGTACCAGCGCTCACCTACGGCACAGCGGCAATGTTTGGCATCCCTGACTCAACGTGGCCTAAATTGGAGGGCTCACTCTGGAAAAAAGTGCTCCGACTGCCTACTTCGACTCCAATAGCATTGATAAGAAGGGAACTCTTCCTCACTTCTCTTCAAGGAACAGTATCTATTAACACTCTGATGTTCTACAGAGAAGTGAGATCATCTGTGGAGAAAATCTATGCATTGATACGGGAAGAAACTGAGAAAGGTTCAAACAAAACTCTCAAAACTTGGTTAGAAAAAAATCAAACACTTCTGAATTCAATAGGCAGCTCAGAGGAGGTGCTCTTGACAAATCCGAAAAGAACGGCAAAAAAACTGAAAGATTTAGATGGTGCGACACTCAACAAACAGCAGCAAACTACAAATCAGTGGCCCACTTGCCGGCTTTCGCCCAAAAACTAAATGAGCCCATCGGCTACCTACTTCAATTTCCGAATAAGACATTCCGCTCTACCTTTCTAAGAGCGAATTGAACATTTTAAAGACCAACGAGGTACTGAAAATCCGAGGCAAATCTGAATCGGACGGCTGTCGATTCTGTCGGAACTCAGACTTAAAGGAAAGCCTGAGACACTTGATCATCCATTGCCCAGGAACAACTAGCAATAGAAAAATCCACCTGGATCACCTTTATTCAAACTTCTCAAAAATGGACGAGGACTACTGGTGGTCATATCTAATGAACGGGCTACGTCAGTTATCGCAGTGGTAAACTTTCTACACAGTCTGAAGTTGGATGCCATCTGTGAAGGACAAGAAAGTCTCTAAAAGGACTTAGCCCGTTCTTTGATAAGCATCTGGGAAAATGCACTTGGAAATTTCTCTTCTTCCTTTGTAAAAACTGTTAACAACAGTTAAATACAATTAAAAAAAAAAAGAAAATTGGGTGGGACTTAACACTGTGTGTCCCCTACATGCCAACGGTGATTCATTGAGGGCGGTACACTTGCCAGGCATCACCGAGCTTCCAGTGGCACCCAGCCCATGTGTCCACAAAGATAGGCAGATGCCCTGCTCAGACTACTCATATCAATGAATTCCTGCAACAAAGTAATGCTATTGTTTCTGTTTATGTGCTGCTGTCCGCAGAAAGGTTCAACTACTTTGAACCTATGGTTGTTGCAGGCAAACATGCAACTATCTATTGAAAGCATGTATGCCTTGACAAGAAAAACTGTGCATTTCCAGATCAAAGTATAACCAGCCCTTAATCACTGTTCCATTCTATACTCTCAAACTCTGCTTTGTGGCAGAAGAAATCACACTCTATTTTTGAATACTCGACTGCAGTGATAGCATTCTATAGCCAAAACAACACTGGACATTTTCTAAGCATAGACTAAAGTTAAATGTTTGTTGTTATGATCAACATAGGGCACAGACCAGCATAGCTACTACAACCCTTTTTAATTGAGACCAAAGAACATAACTCTTTCCCAAGACAACTCACCCTTGCCAGTGCCATGAAAGTGTTCCTGTACCCACACATTCATGCTATATTTGGGCTTAGCATCACTGTTCTGCTTTTTTGAACCTACAGCAGATTGGGTAAGCAGCGATGGGATTGCGATCAAACAATGCATGTTTGCATTCATTTCAAATTGATAATTAATTCTATTGGAGCCAAGTTCTTTGTACTAACATTTTACACCTTCCTGCTTTTAAAGGCATCCTTGAATTCTTTGTTTTTTATAGTGTAAATTATGGGGTTACTCATCGGGATCACCCCTACATATATTAAGGAGGATATTTTGCTCTGACTCACTGAGTACATTGACGCTGGCCGTGCATAAACAAAGATAACAACTCCAAAGAAAAGGATCACCGCTGTGAGGTGTGAGGCACAGGTGGAGAAGGCCTTGCTCCTATGTGTATTCATCTGTATTTTCAGGATGGCTGAGATGATTTTGACGTATGATGACAGTATTAAAACACATGATGAAAATACCACTATCACAGCCACAATAAAGGTCATTCTTTCAATATCGATGGTGCTGGTGCAGGAAAGCTTAATCAGAGCGGTAATATCACAGAAGAAGTGGTCAATTTCAAGGGTGTTGCAAAAAGAGAAGGTAGATATTTGGATGATGTGGAAAATTGGCACCAGAAGGCCAGCAATCCAAGCTCCAGTAGCCATATATCGATCAAAGGACATGATGGTCAGAATAATAAATTCTGTTGCAAGCATGGCTGTATAAAAGTACACCTGGATCAGACATTCTCGGAGAGTAACATGCAGGTTCCATATAAAAAAACTGCCCATCATTTTGGGGAAAATAACAGAGGTACAAGAAATGTCTGCAAAAGACAGGTTAGTGAGGAAGAAGTACATGGGAGTGTGCAGATGAGAGTCACAGTAGATAACTGACATGACGAGAAGATTTGCTGCAATAGTCACCAGATAAATTAGGAGAGATCCAACAAGAATGGGCATCCGCAGGTTCAGAATATCAGCCAAACCCACCAGAATAAATTCTGTCGAATATGTCTGATTCTCTTCTCTCATCTGTCCAGATATACTTGCCTTAATATTGTATTTGTTTAGCTAAAAGAAAAGAAAAAGACAGTTTTAGCAGATCCAGAGCCTGAAACAAAAATTGTGTTAATGTGTACATTGTATAATTGTGTTAATGTGCAGCTCCAGTCCGTGTCTGCCCATGCTAGCCTGGGAAGTCTGCCACAGTCAACCGGAGGCAACTGATATGGTAAGTGTGGTCTGGGCATGGCTTTACACCATTACTGTACTCCACTAAATGTGTTAGACAGTTATATCTCGCATTTAGCCCATCTGTGTTAGTCAGTCATATCACAAATTCAGGTCATCTGTGTAAGGAAGCAATATCTCACGTGTAACCCACTTGTGCTAGTAGACCATATCCCACACGGACAGAATTCGGGGCAGAGGGAACACATGACCCATGGAGGAACCCATGGGGATGGTAATTGCTGCACACCAGAATGCACAACAGGGGAAGGGATATGGGCCGCAATTAGTCAGAACTGCAAGGGTAGGAAGGTACTACCACTAAATAACCCTACTAAAAACTCACCCTTCTGCCTACACCACTCAAACTCTGAACTAAACACAACCATACCTCCACAGCACAACAACCGCACACACTTTCACATCACATGCGAGTTTGTTTCCAGCATAGCAATTCCAATAATCGCAGAAAATAATATAGCGAGCAGCTCAGAACTTGTGAAAGGTATTTTCTACATGTATATGACTGTTTAGCTTTGAGTTCTATGTCATGTTGACATAATATTGTGCCTTAATGGCACTGAAATAAATGCCTTATTACTACAAGTATCATCAAACACTTAAAAATTCAATCTGGAAGCACGTTGTAACGGCTTAGCAGAAGCGGTGAATACAGTAAAAACTTGATTATCTGGCACCAATGGAGAATACATTGTGCCAGATAATCAAATATGCCAGATAACATATGTAATGCCCAACATGTAGAATGCAAAAGGGGAATAACACAGGTTACTCAGTTATCCAGCCTCCAAACTTTATTATTCAGCATTTCCCCTCTATGAAAGGTGTTGTTACAAGTAATGGGAAGAAGTGGATAATAGAGTGTTCTGTTCAATGTGGCATCAGTTGTCAAAGCATCAACTATATTTGGTTTCAGGTGGCATGGTATAAACGCTGGAACTGTTTGGGGTACAGTGAGTTGGCTCTATGATTCTCCACCTTCTCGTTCTAGTTTATGTTGCCGTATTTTTTGTCGAATCAAGGTAGAAGGTCCATTTTAAGATTGTGGGGTGAGGACTATTACTTTGGGGGGCATCAATGGACCTCAGGATGATAGGTTCCTTTATTTTCAGCAATTTATTTAAGATGCATGTGCTCAAGGTTGCTGGGAGCTGTTTTAGCAGAACATGTGTAGAAGGTCCATGTACATTACCCTTTTCCCAGATCCTTCACTCAGCATTTCCATTATGTGGCATGTAAAGTCAGAGCAACCGGCAATGACTCGGGCTCAGGCTCCGTTATAACAGCCCTCTGCACTGTGAGGACTAAATATCCTTTTCAATAACTGAAGGGCTTTTTTTAAAATTCATTGTGCGTCATTACACGGACGGCGGTAACCATGGTGCTATTAGTGCCATGGTTGCCGCTGGTATTTTACCAAGTCCGCCATGGTGAATGGCGGAATTACCGGCCTATTCCAAGGTGTGTGGGGGCGGTAATTCCCCATTCATCATGGCACTGCCCCATTCCCATTTTTGCCCCCATAAGGCTCAATGGGAATGGGGAAGGCAGTAATTATGGTACCGCAGATTGCGGTACAGTAATTACCTCCCAGGTCCCTTCGCGGGTCCCATCCTTAACGGCTGGTAAAACCAGCCGTTAAGGTAGGGTCCCACAAAGGGACCTCGTAGTAAGGCGGTAAGGGTTTACCGGCACTGGTACCCTTACCGGTACCAGTAAACCCTTACCGCCGTCCGTGTAATGAGGCCCATTGTCATCTAAATTCTAAGCGGATAAGCTTGGAAATAGACATAGGAGTATACGTCGCATGACACTACACATAGGTCCGTGTTACAGCTTCACAGGTCTTCCATGCATTAAATTAGCCAGAAGAAAATACCACTACAACCGGTGATAATCGGGAGTAGTTGGAGACCCAAATACAATGTTTCCATTGCTGCATGATTACTGTAGTTTGTTCCCTTTGATTTCACTGAAGGTAGCACAGAATGTCTAGTTGGTATTTATTAGCCTGGTTTTCCCATCCTTTTCCACCTTCATCTAGTTCTTGAAAAGGCTGCAAGAAAGGGATGGGGAAAGCAGGAGGAAACATGGAGCAGGGATTGGGGTGTGATAATAAGGAGAATTGAGGTAAACAGCAGAAAGCAGGGATGCATTGCAAGACATGCTCCGGCAATATTGGCAAACTAATATGGCTTATCTGTAAAGTTATACTGGGTCCAAGGCCTCACTCGCGATCTACACAATGTAATACTGAAGCAGATGGTGTGGTGCAAGTGGCAGCTACACCTTTCATCATCATACAGAGAGGCAATGGTTAGTTTATGTTCTGGGTCAAGAGGATCATTTTCCACAATGAGACGCAGAGTGAGCCTACATGTTAATTACATAACTAACAGCTCATTGGCTTCCAGTGCAGCGTTAAACAGCCATGAGGGAGCTAAGGGCATCCTTTACATTAACCAGAATTGGGATTGTACTTCTTTGTAGATGTTTGATGCCTTTTCCAGATATGAAACTGTTGCTTAGCTTCAAGGATGCCAGGATAATCTTCTACCATATGTACTGTACATGTCATTTTATATAGAGCTGGGGTTCTCTAAAGTTCTTACACCTTTGATGCACTTTGAAATTCCCCAGAACAGCACAATAACACCTGTAGATTAACTAGACAGTGTGGAAGGGCCCACTGAGGAGTGATGCATTGGTAGCAAATCTAAACTGTAGAAAGAAAGGACGTTTCTATTCGTACTTGAGGGTGTTATATAATTTGATTTTTTGATTGAGTTACTTGGCTAACATGTGGCACGCATTTCTTATTGCAATAAGGCTAGAAAAACAACTCTTGTCCACCTTAAAACATTTGGAGGCATTTATTGTGTCTCCTGGGGATAAACTGTTGTTAGCAAACATAACATTGAAGGCCTGAATGGAGAACTGTGTAACATGGATAGTGAAGAGGGAGTCGGTATCTTGCCACCGCCTCCTGCCATCAAGTTCATGACAAGACGGAAGGCCAGAAAACATTGCAATCACCCATTCTATTTCGAACGAATCCCAAATGCACCAATGATCGATAAATACACTGAGAGGTATCCAAGAAGCCATGTTGCTGACATCACTAGAGACACCACAACATAGCAGCACTAGACATGAAGCGCACGTGCCATCTGCACTGCCGGACACAAACACACACTCGAATACATGAAGAACACGAGTGTACAGTTCTATAGTTAGAGGACAGATACATATACATACTGTCACTGCTTTTATTATTTTTGCCATTAGCCAAATGCAGCAACGCAGAAACTGCAAGACGTAAGAGATCCTGAGCAAAAGCTTGCAGATGCTTACATGCAATGAACTCTATGGAACTACAGGAGCACCTATAGGACCTGACAGAGACAAGCTTGACTACCCTATGGAGAATATAGCATAGAGTGGACAATGTAGAAACCACATTATAGTGTTTAGGAAAATTACAGCAGGCCTTAAATTATTGAGCAGAGAGCAAGATGAGCTGATTCAGGCTTCTCAGGGAGCCAGGCGTGTCAGACGAGGCCCACAGCCAAGGACAAGTGATACAGAGACATTCCAATCCTTATACAACAAGGGGACCAGCTGCAGAAAAAGGGACTACATCCTCATAATTCGGAGCTACAGAGCTCAATTACGTGGTCTCCAAACAATTGATGCAGCTGAAGCAGACAATGGACAGTGATCAGGGGTTAGAAAGGAGAGCCGATCCCAGGACGCCAGATGCAGTCTGCAACAAATGTGCAACAAAATGTTGTGACAAAGCGGGACATGGTCTCATAAACAAAGCTTTTACACACAAGTTACAATTCAGACACATACTCATTCACAGCACTTTAATAAGGTGCACAGTGAGCTGGGAACCCTTTTGGGTCCCAGGCCTGGGGACATCAGATCTAGAAAAAAATCACAGTTTAGGACTCTAGGGGTGGGTAGCAACGGGTAAGAACCAAAGTTAAGCCCACTGCTCCGCAACAATGCACTAAGATACATTTTGGGGAAGGGACAGGCCGGCCACCTGGCATATAAGAGCCAGTAAAATAACATGTATATGCACCCATACAGGTTATTATGCTCCTGATGCCAATCCCACGCCACATCAGGTTTTTGGAGAAAGGTCCAAGTGATGACGGAGCAGTGACGTCTTTTCTAGACAAAAGCGGTCTGTGCGCCATTTACTGTGTGACATGATGGAATCTTTCTGAGTTCTTGTATCAATCCCTGTTGGTTTTGGCTTTTATAAACTGCAGTGTGTACTGTGACTGAGTTTGCCGTTTATTCTGGAGAGAGAGTTAGGCCCTCCGAGTCTGTGGGCCCCCAGCATCATTCTGGCATACCGGGGAGTCTGTCTCTAAAAAGTTTGTAGCAGAGTTGATGGTTGGCCGCGCCAGCCTGGCATGAGGTTGTCTCCCCCGCCACGGAACCTTAGAGGCTGCAGGACCCTCGAATATTTCAAGACGACGGGAAACACGTACCCGTGGAAAGGACATCAGGAGCCAGTTGGAAGCCATCCTGCCCGAATTCAGTGAAGAGTCCAGGCAGACCAGGACGGGGAAATGAGCACCTGGTGGACACGGCAACAGCAGCGCCAGCAGACCACAGAGTGTAAGTATTGACCCAGTCAAATGGCACTGTGGGTGTGAGGGAGGGTATTGAGCATTGTGGAGTATTGTTTAGTATCGTCGAGCATTGTCAAGGTATTGGGCCTCATTACGAGTAGCCCGGTAAAAACGGGATAATTACCGGCATGCAGGTAAGAGCGGGTCCGTGCTCGTATGAACCCGCTAATAGCGGGTGATTACGAGTGCGCGAGCACGCGCGAACCCCCATGCCGGTAATGGTAATACCGGCATGCTGCTAAAGACCCTCCAACCCCCCGATAGCGGCATCACGGGCCCCGCCAATACCGGCACCGCCTCAGAGCAACCCCTAAATACTCGCCCGGTAATACCACCATGCTAATACCGGGGATCGCAAAACCGGACCCGGAAATTACGTCATCGCGCAGCAACGGGAAATGGGCCGGCGGCCATCTTTAAAAACACAATCCATTGCCATCCTCGGTAACCACCAGTCTTTTTGTGTCGTGCTGTGTTGGAAAACCCTGAAGATGTCCAAGGACACCCGGAAGACAACCACCCGGCAGTGGAAGAAGCGTTTTTCATACGCTGGGCTCAATATGCTTGCTGACACTCTGGCTGCACATGCAGCCATAATGAAAAGCAATGATATGCAGCAAGAAGCCCAGATGAGGAGAAAGGAAATCTGGCAGGAGGTTGCCCAGCAGGTGTCGGCCGTAGGGACCACCCATGCACCGTGCGTTATTGCCGCAAGAGGCGGGACGACCTCCGCTTGAGGGTGCGAAACATCCTATCGGGCAACAGGAGGGCGGCCATAGAGACAGGTGGGGGTCCACATTCACCTGCTAAACTGATGCCCTGGGAGGAGACTGCCAGCACTTTTATTGATCCTGAGTCAATAGACGGATTCGGAGAGATGGAGATGTGTGCGGCAGCATCCATAGAAAGAGGTGAGTGACCCTGCACATCCCTGTAGGGGAAAACATGACTTAGCACTAGTGAGGTGGATGTGAGACTAGGCAAGGCAATGCATGTCCCTACACCCACATCAATATATCCAAGTCAAGATTGCGGCCCAAACCCTGCCACACAGAAATTAATGCTGAGTGCCAATCCCATAACCTACACACGGGCAACATATCAGGACTGTGCCCATGTAACCCAACACACAAACCCCATATCAACTGCATGCCACCTGCCATGCAGTGAATGCTAACATGCCCCCTCTGAATACCCTGCGTGACACACCTGTAAGACATGAATGCAAGATCAAATGAATAATGAACAGCACCATCGTATGCCTCTGCCATGTCACACCATCACTGATGCCCTGCATCTCTTCTACCGCCCAGGCACCGATGAGGAAGAAGCAACCCAGGAGACCACCGCAAGGGCATCCACCTCACACCCTAAGAAGAGGGCTACCACCACTACCACCACCTCTGCTGGAGGCAAGCAGGCCACAGCCACTGCCAGTGTGCCTGTGTGAGCTGGGACAGAGCCAGCAACACCTGCTGCCAGTGTGCCTGACACACTACTGACCCAGCAGGCCACACCCACCCCTGTCGAAGGGGAGTCCTTGGAAGCACCCGCCTCCACTGGGGAAGAACTTGATGCCAGTGTGGAGCCTGAGGGAGACACCGAGGTGACATGCCCGGCCACCCCGAGCCCCGTGCCCACCCCCTCGCCCCAACACCTCCAGTCACCCACCTGCAGTGAAGCTGATCTCTGCCTCTGTGACTGTGACCTACCCACCTCTGAGGAGTACAGTCCCGAAAATGCCATCCACGTGACTGCACAACCCACCACTCCAGCCCCCTCCAAAACCGTGGAGACACGATTGTCGATGGTGGAGGCCCGACAGGAGGCCATGTTAGACCTACTCCGCCAGCACACAGCGGACGGGGAGGAAACCAGGCAGCTATTGCCATAGCAATTGCGGGGACCCCAGTGGCCATCGCAGCCATCACAGCCGCTGTTAATCCATCGGCTCGGCTAATGAGGGACTGCTTGGGGGCGGTGACACAGGTGCTGACTTCAATGCTACTCCATATGCAGCGGCCACGGCTTGCAGGAGGTGTGGAACCTGCCAGCGACTCACCTACTACCTCCACACCAGCTTCATCTGTCCCCACCAGCCCAGTGTGCCAGACACGTAGGAGTGCAAGGCACACTGAAATGCCGCCTCCGGACAGGAAGAAGTACCGGAAGTAGTGTGGGCGGACAATGGGAGTGGGACACAAGGTTGGGGGTGAAGGGGTGCATCTTGTGGAGTCTATGAAACGCCTTGAAACACTTGTGTATATCATATCATATCTATTGGGGGTATTGGTGTTGGTTGGGGGGGTTGGAGTTTGTTGGGGGGGTTTTGGGAGTTTGTTGGTGGGGTCTGGGAATTTGTTGGTGGGGTTAGGGAGGGGGGAGTGGGCACATTTTTGCTGTTGTAATTAATACACACGTTGTGACATGAAAAATCCATGGCTGGACCTTATTATTTTCGTGTGCATCCATTTAATGTGTTACGGTGTTCAGTGCCCAACTCCCAACATTCCCTGTGTGCATGTCCATATTGGCCCAGTGTCTGACTGACACATGTCTTTCATAGTCCCTGTGGGTCAGGAGTATTCGTGAATCTGTGAATCGTGAATCTGTGCCTGACATACTGCATGGCCATCCCATGCATCATGTACTAGCAGGGGGGCTACTTCACCTCCGTCTCCATCCTCATCATCCTCACCCGGAGCATGCATGTCAATGTAAGGTGGCAGTGGTACATTTCATACTGTTGTGCAGTATAACACAGGCCATGGTGATCTTTGCCACCTTCTCAGGCCTATATAGGAGTGCCCCACCAGACCTGCTTAGGCAGCGGAAACACGCTTTCAACAGGCCAAAGGTCTGCTCTATCACAACACGGTGCGGGTGTGCACACGAATGTACTCCTCTTCATGGCTGTTCTGCGGGTTCCACACAGGGGTAAGTTGCCACGGCCTCAAGGGATATGCTCTGTAACCTGCAAGCAAATACAAATAGGTGTGTGTCACTCTGAGCTGGCACCTTCAGGAAGCACAGTCATGGCGGCAGCAATTTGGTGTGGACATGCACATGTCCCTGTACGTATGCAAAATTGTCACCTAGATGCATTCTAAATTGTTATTAGGTGAGGTAGTCTGGATGGCGTTCAATAGATGATGCAGGGTGTAATCATGCATGCTGAGGCGGATGTACTGTGTTAGTAGGACAATGTTTAGCCTCCCATTCAAGCAGTTAGTTCTATGCATGGTCACACTAGCCACACATGCCCAGTTGCCATCCTGTACAGTCATGCATTGCTTGCCATCACCATGGTGGCCTGGTTGTGCCTCTTACTTGTTGTCATCGATATGCATTATTTGTTTAATTTGTGCCAGTGATGTGTCATGTTCCGTTTGTTTGGTTCAGGTCTGGAGTGTTTAGCTCTGCATGCATTCTCCAATCACCGACAATTGCCACCCAGGTGGGGTATGCATCAGCCCACCCCTTTCCCAACCAGGTGGAGTATTCATCCCTACACATCAGTACCCCAGAGCACTGCCATGGCCCAGTTGTGCAACTCACCAAGCAGCCAGGCACGTGGTCCAGCATGTAGCTCCATGTGACGGGGTAGGGTGGAGTTGCGCAGTACCATGGCATCATGTGTTGATCCGGGGTATCGGGCGCAGCAATGTGTGATGATCTTGCTGGAGTCACATGCCATCTGCACATTGATGGAGTGGTATTGCTTGTGATTGCAGTACACCGTCTCTATGGCATGGGGGACTACCAATTCAACATGGGTGCAGTCCAGGGCACCAACACAATTGGGCATGCCTGCCAGTGCATGGAAGCCTACTTTGGTGTCGGCCATCTTCTGGCCAGTCCGTGGTAGGGATATGTGGGTGCTTGCGTGGTTCAGGAGGGCATCCAGCACTTGGTTCAACATGCGTGAAAAAAGTGGTTGTGAAATGCCATGCAGCTGCCCCACTGTGTGTTGATAGGTGCCTGTGGCCAGGAAGTGGAGCACGGACACTACCTTTAGTAGCGGGGGGATGGGAGTGCGTATTTCTATGAAGCTGCCTATGTCGATGTGTATCATGTCCACTATGGTGGTGATGGTGTCCCGGTCGAACCTGTACAGGGTGTGGATCTGCTTAGGGGTTAGGTTGAATGGGCTGGGTGTGGTGCGAGGGATTGCTGGCTGCCTACGAGGCACTGCTGGCAGTGATGATGGTATTTGCTGGGCCTGTCTCACCCTCCTTCTCCTCCTGCGTCTCCTATGTACTGCCTGTTGTTGCTGCTGTAGTTGTTGTTGTATTTGGTGTTGTTGCTGTAGTTGTAGCAGTATTGGCATGTCCTATTAGCGTACCGGCATCGTTTTTGCCTTACCTCCAACCTTGTAATGAGGCCCATTGTCTTGCATTGTCAAAGTTAGTGGGGACAGGAGCGCATGTAGATGTCCCTTTTCTATGTTTAGGGCACATTCGGTTGTAGATTTAAACGGTTCTGGTGAATAGCCGAGACAATTTACTTGACATGTAAATAATGTTTTTTTCTCTGGGTTGGGCGTTTTTGCTCAGGTCATAGATGACAGTATCCCCATAAGGGCTAGCGAGGGAAGCCAGCCTAGATTGCAGAAGGTGAGTCGACTGGTTAAGTCTTCTTGAGTGATACATTTTGCACGCTAGTTGACGCAACAGGTACATTTCAATCACAACAGAATATTGGTATTCTCTGACTAAAGGCAGGAAGACAGCTGTGGGTGGGCTTCAACAGTGTGCATGCAGTATTTGATCTTTCAGCACTACCCTGGTTAATAGATTGGTGACGTCACCCATAGGTTTGCAGATAAAACACAGAGAGTATGAGACAGTGAGATGCTAGATTTGGAAAATTGGGATTGGCAGACGAGGTGAACCAGTGGCGGTGCGTGGAAAGGCGCATGTGCAAGATTGTGGGCATGCCTGGGGAGGCAATGATGGCGAGTTTGTAAAAGGGCGGTGCGCGGAGCATGTTGGATAATTTGTGGTACAAGAGAGGATCGTAGTAACCTGAAAAATATTGTTATTACACTGTACTTTCTTTCCAACCAGCAGAGTGTCAAAACCCTCAACTTGAGGTCAGGAACAGGCACAAAAACAAATGTATCATGGGACACGGGGGGGTGACATGCCCCTACAGCACCTGTGTAAGACACTCCCACCTTAAAGGGAGAAGATTTGTAAATATAGCGTAGAATGTTCGAAAAGTACTGAGGGAAAATTAACTAGACCATGGCCACCGTGTGGAAGTTTCTACAAAGACATGCAGCAATCACTACTGACACACATAAAGGGTGCCTATAAGGGGAAGAAGCTAACAAAATGCATGGCCATATTCGAGTTGTGGTGCATGTTTGAGGAGGGCGAGGGGGATGCAGCGAGGAGTCAGTTGATGCTGAGCCAGCAGGAGGTGAAGGAGCCAGAGGCTCACCCCTCTGCCCCTCCCCATATCATGTAGCATCCAACGACACAGAGGATGAGCAAAATATGTACCCATTGCAAGATATAAGAGCCTTATGGGAATTGAGAGCAGCAGAGGGGTATTCAAATCCAACATATAAGCCACCACCATATAGAAAGGAGTAGGGGCCGAGAGGCATAGGACAGCTGAGTAGCGAATGAGAGGCGAGCGGCGAGGCGCAGAGGGCGCAGAGGGTGCGAAGGAGGGGATCAGGAGCATAGCCACTAAAGAGTGGATAGGGGGTCGGATACTATTGAAAATGGAAGGGAAAACTGGCAGGGAGGCGGAATGGGCAGCTACGGCAATGGAAGGTCTGAAGGGAAGCAGATTGGGCGAAGATAATGGAAGAGGCAGATAGGAGAGAGAAGAGAATGAGAGGAGAAACTAGAGAGAAGGCGAGAGAAGACAGAGAACGAAGGAAGGAGGAGAAAAAGGAGCAGGTGCAGAGGGAAAGAGAAGAGTGGATTGAAAGGGATCTTAAGTGAAGGAAACAAGCAGAACGGGAGCAGCGGGACAGGAGGACAAGGGAAGTAGAAGAGCTTGAGAGGCGAAAGGAAATAGCAGGGCAGGAAAAATGCAAGTTGGTTGAGAGGGAACAGAGGAAGTTACAGCTGGACAGACTAGCGAGAGAGTGCGCGTGGGGAGGAGGACGAGCGAGCAGAAAGGGTGGTGAAGACACAAGGAGCAATGGACAGGGGAAACAACAGGACTTGAGGAGGACAGGCACACAGAACCAGATGGCACACGCTCATGGGGCAGGAGCACAATGGAAGGAGGCAGAACTGGCCTAGAGATCTGGGAGGAGGAAGCAGATACGACTTGAGAGACATTGACCTCAGCATGAAACCTAATACGGACTTGACATCTAGAAGACTGAGGTCTCCAGATGATTTTTGCAGTAACATGGGCTTGGGGACCAACAGTAAAGACAGGAATAGCGGGGATAAGAGGAGGGAGCAATATCGATCCATGTCACTGGGGATATGGTCAGACAAGCTGGTGACATGGAAGTACAGGACGCACACAGAAGAAGAAGGAGGGGGCAGCTCAGATGAGCAGGCACAGCTGGTGAACGACTTGCACTCCCGACATGATTCCATTACATATGTCAACAGACTTAGAGACCTCCAAAGATAAAACAGCCCTCGCATGCTCAAGGGGAAGGTTAACAAGGAGGTATGACGACACGGTCGAGGTACCCATACTAGAACCAATAGATGTATGCGCTGGCATTGAAAGTGAGAGAGGGAACAGACAGTTCTGACTCACTAGAAATAAGCCTGGGGAGGAGGGATTCACACAGATGCCCTTATTGGAGAGGGGAGGGATGCAAACCTCAGTATATAACTTGGAAACATGCAGACAAGGAGAATGTGAAGTGTAGGCTGCCATCGTTGAGTGCAGGAGCTGGTAAATGGATTTGTGAGATGGAAAGAATGACCGCAGGAAACAGGTTAGCAGTGGGAGACGTAAAAGGACTACTAGTGGCAATCCTCGGGACGATGCTGATGACGTATGGAAGAAGGCGGGGTCCCTTGGAGTGACAAAACAGAACATGGTGCATAATGGCTCGCTGTTTGCAAACTGCAAGGCGGCCGTATGGCAAACATCAAAGGCACTATACCTAGACACCTCGGACATAGGAGCAATTATGTTCTGGAAAATGAGGGAGGACAAAGACCCTATGCAATATATTCAGGAGATTCAAGAGCTTTGGCGCCTTGAAACTCGAGAACCGTGGGACAAAACAGTAGCCATATTCTATCACATACTAGTGCAGGGCCTGCCAGAGCCCACCCAGAAACATCTAAAGAAGTTTTTAGGAATGGAAGCAAGAGGCTGGCCAGAAATACAATTCATGATAGTTCACCTTTGTAGGCTATGGCAGTAAACTCTCAAGAAAAAGGTGCAGGACAGAAAGATAGACAAAGCAAAGCTAGTACAGAAAAAGCCAATGAAGTACACGATGGAAGGGGCGGTATTAACCAGCCCCAACCCAGAGGGACAACAGCCACAGCAACAACCACAGCAGGTTGCACCGCCCACAGGGGAGGGTTAATGGGGCGGGGTAACACACAACAAGGGTGTTCAAGGATGGGGGGGCAAATTGAGAGGGCGGGGTTTCAGACCACAGATACATCATAACAAAGGGAGCTTTCTCCGAGGTTTTCGGGGATATGGACAGCAGGTGCAGCTTGGCCCAGGGGATTTTTCAGGGGATTTCCAAGGGCAAAGGAGCAAGCCACCACAGTGTTGGACGTGTGGGCAGTTAGGCCACATTTCAAGAGTATGTAGGAGCAGGGGGATGCCGCAGAATTGATGAGCACAGTGTCAGCAGCCCTATCAAGGGGACCAGGATAACTATTTATTTATTTATTTCCACTTATAAAGCACACAGCAGCCCTGAGGCATCGTGGCGCTGTTACAGAATATTCACTTGGTACAATTTCAGACAGGTTGGTAGAAGTGACATAAGTACGTTAACAGTAAGGAATGCCATTGGAAAGTTCCCTGGTTACATTGGAAAAACAATAATATAACCGTTTTAGTTGAATAACTTGGTTTTTAGAGCTTTTCTGAATGTGAGGAGAGAGTTTTCCTTTCTGAGTGTAGGTGGTAGGGCATTCCAAGATTTAGGTGCTAGCACTTGAAAGCTGGTGCCGCCGGCTTTGGCTTTGTTGAAGGTCGGGACTGTGAGTTGGTGTGTGTATTGGTCTCTCTTTGGTCTGATTGTGGGCCTCGGATGAATTCGTACCACTAGATACGTGTGGGCAGATTGAGACAGGCACCTGTGTGTGATGGTTAGGGCTGTGAACAGCATGCATTCTTTAATTGGGAGCCAGTGGGCTTCTTGTCTGGCATGAGAACTGTGCTCTTTCCTAGGGATACTTAGGGCAGCTCTGAGTGCATTATTTTACGTTATTTGCAATTTGTTGAGGTTTTTGGTTGATGTCCCTAGGAGTTACAATAGTCTAACTTTGCGCCAATAGTGGTTCTCGCAAAGTTGAGGCAGTTTTTTGATGATAGATGTGGTTTCACTGCATTAATAATTTTTGTTGTGAGCGCATCTGAGGATGAGATAGCACTGACCTGCCTTTCCATCGACATGGTGGAATCAAGTTATACACCTTGGGTCTTTACTGCCGCAGAGACTGTGATTACCATATTTCTCAATGCTAAAGGCGCTGTATTTACTGTCAAGTTTTGTCGGGAATCTTTTGGGCCTACCAATAGGATTTCAGTTTTTTCCCCAATGAGGCGGAAGCCATTAGCCACCATGCAAGCATGAACACGTGCATATGTCTTCTGGAGGGTGTCTAGATCTTGCTCATAGTCCCGGGTTAGTCGGAGCAGAATTTTTGTATCGTCGGCATAGTCAGTAAAAGCTATGTCAAACTCTTCTTGGTCATTGAACAGGGGTAGCGTGAAGACATTATATAGAGTGTGGGAGGTGCAAGACCCTTTTGAGACTCCACAGTCAATGAAGGATGGAATGGCTGATGCCTGGTCGGAGAAGACCCTCATGGCTCGACCTACCAGGAAGGATGTTATCCAGGTAGTGGCTTCTTGGGAAAAGTGGACGGTTTCAGTAAGCTATCTGCACA
Organism: Ambystoma mexicanum; assembly: GCF_040938575.1. Lineage (NCBI taxonomy): Eukaryota > Metazoa > Chordata > Amphibia > Caudata > Ambystomatidae > Ambystoma > Ambystoma mexicanum. The sequence continues at coordinate 64,419,933 of NC_090925.1, read as the reverse complement.
GGATTTTGTGGTCGACCAGGTCGAAAGCAGCCGAGAGGTCGAGGTGTAGGAGAAGTGAGACTTTGCACTGGTCCATGGTTTTGTGTAGCTGATTCTTGAGGTCTAGCAAAGCTGACTCTGTGCCGTGGTGAGGGTGAAAGCCGGATTGCCTTCTCCCGAGAGTGTTGTGTGTTTCAAGGTGGGACTGGATCTGGAGATATGCTGCCTTATCCAGAATTTTCAGCAGAAATGGAACGGTTGTGATTGGTCTATAGTTATTGGAAGAATCTGCATTAAGGGTCGGTTTCTTAAGCAGCGGCCGAACCCAGACTTCCTTGAGGGAAGTTGGGACGATACCTGAGGCGAAGGAGGCCTTAATGAGGGATGTGACGAATGGAGCAAGTGCTACTGCGCAGTCTTTGACTAAGCTAGCTGGGCAGATGTCTCCTTTACATAGCAATGGTTTGATATGCCCCATGATATGAAGGACTTCCGGTACAGTTGCATCCTTGACTACTATACACACAGCCAACAATAGCAAGGACAGATACAAGGCACATGCCAGCAGATGTCACAAGCACACGTACAAGCACCACAGATGCAAACGCAGATACCACAGATGCCAGCACCAGTACCACAATATTTACAAGCACCACAGGCTCACAGAAACACACAGCAATTGTCACAGATACAGAGCAATAACGCAGCAGCACACGTGGACTGCATGTAGCAACGTTTCCCATTAGACAACTAGGAGGAGTTATCATGATGGGGAAGAACCCCTTTACAGGGAATTGGATGTCCTTGTACCCTCAATATGACAGCCCACAGACGAACTTGATGTGTCCCATTCTGTCGATTACACCCAACCCTACGGAGGAAACTCGCATAGGGGTGGCAATAGGTGACAACATTTTTCCTTTCTGATTGACACAGAGGGGACTAGGTCCTGCATTTGAGAAGGGGCATTTAAGATGTCAGGCGATGCGCTGAACACTCAAGCATTCTCTGGGGCTAGGGAAGTGGTTCCTTTCACAGACCACATTTCACTTTCTATAGGTTATCATGATCTATCTCTGCCTTTACTTTACTCTCAACAGACACCTGTAAACATACTCGAACGAGACATTATGAGCAGACTGACCAGGACTATTTCATTCACAGACAAGGGAATAGTGTGCTCCATGACAGGAATACACATGCTCAATGTAAGGCAGGTTGTTCAAGCTTATTGTGGACAAATGGTACAGAGGGGGATACCAGTGGACGCAGAAATGTTCTAGTATGGGGCTGACATTGCCATTGCATGGCTTCCAGGCATTGCAGGGAAAATATGGTGGGTTCCAAACGAATACCTGTTCAGGCCTGATTTTCCATTGGACGAGGAAGAGGAAACCATAGTGCTAATACCAATAGAGGCAGTTATGGCGAGAGAGGACTGGGATGGACAACACACGACAAGCCTGGAGAGCAGTGATCACAGTGGCAGAAGGGTGCAGGTTGACCACAGTGACAGATGAGGATTTATTCAGGGAAGAGAGATTAGAAATAGAGTTGGTGTTTGAGATGAGTGTGACATATTGGCAAAGGATACACCACAGGGATGTACCACAGAGGATGACAATGGTGCTCTAAGCGCCACCCCCATTTTGTGTGGATAATCTGGCCAAGGTATGATATGATATCATATGATATAGCATTCATAACGTGCCTATACACAAGAGTTTCAAGGTGCAACGAGGCAAGGGAAGGGGAACAGAGGGAAGAAAGAGACAGCGATCTTACTAGGCCAGGTGTCATTCAGATCGAGCAATTGCAGGGGAAGGGGAAAGGGACAGTGTAGTACATGGGATCAGTAGAAAGAATAGACAATAATAAAGAGTGTGGCCAGCTGGTGGCAAGTGCAAGGGTAAGTGCAGACATCAAGGTGTCAAGTGCTGTTAGGGGACAGTAGGGATACAGAAAACAGTCCCCAAGTGTGAGGGGTTGCCAGGGAGGCAGTGCAGGTGTGCAGCTGGCGGGAGAGGAGCCTGGGCCCGAGAACAGAAGGTGGCCAGGTAACCAGTGCAGTTTCAGTTTCAGCCAGGAGTTCAGCAGGGGAGAGGAGGAGAGAAAGCAGAAGCAAAGAGGAAGGTTTTGAGGTGTTTCCGGAACCGGAGATGGTTCTCCTCAAGTTTCAAGGAGGCAGGGAGGCTGTTCCAGAGGGAGACCTCAGCCGAAGAAAGAGATCTCCCATAAACACGCTGCTTGGAGAAGCGTCTGACCCTGAGGGAGTTGGAAGTGGATGAGCGTAGAGCTCAAGAGTGAAGATACTTAGGAAGAGAGAGTTGAAGGTATAGAGCCCCAGGCCCAGAAGGCCTTGTGGACAATGCAGAGGGTTTTTAACTTAATCCTCGCAGCCACTGGGAGCCACTGCAGAGATTTCAGTCCTGGAGAGATACGATCCCTGTGCTTGAGGCCAAGGACAAGTCCTGCAGTCCTGTTCTGGATGAGTTGCAGAGGCCTGAGAGTAGAAGCAGGCAGATTATGAAAGAGGCTGTTGCAATATTCCAGCCTAGAGAGAACCAGAGCTCTGGAGACAGTGAGCTTCTGGGGGAAGGAGAGGAAGGGCAGAATACCTCTGAGGAGGTGCATCTGTTAGTGTGACTTCTTAGAGACAGCAGTGATGTGAGGAGAGAAGGAGAGTGTGGAGTTGAAGAAGACCCCGAGGTTTTTAGCATCACAGGTGGGAGCAGGAAGAGGGCCAAGAGAGGCCGGCTCAAGAGTGACAGAAAAGGAGGGAGCAGGTGTGCCAATGAGGAGAATCTCAGTCTTACTGGCATTCAAGCAGAGATCATTGGAGGCACACCACTCCTGGATAGCAGACAGACAGTCAGAGATGAGAGAAGGAGAGTAGGTGGCTGAAGGTAGCCTGAAAATGATCTGAGTGTCATCCGCATAGCACTGAAAGTTGGGGCAGAGAGCAGCGATGCGGTATGCAAGAAGTGCCAGGTATTGGTTGAACAGCCAGGGATATCCAGGTTATCACTGAGACAGATGAGCAGGATGGCATGGTTGACCGGGTCAATGGCAGAAGAGAGATCAAGTAAGATGAGGACACAAGGGGTGTTGGAATCAAGGTTGGAGAGCAGGTCTTCACGGATGATTAGCAGAGCATTCCCTGCTTCTGGCAGCTCTGAAGCCCGACTGATGGCCATGAAGACAACAAACAGATTCAGTGTGAAGATTAAGTTGGGAGATGGCCAGCTTTTCTAGGAGTTTGCCAAGGAAAGGAGTGATGGAGATTGGGCGATAGTTGGCAAGGCAGGAGGGGTCGCAGAGGGTTTCTTAAGAAGAGGGTGCACAAGGGAGTGCTTCAGGGGGGCTAGGAAGAATCCACTGGTGAAGGAATGGTTGCAGAAGTCTGCCAGAGAAGGAGCCAGGGAGTCAATGTGGTCCTTGATGGTTTTGGAGGAACAAGGATGAACCTGTTTTGAAGAGACTTTCATAGATCAGACTTCATAGAAACCTTGTCTGGGGAGAAAAGGGGAAAGGTAGAGAAGGAGGGAGGAGAGGTGGCCGAAGAAGGGCCAGGGGAAGAGCAGGGAGTGGAGGGAGGAGGGGGAGACAAAGAGAGAGAGGCCAGGATGTCCTGAGTTTTAGAGATGAAATGAGAAGCCACATCCATTTGGAGAGTCTGGGAGGGGATAGGAGAGGTAGAGACTGCAGCAGGATTGGCCAATTCCTTGCAGATTTTAAAGAGTTTGGCCGAGTTATTGGATGCCGCACAGATGCAGGCTTGGATGTGAGCTCTCTTCTTGATGCGGACAGAGAGCTGGTATTGCCTTTGGAGCAGGCGGTAGGCCAGTTTGTCAGAGGATGTACCAGAAGCACGCCATTTCTTCTAAGCCACCCTACACTTGAGTTTGAGGGTGACGAGGTCTGAGTCGTACCAGGAGTTGCACTTGGCAACAATCTCACAGCATGGTCAACAGATTACCCCAGAGAGAGCAGAGACAATACGCAAACACCTAAACCCACGCCAGGGAGAGAAATGCAGCAATTCTTAGGGTTATGAAACTACTGCAACTACTGCAGAGCATGGGGTTTTGACTACAGCACATATACAAAGCCCATACTGTGCACACTGAAGGAAGCACAGAACGGACACAAAACACTGACATGGACCACAGAGGTGACTGATGTGTTCGACATGCTGAAAGTAGAAATATGTGCAGCGCCAGTGCTAGGGATCCCATATTACAAAAATAAATTCTTCCTGTTCTTACACACTGACGGTGTAGTGATGAATGCAGTACTGACACAGAAGACGAGGATGGGACACAGGCCAATAGCCGGTACGACGTCCTTTCATCACGGGATGTTCATTCGCAGGGTTTTTTACTACGAATATTTTTTTTAAAAAAAACATCACATTTTTTTTAAAATCTGGGGGTTGGGGGGGACCCCCCCAAAAATAAGAATAAAATAATCGATGGATTCTTTGCGAAAAAAAAAAACCAGGCAAAAAAACGCAAAAAAAATCCCTTGATGAAATGACATGGAACCCAATAGCCTACTACAGTGGGAAAATTGACCCAGCAATGAGCGAACACTATCAGTGTGAACAAGCTTTGGCAGTTGCCACATTTGCAGTAGAAGAGTCAGCAGCAATCACCACGGGATGCGCTACCACCCTTTATGTGTAGCACTTCCTCTTTGCTATACTGCAGAAGCCAAAGAGCACACTGGCACCACAAAGAGCATCAGGGTACAAAGTGATACTATCAAACACGTCACTGAACATAGTGAGCTGCAGAGATGTCAACCCAGCAATTTTCCTAGCAGATGACCTACAAGAGGGTGACTATGTACACGACTGAGCAGAAAACATTCAGGCATTCAGTGACACTCAAAAGGTAGATGAGGACGCAATTGAGGGGGGGTGGGACATGCTGTACATTGACGGGTCATCAATTACTGACCAGACAGATGGGCTCAGACGTACAAGAAGTGGAGTAGTGAGATTGAAAGAAGATGGGACGAGTGAGGTCGTGGCAAGTGCGCGATTACCATACCATTACTCAGCACAAGCAACAGATCTAGTGGCCCTAATACTGGCACAGAATTACAGCAGAGACAAGGAAGTGATTTTTCGACTTTTTGAAGATTTTTCGAAGATATTTCGACTCAGCTTACGTGACATCACCAGTACACGCAGGATTGGCACAGTGGATCAGGAAAGGATTCAGAAGTGCAGACAGGACACCAGTACAGCATGCACTTTTATAGGGTAAACTGATGGAAGCGATATGGCACGGATCGCCATAGTGAAGTTCATCCACACTAGGGGGAAGATTCTATCTCAAGGAGAAACAAAGCAGCAGCCTTTGAAGTGAAATGTGCAGTATATCTTGTACAGCCATTAGAAATAGAGGCAGCATCGCATGTTTGAGAGTGCACCAGGAACATGGTACTAAAAGAAGGGTACAATGCACTGCCAGAAGCACAGATTATGGAGCTGCATGCAACTGCACACTGGGAGGAAAAGGAAATGTGGGTTAAAAGGGGATGAACAATGTCTCCAACAGATTCCCATGGTGGCATAATAACACAGGTAATGTGGTCATCCTACTAGTATTGAATACTGCACTGTCACAATTGCACCATCCAACACACACGGGAAAGAGGTCATTGCTGCCCACATTGGAGAAACATGGTTATGTCCTAATTTGGCAGAACACGTGGCTGAAGTTGTCAGTAATTGCTTGATGCATAAACAGTTTACAGAAGGGCATTCCTTGAGAGCTGTGAGAGGAGCCATACCATGGCCAGTGGGCCATTACAGCATTTACATGTTAACTATATTGACATGATCCAAGTGTGTCAAGGGTACTGCTTCATGATAGTGGTTGTTTGCCCATTCTCCAGGTGGATTGAGGCAGGCCCCTGTTCACATGCCGACACTCTCAGAGCAGCCAAGTTCTTGGTCAGGGAAGTGTTTCCAAGATGAGGCGTGTGTGAGGTCCTGCGGTATGACAATGGCCCTCACTACGCCAATGAGATGTTCCAGCAAATCACCACGTTGATGGGCATTCAACACAAATTTTCCTGTGCCTACCACACACAAGTGAATGGGATGTGTGAATGCCTGAATGGCCTCCTGAAGGAGTCCATAGCCAAAACACAGCAGAGCACAAGGAAAAATTGTCTGCACTGCCTGCCTCTTGCCTTGTTTCCATTGCGCAATAAGCATGGGTCCGACCACCATTTAACGCCCCAGGAGGTGGGGACTGGATGGCGCATGCATTTTCCATTGGCTCCTCCCACAAGAGCACTGAAAGACTGTGAGAATAGTGCAGATGTGTTAGGACAGGAAATGCATGAGTACATTACTTGATTGATTGCTAGTTCGTCTTTTATCTCTCGCCAGATACAGCGACACCTTGGGGGCCAGAAGATAGCAGAGAGAGAAACATTGACAACGCCCCTTGAGACTCCAGACTTAAAACCCCAGTGAATGTAGGGGACATTGTCTTTTTAAGAAACTTTATTAGGCACTGGCATCCGCCACGATTCACAGGGCGTCACATTGTCAAACAGGTGGCAGATTGTGCTGTCAAACAAGATGGGAAGTTGGTCTTCAACCACCTTGCCGACAAGAAGCCCTGCAAAGCAGCAGAATCACCTGGCAACATGATCGATAGTGCCAACGTTCAACAACTGGAAGAGCTACAAGCTGACTTTGAGCGTACGCTGCAGAGTGGAGGACACCCAATGCTTACTCGTTCAGCAGAGTTAGGGACCCGATTTCTGGTCGATTTAGAGTGAGGAAACACTGCCTGTTTGTTGTTTTATTCTCTGCATACTTCCAACGAGTAAGCCGATATAATTGTTGGTGATTGTTCATGTTGCCCACTGCCCACCCCCCAGATACCTTCTCAAACCAATTTGTCCACACTTTAAGACAACTCACTAAATTTAAAGCACTATTCCCCGGAGTATACTACCTTGCCTTTATAGAGTATTTGGCCCAAACATAACCACAGCTTGAGCACAGCAATCACCCTGTCCTCACAAGACCGAGAGACTCTTCAGTAAGAAAAGTGTGGGAAGAAGTGTTTGCATTTGGTATAAGTGATTAGATGGTACACAGGGCTTAAAAGTTGCTTACAATACCAACAATAACACATTGATTTGCACATTTCAGGGGGGCAACTATATCTCCATGCTGCAGGCGTATCGGCAGCACAGGTAAAAATGAGTGAAATAATAAAAAATATTGCTATCTTGTTGTTCATGATTGTTCATAGAGGTATTGTTGTGTTTATATTTTGGAGGATCTCTTACGTTGCTAGTGTTACCGCTGTATCCTCTACTAACATTCCCACAACCCTTGCAGGTGGACCTACCATGTCAGGTGGACAGGAGAACACTGCTGATACAGTAAGGAGAGGTAAAAGCAGTGTTGACACAGACATAACAGGGGTAGACATGTATGTCACCAACACTGCTCGAGTGTCTAATAACATGTGGTACAAACATATGACAAAAGTAGATAAGGAAACCACTGGGGAGAGCTGCTATGTCTGCTCACTAATCCGCTATGCCATGAGTGCCTCCAGAACGTTCATAGCAAATGAAATATCAGCAGCAAGAGCACAATGATTGATGTATCTCTCAATGGTGGCTACTCAAGGGAGATTTCACAGGAAGACATCACCATTGAGATGGATGTCCAGAGCCACATTCCCGTATGAAGAAACTTACATAAAGACAATAGGCATGATGAACAATTATTGGCAGCTAGATGAAGCTATACAATACATAACTGATAGGCCTGACAAAGGAAAAACAAAGACTATCACCTTGAAATAATTGCCGTGTCCCAGGACGAGAGTGAAGGAATCAGGAGGAGAGCCTGGGTGTTGGGCGAGACCACCGATATTTGTGTATGCCAACTGTACACAGAGGATGGATGGAAGGATGGAGTGGTGGGAAGCAAAGCGTGCACAATCACCAGTAAACAAGACACAGGAAGAAAATGACAAGTGCCTGAAGGAATGGGAGGCGAGTGCAAAATTACTGACATTGGTGGAGAATTAAGCTGGACAAATGCCAATAATACCCGTGAAGGCACCAGCACAGTGCTATCAGAATAACAGTGAAGTTGAAGTTGGCAAGAATGTTGGAAAAACATGCTGCTGTGAATGCAGGAACAGCAGCACTGATGGTCAGACGAGAAGATGCCACCCGACTGGGGAGGAGTTTTCCCATTGGTACATATAAATATGCCATCATTGGTCATGCCCTGAAAAGATGTGAAGCTCGATGAGTTCTCAAAGATGGAGACTAACAAAAGGAAGAAGAGGTCGGTGGAAGGGGTACCAACAGCCAGGAGAGAGGAGCAAGCTGAATTGAGCAGAGTTAAGAGAGAGGAGGAAATGACTTCTCTGAAGCATCAGAGATGTTCCGGCCGAACACAGACTCTTCAATAGGACACAAATGTTCTTTGCAGCAATAATACGATCTGTACAAGCATACACTCATGCAAAATGGCTACAAATTACCCATTGGGAGCTTATGTGACATCACTCCAAAGTGAATGGGTTGAACGCAATAAAAGAAGAGCTGCGAGCAGTGATGTTGGTGGCACTCCAGAATAGATACGTTCTGGATCGTCAGACAGCAATGGAAGAAGGAGTTTGCACAAGAATTGGGTGTTCTTATTGCAAGTTCCTACGTGCGAATGACGAAGACAATGGTACGCTGTCAGAAGCAGTATTTCAACTATCCCAGATGCATGCCAAAACCGAGGAAGAATCAAAGGGGACTGGAAAGGATCAGAGCTACATAGCATACATATGGCCATGGATGCAATCATGACAGTCAGATGGATTACAGGTGATAATGGGAGCACTAGCACTGGCAGCAATATCAATGTACAGGATAAAAATATGCATGGAGAAGTGCAAGAAGATGGCAGAGGAAGCTATTGGGATGCAGATCCTGATGGATGTGAACATAGGAGGGGCAAAGGATGAGATTGTGGCAGAAAGAAACAAGATAAGAGAGAGAATTGCAACATGCAAAATGTTCCTGCTTGAAGCTATGAATCTGGACAGCCCATTTGATGCAAAGTACTATGAAGGGAAGTGGGTGTGGTGCAAAACCACAGGAGTGTGCTGTTATATGAACTGGTCCTTCGATGATCATACAAACTACTATGGCCACCTCAGAGGAATAACGAAGATATGGCAGCCAAGGGCAAACGGAATGTTGTATAAGGATGTTTTCCACAGGTCAAACAGAGGGTGGAGTGAAGAGGGAGTCAGGATCGTGCCACCACCTCCCTTCCCATCAAGTTCATGACAAGACTGAAGGCCAGAAAACATTGCAATCACCCATTCTATTTCGAACGAATCCCAAATGCACCAATGATCGATAAATACACTGAGAGGTGTCCTCTCAGTCAGCCATACCACCTTGGCTCAGTACAGATCTATCCATGTGAAAATGAAAAGCTGCAAGCCATGGTCAGTGACACCTATATGGACAGCATGGACATAGCACCAAGAAGCCATGTTGCTGACGTCATTAGAGACACTACGAAATAGCAGCGTTACACATGAAGCACACGTGCAATCCACACTGCAGGACACAAACACACTTGAATACATGAAGAACATGAGCATACAGTTCTATAGTTAGAGGACAGGTACATATACATACTGTCATTGCTTTTATTATTTTTGCATTAGCCAAAGGCAGCAATGCAGAAACCGTAAGACACAATAGATCCTGAGCAAAAGCTGGCAGATGCATAAATGTAAATAACTGTATGGAACTGCAGGAGCACCTGTAGAACTTGACAGAGGCACGTGTGACTTACATATGGCGAATATAGCATAGCGTGGACAATGTAGAAACCGCAATAAAGGGTTTAGGAAAATTACAGCAGGCCTCAAATTGTTGAGCAGGAAACAAGCTGAGCTCGTTCAGGCTGCTCATGGAGCCAGGCATGTGAGACGAAGCCCACAGCCAAAGACAAGATGTACAGAGACAATCCAATCCTAAGACGACAATGGGACCAGATGCAGAAAAAGTCAATAAAACCTCATATTTGAGAGCTCCAGAGCTAATTTTTGTGGTCTCTGGACACGTGATACCGCTGAAGCAGACAATGGACCTTGATCAGGTGTGAGAAAGGAGAGCCGATCCCAGGACACCAGTTGGAGACTGCAACAAATGTGCAACAAATTGTTTTGATGAAGCGGGACATGGTCTCATACACAAAGGTTGTACACACAAGTTACAATTCAGACACATACTCGTTCACAGGACCTTGAAAAGGTGCACTGTGAGCTGAGAACCCTTTAGTGTCGCAGGACTGGGGACGTCAACTCTAGCCAATCACAGTTTAGCACTCAACAGGGGTAAGAACCAATGGTAGGCCCACTGTTCTGCAACAATGTAGTAAGATAGATTTTGGGGAAGGGACAGGCCGGGTACCTGACATGTAAGAGCCAGTAGAATAACATGTATATGTACTCATATAGGTTATTATGCTCCTGGCGGCCAATCACACGCCACAATAGGTTTTTGGATAACGGCCCAAGTGATGACGGAGCAATGATGTGTTTTCTAGACAAAAGTGGAATGCATGCCATTTACTGTGTGACATTCTGGCATATTTCGGAGTTCTTGTATCGACCCCTGTTGGTTTTGACTATAATAAACCGCAGTGTGTACTTGCCATCTAACTGAGTTCTCTGTTTATTCTGGGGAGGGAGTTAGGCCCTCTGAGTACGCTGACCCCCAGCATCACTCTAGCATACCTGGGAGTCCGTCCCTAACAATAGCAATATCTAGTGTGTAGTGTGTAGGTTCATGGAAAAGGGAAATGCAGCCTTGGGTACCATGTGGTGGCTATGGTGTAAATCCACAGCATGCCAATGCCTAGATTTGCCTTAAGAGGAAGGTGGAGTGATAGTCATGGAAAGATGGGAAGTGCCTCATTTTCTAGAATCGCAGGTTTGATCTTATTTTGATCACTGTGATGTAAGATCATGGACAACAGTCAAAGTAATTATGCAAAGAATAGCAAGGGCATCAAATGTGAAAAGGGTGGACAGTCTATGGAGGATTTGAGGAGCCACAGTTATCCTGACCGATTCCAGTGTAACGCGCTAAGACTGAAAATGTGGCGACCATCTCCCAATCTGGGTCCTGATCGAGTCTCGGATCTGGCCAGCATTCGTGTTTACAGTCTCTTGTTTGGAATGAGAGGATGGGATTTACAAGTATTCAATGCCATTGGGTTTCCAGGTGAGATTCACTGAATCTTGCAAAGTTGGCGTTGTGAGTTTGTTAAGCAGTAAAATCTCAGTTTGGAACCAAGTGATCTTATAATCAGATATCTTAGTATAACCCTTGATCAGTGACATGATGGATGGAAGGAGCCAGCAAGGCACAGTTATATGCACAGGATCATAACCAGTGTGATGATCATTTCAGATGTGTATCCTTTACCTTTCACCAGATTCTCTCATGAGTAGGTATTTAAAAGCCAAGATAGACAAAATAGGGAAGCTGGGGCAGGCCTTGCAGGTACCCCCTTGCAGGTTGGGGAAGTCATTGGAGAGTTGCAGTTATTCGGCTGTATAAATGGTGCCATTAAAGTGAGGCTATCTTTTATAATGTGTCAGTTGTAAGCCATCTTAGACAGCTCTGGGACCATCCCACCCCATTTAGGGGCAGGTCTTTCGATGCACTGTTATATGCTGGTGACACAGCTCTGATCAACCTGACCCCCGCAGAGCTACAAGCAGGTCTTGACTATGCGGCTGAGTATTTTAAGAAGAATAAGTTAACCTTGAAAAGGGATAAAACAAAGATTTCACTTTTTACTTATAGAAGGAAGAAGGTAGGTTATTAAGTACAAGATGTATGGCAGTGAAATCTGGGTGAGTTCTGACTGTGAGAAGTTGGAGGTCGCCCAACATAAAATTATGAAAAGGGTAATACGTCTCCCAATTGGAACCACAAATTGCGCTCTGCTTTTGGAACTGGGGATCACAAGAATAGCCACACAAGCTAAGGTTGTGCAGGTTCCCCCGAAAAATGACAATATTCAGTTCCTGTTATCAGAGATGGCAGGATCGGATTTCTCTTTAAAATTTAAGTGGTTTGGGAGGGTTTTAACACACAACTGACAGCAGGGATTGAATCTCTGACTGCAGCAAGAGACCTGAGCCTCACAGAACTGAAATCAAGGGTCAAAGAGGGAATACTTAGTAGGGACTTAATTCAGGAGTGCAATGCGGTTCAGGCATTAGGCTCTCGGAATCTGTTTTTGGCTATGAGATTCAATGCCGAGCAGGGGGGCAGTGTGTGTAGTATCCCCTTGCCCAACTGCAGGCACTCTATTTTATTAGTACCACTCAAAACCTCCACCATACAGGGACTCGGAGACCCATCAAAAAAAGGCATGTTTGGGCTAAAAGTAAGGGTGGATTTGAAGCATTTTTTGTTAATTTGTAGGTGGTACTTAGATGTGCAAATGGATTTGATCAATCATAGAAGGGACTGTAAAGCAGCACCGTATTTAATTTGTAACTGCCCGGACCTTGATTTTATTTTTTCCTTGGGTACCTACATGAGCAAGGCCCTGATAAGACGTTCGAAGAAAGTTTTAATTTAAATTGAAACTGAAGTGGGGAGAATTCCTTTTTAACATTGTGTTTTAACTGATTTTAAATTCTATTGAATTCTTTCTTTTACAATGCTGTGTTTAATGATGTATGTTAATGGAGAAATCTGATCAATACCGTTTACTTACTTATTTACTAGTAAATGTGCGACCATAAGGATGCAGATGCTGGTTACTAGCATAGAGGGATCTGTTTGAAAGTTTGAGGTCTCAAGTGAAGGTGAAAATAGGGGACATCTCGACCCAGGGGATCATGTCTCTGTCTTAATGACATTTTGGGGGGTTGCTTCTCCTCAAAAATGAGGCATCCCTAAGTCAAAGAGGGAGGGAGAATGGTCAGTGGGGACTAGGGTGGAAGGTTCCCGCTTGTGCTTAATCAAACATATGAAAAAACATGAATTGGAAATAATATAAACTACTGAACATTTACTTAAGATAGATAATCCACAATTTGATGTGTCTTCTGGGTCTAATAACGTGTTTTACAAATGTTCGACTCTTAGGTATTCTTGTTGTTGACTTTGAAAAGATGCAAGAAAGTGAAGACTTCATCAAGTGATATGAATTTCAACTATTCTGTGCCACATCCATGTAGCCTGGTCAGCTATGTTATAATCTTAATCTAGCGTACTATGAAACTGGACCACTTACCCTTGAAATAATATTAATAAGGAGTGTTTGAAATCAGTGAAATCCATCAGATGTTTAAGCGATCGATGCAAACTTTGTGTCTGGGAATAGTGTAATTATGGAACCTGTATTCAATGCACCTCTACTGCTTCCAGGCACTTCCCCAGGACCACCTGGTTTACATGATCCATTACTATATAATGGCAATGAGAATGGAGTAATGCCACGGCCCCGGCCATCAGATACAATTTGTTGGTGTAGGTTATTTTGGGGAGGATAGGTGGTAAAGTTTCATTTGTTGGAAGAAATACAACATACAGTTTCTTGCTCCTTCGCAGCCGAGGAGGAGTGGCTAATAGGGCCACATGCATTAAATTAAATGCAATGGATTGGGTGGTGGGGAAGAGTTTGCAGGGGTTCATTGCATGTCTTAATGCATATTTGCCTGTGGGGAAAAACAGCAACACACAACAAAGATTCATGTAGACTTTCAGACACCCATGTAGAGGGACATGGATGTTTTGTGCTTTCCAACTTAAAGACAAAACTGAAAAAAGACAAAACATATGTATTTATTTTCAGTCTAGAAGGTATTAGAACTACTTACACTCTGGACAGTCTCCTCCATGGGGAGGTCGGCTGTTCCACTTCAGAAAAAGAGAGTGGTTTCTGCCTCTGAAAGAAGGGAATGGATGTAGTTTTACAGGTGATGGGCAATGATAACATGCAGTCGGTTTGTAGCCCAGAAAGACAGCAGCTAAGATGAAATTAAGCATTGAGTCTCCGTCTTCTCCCGTCCATCTCTAAGCGATCTCTCCCTTCCTCCTGGATGTACTTATACAGAGATAGCATATAGACTGCATCCGTCTCAGCTCTTCAGAGACATGGTCTCTGGAGCTGGAAGTGGCGCACATCCACATTACACGCCAGCGACATAAGAACTTTACTGATTAAAATGTTGTTTATTTATCTCAGTTAACATTTATCATCTAATTCTTTGGAAAGTCCCTTTATGAGTTTTAACGATGAGGCAAACTCAGCACATAATGAAATCCCAACAATCAAATTAGGCCCTGTAGTATCTGGCATGATCCACATTTCCTATGCCTGGTCTTTCGGTAATGATTTGGTAATGATTATAAAGGTGATTAATGGTCAATACGTTGTCATTGTGATTTCATCTAGTTCTGTTCTTAATGCGGTTATTCACTGGTGGACAGCCCATTTAGTTCTGCTTCTCCTCTACGTCATATGCTGCTTTCACTATTACAACGTTAAGACCTGATCCGGCGGGTCTGATCAGGTCTTATTATTCTGGGGCCCAAGTTAAAGGCCCGAGCAAAGCAAATCCCTAGGATGATAAGACTTGATCTGGTCCACCAGAGAGGGCCTTAAGGCTATCAGGAGTGCAGTTTCCAATTCGGAAAACCCTGGGTGTTAATAAAAATGTGTTTCATTCAACTAAAGAGGACGTGTGTGGCATCCCGTTTATTGAACGAAAACACTGGCACAAGATGTCCACCATAGATCTGGAAGGCGGGGATCCTCTTCCATTTCCATGGTGGCCATGGAGCGGCAGCAGAAGCATTGTGGCGGTGCATAGGTGTCATGATGCCTACCCCCGGGGACCCAGACCAAGTCCAGCAACCCCAGAAGCAGGCATCAAGTTACCCCAAGCAAGCCCAACAACCCCCGCTAGGGGCTATTTGGGTGCAGTCCTGGCACCTATGGTGCCAGGCTCCTATGGAGAGTCAGTCCTGGCACCATAGGCGCCAGGCTCATAGATTAAAACTCACCTGATGCAGATCATGCTGCAAGAGCTCCAAGCCAAACGAGGCTTGGAAGGGACTATTTTACCTAGGGACTATTTTTTTACTTGGGTGGGGCTAGGGAGGAATACTTACCTGGGACTACTTTGGAGGATATTTAAACCACGCCCGAAGAGCAGCACACGCTTCGCGTTATTCTGCATCCAGCAGCATAATGCTCACTGTGCCTGCAAGTCTGCATCCAGTCTTCTGCCACGCCCGCCTCGAGTTTGGAGCTCCTAGAAAAAGGGAGAAAGAAGGAGAAAAGGTTAGAACAAGAGCAATATCTTTGATCCTTACCTGAATTCCCGATCCATCGCGCCTTTGAGCTGGAAGAAAGAAGTTATTTTATGCGCGTCGCCTCGCCTGCTGCAGCGCCGCGCTGAACTCACCGGCCTTCGCAGCATCTTCACATTTCACTGCATCCTCCTGCATGTTCCCGCCGCACTCCGGCACCTAAAGAGAAGACACGAACAGCAAGGTGAGCCAAGGGAATACACAGAGGAATACCCCTCATAGAGTTACCTGATTTTACCACCGGGGGTACTATTCTTCTTCACGGGTCAGCGCAGCTTCCACTGCATCGTAGCCGAACCCCGACCCCTGAAGGGAAACAAAAGGACAGCAAGGTGAAACAAGGGACTAACAAGGGGAACCCTCCTCACCACAAAAGACTTACCTGATTTTACCGCAGGAGGCATTAATCCCCGAGACTTCATACTTTCTCTCAGCGCCTGAATAAGGGAGAAAGCAACAGGTTACATATGGACATTATTTTATCGAAATGTGTTGGATAATACATATCCTTACCAGAACATTACCGGTTGCGACGAGGAATTCTTCAGTAGGGTCAAGCTGCAACCTGCAAGGAATCAGACAAGATTGAAAGTCAGGCATTTGAACTCTTACGAACTACATACTTATGGCGTCTTGCCGGGAATATCGGAGTCGATTATGTCCTGGAACTCACCAATTCCTTCGAGCCAGTGAAGCTACTGGTTATCTACGCGCCCCTGCGCTCAATGCAGGATGGAGAGGTCATCTTTTCAAATCATCAGTTGAGACTACAAGAGGGGACATCCAAGGTGATCAGTGGGGAGAACAGCGGGGTGGAGGGATTTACACTCAACTCCACGGGTGTTTAATTCCCTTTCTCCATTTGCAGAAGAATATTCCTACGGGCCAAGCAAATGAAGCTAGGTGGGCCAGTCCAGTCTGTCATCTCGGCCCTACGCGTCACATTGGTGGAGACCGCAGCAGTCCAGTCCAGATCGACGCCTCTGTGGGATCCAGGTGAGTGTAACATAACGCAAAGCCTACCCACAAATTCCCACCCGGGCGTTATGGATACCTCAGAGACTGATCAATTGGCCCAATTACTAGGGGAACTGAGGGCCGAAGTGCATTCCGCCCGTCAAGAAACCAATGCCCTAAGGAGGGAACTGATTTTGTCAAAGGAGCAAACTGATGACCTTGCTAGGCAACTATTGCAAAGCCAGGCTGGACAAGTACACCTACCTGGTTCCGGGGGAAATCCAGCTCCTGTGTTATCGAGTAACCCAGTGCAAATAAACCTACCTGGAAATATTCCATTAGCTCCACCCGAACGCTTTGCTGGAGATCCCAAAAGTTTTGCCGTGTTTATGAACCAATGCCGCTTGCACTTTTTATGCAGACCTGGAGCCTTCCCAAACGGTCAAGCCAAGGTAGCCTTTGTATTGTCATATCTCAGCGGCAGTGCAGCTGATTGGTCACTTCCACTAGTTACTCAGGATGACCCAATTCTTCGGTATGGAAAGACTATTTGCTGGCACTCCCAAGGACAGGCCCTGGATAACGAACTTTTGTCCCTACGACAGGGTAACCAGGACCTTCTATCATACATCGCGACCTTTAATAGGTTGATAGTGGAAACTGGATGGCCTGAGGTAAAACTAATCACGTTATTTCATCGAGGGCTTCGAGGAGAACTCAAGGATGTCTTGGCTCAAGTTGTGAACCCACCTCAAGACTGTGCTGAATATATAGACTTAGTGGTCCAGTTAGATCACAGACTTCAGAACAGAAAGGCTGATCGAGCCAAGTTTGAGAACAGGGTGTTGTTCAAAACCCACGCTAACCCCAAAGGAGCAGAGGCTTCAGAACCCATGCAAATCGGAGGGGTTAAAGGACCCTTAACCCAGAAGGAAAGAGAAAGGAGACGGCAAATGCAATTGTGTCTATATTGTGGAACTTCTGGGCATTTTCTACGGGATTGCCCTGTAAAACCACCCAAGAAGGTGGTAGGAGCTGCTGATAAAAGCCATATGGAGTCAGACTCGGGAAACGACCACGCCCGACAAGCGTAGAGGTCTGATTGCCGAGCTTGAAAAAGGATACTCAGACCTCGCATTTCATCATACCAATGGTCCTCGTAGATCCAGGGCAGCCATCGCGTATGCACGCAGTAAGGGCATACATTGATAGCGGGGCCATAGGAAACTATGGGGACTACGAATTGGCTTCCAGGATGAATCTGCCTCTCTGACGAAAAACCACCTCAGATGTCATCCCAACAGTTGATGGAACTGAAATTGCCTCTGGGCCTGTAACTCATTCCACCGCAGAGATGACATTATTGGATCCGGATGGGCATCGAGAGGCTATTGTGTTTGATCTAATCAAGGCCCCACAGTTCCAAATAATACTGGGGATACCTTGGTTGGAAACACATAATCCTTGTATTGATTGGCGAGAGAAGAAAATAACCTTGCCGGATTGTGCGCAAACCTGTTACCCAAAAAGAAATCTGAGCGCAGGCCTGGCCACAGTAACCACAGCAGTCATGCAACTTCCTTCTGAATACCAAGAATTCTAGGATGTCTTCCAAAAAGAACAGGCAAACACCTTACCTCCTCACAGATAGTACGATTGCCAAATCGATCTCATACCCGGTGCACAACCCCCTTGTAGCAGGATCTATGCCCTTACGGAACCTGAGAACCTTCACCTACGACAATACTTAGACCAGTACCTTGCCAATGGCTTTATTCACCCATCTAAATCCCCTGAATCTTCAGCTTTGTTCTTTGTGCCCAAAAAGGAAGGTGACCTCAGAACATGCATAGACTACCACGCATTGAACCAGATAACTGTTAAGAACCGATACCCATTGCCTCTGATCCCTGAACTACTAGACCAAGTGAAGGACGCTTGCATATACACTAAATTAGATCTCTGCGGGGCATACCATCTGGTAGGTGTAAAAGAGGGCGACAAATGGAAGACTGCTTTCTGCACCAAGTATGGGTTATTTGAATACCAGGTGATGCCTTTCGGGTTGTGCAATGCACCTGCAGCCTTCCAATACTTCATGAACGACGTCCTTCGTGAACTCATTGATGTTTGTATTGTCGTATATATCGATGATATTCTAGTATACTCCTCTTCAGAATCTGACCATGTGAAGCACGTCCGAGCAGTCCTTGAGAAATTGCGCCAGCACGAACTATATGCAAAACTGGAAAAATGCGTTTTTCATGCACAGAAGTTGAATTCCTTGGGTTTATCCTGACCCCAAAGGGAGTCCGAATGGACTCACGAAAGGTGGACGCAATCCTTAAGTGGCCATCACCAAGTTCAGTTAAAGGAGTACAAAGTATGCTCGGCTTTGCCAATTTCTACCGCAGATTCATCCCAGATTTTTCACATTTTGTACATCCCATCACAGCACTCTTGCGAAAAAATAAATGCTTTATGTGGACTGAAGAAGCTGAAAATGCCTTCCAAGAGCTGAAAGCAAAATTCACTTCTGCAACTGTATTAAATCACCCGCGCCCTGAACTTCCATACATAGTGGAAACTGATGCATCCAGTCTAGCCATGGGAGCTGTCCTGTCTCAAAGGGACCCTGAAACTGGCCAGCTTCACCCAGTAGCGTTTTGGTCCAGAAAGTTCTTGGCACCTGAGTTAAACTATGCAGTTACCGATAAGGAGTTATTAGCCATTAAATCCGCCTTCAAGGCTTGGCTGCACTATCTTCTCGGTGCCAGGCATACCATTACTGTGATCACCGCTCACCGGAGCTTACAGTATTTAAAGACAGCCAAGGCCCAATCGTCACGTCAACTCTGATGGGCATTGTTCTTTGCCGAGTTTGATTTCGTGATAACCTATCGACCAGGTTGTAAGAATGGTAAAGCAGACGACTTATCCTGAATAGGGATGGGAGAGGCAGAAGTGAACCCTGAACCAGTACCTATAATTCCCGAACAAAGGATTCTTGGCATGACTACTCTACAGACTCTAGAGGACATTCAGGTAAACATCCAGCAACTCTTTGATTCTACAGCCTTGCAGGACTGGGTAAAGAAAGACCCGGACAACTCTGTCACCAAAGATCTGCCTTATTACCAAGGACGGCTATTTCTGCCACACAAGGAACTACAAGAGCTAGTCATTTCCCGTTATCATGATACCCTAATGGAGGGGCACCCAGGTATTGCAAAAACTGAAGCTAAAATTAAAAGACAATTCTGGTGGCCCACCTGGGGAAAGGATATTAAATCATTTGTGATGTCTTGTGGCATTTGCGCCCAAAACAAAAGTCAAAAGAAAAAACCAGCTGGACTCTTACAAACTTTAGACATTCCACCTACACCATGGCACACCTTATCGTTAGACTTTATTACTGATCTACCCCCATGCAATGGATTTAACACCATTCTAGTTATTGTGGATCTTTTTTCCAAGATGGCCCACTTTATTCCTTTAAAGGGATTACCTTCTGCTTCAAAACTGGCCAAGGAGTTCCTCGAAAACATTGTTCGCATACACGGATTTCCGTCCGTATTGGTCTCTGACCGGGACAGTCAATTCATTTCACATTTTTGGAAAAATGCTGTCAATTGGTGCAAATCGATGTGAGGTTATCGACCAGTCACCACCCCCAGACCGATGGTCAAACGGAGAGGACCAACCAGACTCTCGAACAATACCTGCGTTGTATGTTACATCAGACGGAGAGTAATTGGAAAGACATTCTTTGGATCGCCGAATATGCATACAATAATTCAGTACACTCTGGAACTGGACAAAGTCCCTTTTATACCTTATATGGGCACCATCCTCGAACCTCAGACCTTGACTCACCACAAGACTTAGAAATGCCCGCAGTGGACCATCTGCACGCTACGATTACACAAGCCTTTTAGGAAGCAACTACACATTTAAAACAGGCGAAATAAAAATACAAGAAAGATGCTGATCGGCAGAGAAGTGATTTTCCACAATACCAAATAGGGGACCAAGTATGGCTAGCCACAAAACATATACCTCTAAAGGAAACACGGACCTTTAACCCCAGATATTTGGGACCTTACTCTATTAAGGCCATTATCAACCCGGTGGCTGTCAAGTTGGACTTACCTGCAAATATGCAAATTCATCCCGTCTTTCATGTGTCACTTTTGAAGCCAGTATAACCAGGTAGAAGACTAACCAAGCCACGAGACCCCATCCTTGTAGATGGAGAAACCGAATTTGAAGTTAAGAACATCCTGGACTCCAAGCTGATAAAGTCAAAACTTTTTTATTTAATCGACCGGAAAGGTTATGGACCACAGGATAGGTCATGGGAACCTAGTGACCATGTTCACGCACCCCGATTGGTGAAAATATTCCACCGAAATCTCCCAGACAAACCGAAACCACAGGGAAGAACGACTTTAGGAGGGGCCTTGGGGGGGAGTGCTGTCATGATGCCTACCCCCGGGGACCCAGACCAAGTCCAGTCCCCCGGAAGCAGGTATCAAGTTACCCCAAGCAAGCCCAACAACCCCCGCTAGGGGCTATTTGGGTGCAGTCCTGGCGCCTATGGCGCCAGGCTCATATGGAGAGTCAGTCCTGGCGCCATAGGTGCCAGACTCATAGATTAAAACTCACCTGATGCAGACCATGCTGCAAACTTACCTGATGCAGACCATGCTGCAAGAGCTCCAAGCCAAACGAGGCTTGGAAGGGACTATTTTATCTAGGGACTATTTTTTACTTGGGTGGGGCTGGGGGGGAATACTTACCTGGGACTACTTTGGAGGATATTTAAACCACGCCCGAAGAGCAGCACACGCTTCGCGTTATTCTGCATCCAGCAGCGTAATGCTCACCGTGCCTGCAAGTCTGCATCCAGTCTTCTGCCACGCCCGCCTCGAGTTTGGAGCTCCTAGAAAAAGGGAGAAAGAAGGAGAAAAGGTTAGAACAAGAGCAATACCTTTGATCCTTACCTGAATTCCCGATCCATCGCGCCTTCGAACTGGAAGAAAGAAGTTATTTTATGCGCGTCGCCTCGCCTGCTGCAGCGCTGCACTGAACTCACCGGCCTTCGCAGCATCTTCACATTTCACCGCATCCTCCTGCATGTTCCCGCCGCACTCCGGCACCTAAGGAGAAGACACGAACAGCAAGGTGAGCCAAGGGAATACACAGAGGAATACCCCTCATAGACTTACCTGATTTTACCACCGGGGGTACTATTCTTCTTCAAGGGTCGGCGCAGCTTCCACTGCATCCTGGCTAAACCCCGGCCCCTAAGGGAAAACAAAAGGACAGCAAGGTGAAACAAGGTTCTAACAAGGGCAACCCTCCTCACCACAAAAGACTTACCTGATTTTACCACCGGAGGCATTATTCCGCGAGACTTCATTCTTTCTCTCAGCTCCTGAATAAGGGAGAAAGCAACAGGTTACATATGGACATTATTTTATCGAACTGTGTTGGATAATACAAATCCTTACCAGAACATTACCGGTTGCGACGAGGAACTCTTCAGTAGGGTCAAGCTGCAACCTGCAAGGAATCGGACAAGAGTGAAAGTCAGGCATTTGAACTCTTACAAACTACATACTTACAGCGTTTTGCCGGGAATATCGGAGTCAATATTGTCCTGGAACTCACCAATTTCTTCGAGCCAGTGAAGCAACTGGTTATCTACGCGCCCCTGCGCTCAATGCAGGATGGAGAGCTCATCTTTTCAAATCATCAGGTGAGACTATAAGAGGAGACATCCAAGGTGATCAGTGGGGAGAACAGCGGGGTGGGGGGATTTACGATCAACTCCACGGGTGGTTAATTCCCTTTCTCCATTTGCAGAAGAATATTCCTACGGGCCAAGCAAACGAAGCTAGGTGGGCCAGTCCAGTCCGTCATCTCGGCCCTACGCATCACATTGGTGGAGACCGCAGCAGTCCAGTCCAGATCGATGCCTCTGTGGGAGCCAGGTGAGTGTAACAATAGGGTGCCGCCGCTGATGAAAAAAGTAAGTGGGACGTGCCAGGGGTGGAGGGAACAGTAAGAACAATTATTGGGATGGGGGGAAAGATGGTGGTGCAGGGCAGGGGAAGCAGCCTCCAGGTTCCATGGAATGCAGGATGAGATTAGCCGCTTCAGCCTGCGATCCAAGGAACACGATTGGCTGCTCCCCCTGCCATGGGTGCTAATTACTGGTATGTTGTGTTTGTGATTTACAATGTACTACATTACAGGCTACCAGTTGAAAGTACAAAGGGGGATGACGCGAGGGACATCAAAGGGGGCATCAAACTGATCATGACTCACATGCATGTGTCATTCCATGCTATCTTGCATATCACACAACCTAACAATTTCAAGTGAGCCAGTACTACAAGGCCAGTATAAACAAGATGGGTCTTCTGTGGTTTTGTTCCTGACTGATATGGACAGGGTGTTCCAAAGGTTAATGCAGGTGGTGGGAAAGGTTTTTCCACACCGTCTTTATTCATTGAATTCTGGAATGCATGGCACATGTCTATTGATGGTCTGGGATATCTTGGGGAGGTTTAGTGTTTGAATCTGTTGTACAGGCTCTGTAATCCCATTCAAACCAGAACAGCCATAGCACACACACAGGACTGCCAATGGAACACACTTTGATTAAAGGCACTCAGGAAAGATCCTGAGATCATTGTATACCAGCAATGCCACCCTAATTGATGTTGAAATGGCTCTTAATTCTTATATGCCATCCAAACATGTGTTTGACAACACAAGCAGCTATGGTTCTCCCCAGAACTAAGACCTGCCAAATAAGAAAAAGAAACATATTAGCATGCTAGTGGTGATCTACATTTCTGGACTCGGATAACACTTCCATAATTAGATGCATGCTAAAAAATGCTATGATTAATAGATAGATATTTCATGAGTAAAGTGCTGGCCTTTCGCTTGGAGCAAGCCTGCACTTTGCAAGTTAAATCTAGCAGCAGGGTCAATTCAGCCTTTCCACACATCATTAAATAAGACCCACAGCCCCTCACATCTTTTTGCCGTGAGTCTTCCCATACCTTGAGTGTACAACATGTTCTTTGCATGATCAATGCCTGCATCCAATTAGTGGCGGATTCCCAGGTATCTCAGAAATGTTGGGTTTATTCCCCAAGTTTTTTCAGCCAATCAAAGCCCTCTTGGGCTGATTTGTTTAGTTTGTTCAGGCAAATCTGAGCCCCAAAATACTCCTAGTGGAATTGTGTATCTCTATAAAAGGTCCCGCTAACTTCCTGTTCCTTTGGATTTTGCTAGGTTATGAGGGAAGGTGTTAGAGAGGACAGGCTCACACAACTAGGGTGTCTGATGCATTTGGGCAGTTTTGGGGCAACATTTGGATATTTGCACAAGCAGGTTTAGATCTTTGTTTTTTATTTTTGAATATATTGCTGTTTTAGGAGAGTTTTTTTGTCCACATGTTGTGCCAATGTGTCCCCTTACTGTTTGTTCAGTAGATTGTTAGTTTCACCCAACAACTTTGTACTTTAGTCTTAGCTCATTTCAGAGAGAAAAATTCAAAGCCACAAAATAGTTTCCTGTCGATGGTCCTAACCAAAGAAAATCCTGCCAAACTACCCAGAATATTAGTTTACCGTTTCCTAGTTTCTGTGTTCCAGTTTCTTGTTGTAGCTTCTTTTCTCTCCTTTTGCTGTATGTTATTTATAATGTAGCATTGTGTTTTATTCATGCTCTTTAACCACTCACCGTGTTCCTAAGAGTATGCGGATGCTGGAATCTTGATTGGTGGGTTCAGGCACCTGATCGCATTGTATGCAGATGATATGCTGCTCTACGCCAACCACCCAGAAGTCAACCTGCAGTATATTGTGGATATAATGGCCCGCTTCGCAGAACTCTCCAGCATCCATATTACCCATGACAAGTCTTGCTTGTTGTCGTTGGCAGGCCTTACAGGCCTGAACTGGGATCTGCTGCCTGACCTGGGACTGCAGTGGAACACAGACACCTTTCAATACCTGGGAGTAAATGTGTGGCATGACTTCACATCTTCGTATTATAATAACACACAGAGGGACATAGACTACATAGTAAAATCCATATCATTCTGGAGGAGTCTGCCCCTGTCAATGGTGGGCAGAGCTGGCCTTTTAAATATGGTGGTGCTCCCTTGCTTGCTACACCATTTTATTAATATACCCTACAACATACCCAAGAGGTTTTTCAAAGAGCTAGATTCAGTAGCCAGAGCATTCTTATGGGCGGGGCAGGGGGTCGGGGAGGCAGCATTGCACTGAAGACTGCATCGGCTCTACAGTAACAGCGGGATCAGACTGCCCCATGTTGAGATATATTATTTTCCAGGGCAGCTGCAGTTTGTTATAGCTGTCTAATGAGCAACCATCGATCAAATATTACTTCCTGAAGAAGGTGCTATGGGTCGTGACGCCTGACTCCCGCAGCAGCGCAGGATTCTTACACTAGGCAGGGAACTGTGGCACAGGGAATGGAAAGTTTTAGGAACCTTGCACCCCTACTCCCCAAATATCCCACTGGTGTGGCTTGTTGGGAACAGGCTGGATGCAATTAAAAAGATCAGGAGGCATTTGGATAACAATGTGGTAGTTACGTTGGGAGATATGTTGCAGTAAAGGAAATTAATGGATTTCACTGCATTGACGCTGGCGTACATAGCGACCTGACTTTCAAGAAGGCATTGAGAACGACCCGGTACTTAACACTATGCATGATGTGGCAGAAGCGGGTCACATGGTTTCTAGATTATACAAAGTACTTATGAGTAAACTCAGTGAACCAGACCTAGCAGTACACTCAACATTGGAGGAAGGCCTGGGCAGAACATGTACAGATCTGGAGAGGACTACAGTCCTGCTTTCACTAGGACTCCTGGAACTCTAGATGTAAACTCACGCAAACTATAGATGTAAACTCACACAACTGTACATCACACCCAGAGCTGACCTGACCACCCACAGGATATCACTGTTCCGAGGAGCAGAGGAACGGAAGTGTCCCAGATGTGCCCTTGACAGTGCTGATTTTATTCATATGTTCTGGACTTGCTCGGTGATCAAAAGGTTCTGGCAGGCGATAACAGATAAAGTGGTCAGGGAATGGATACAGATGCACACCTGGCCCCCAGAAGCTTGCTTATTGGGATTATATTAGAGGGGGAAGAAACACACATCACACCTCGCCAGGATGAAGGAACTTCTCTGTGTGTTAGCCAAACATAGAATCGCAATGGTATGAAAGTATGCAGAGGAACTCAGTGGGCAGACTTAGAGCACTGGACAACGGCCGAGACCACAACTTGGCACAGAGCAGTGTATGGTGGGATGAGAGAAGCGAGCACAGAAGTAGCTGCTTGGGACCCACTGACACAGGCAATGTTTTCCCCTCTGACACAAGGCCTGAATGAGCCGCTTGGGAAGTGTCACCTGTTAAGGTATGATGCAGGTCATAGACAACAGGGATGCTGTTGGAATCTATGCAAGCCAGTGCCTGGTGCCTACAGGCTATGCTGAACCGTACCCTGTAACCATAAATGTATGCACATCGCAGATCCTTTTTTGGTTGTGTTTTAGTTCTTGGTACATGTGAACATTTGTATTCATTACGGTTTGTTACCAATCACTGATGCTATGTAAACAGCATGAATGCCTGTTGTCTGTCACTGTATGGGAATAAAAATAGTAAATAAAAAATGAAAAAAAAGAAATGTAGCATTGTGTCTTTTTGTGTTTAATGGGTTGAAGTCAAGATCAGGAACTCAAGCTGAAGGTACTTTCGTTTAGGAATGTTATATTGAAACTCAACTCCCTGGGTAAGGAACCAGCATGGATTTCTGCTCTGATACCCAGACTCTCAGTTTGCTTTTTCTGTTAAGGGCAGAACAGTGATGGATGAAGATCAGCCATTGACAGCCTCTTTGCCTCTTCACCTGTGAGCCTTTGCTTTGGCCTCCCTATATGCTGAAGCCATGAGTGCCCTTACCTTGCTAATTACTGTGATGTCTTTCCACTGTGTGATGCCATTATACTGATACAACTGTTCTTCCAGGTGCCTCCTGAGTGCATTCATACACACAGTAAGCACACTTGACACCCACATGATAATGAAAACTGACCACCTTGTCTTTGAAGCAAGGGGTGGGGAATGTCACCAATAGTTTTCCCACATCATCCTTAGCTATAATAAAGTGTACAGACACATGCAGTACCTGAGAGCATTGCCAGCTGTGCTCCCTATGACCTACTAGACAAGTCGCGTTCCTGCACTGACCAGATCCTGTTTGAGAAACTATGCCACAGTCAGGAACGTGCTGAGGGACACAGTGTTCATGCTAACATGTTGGGTGACCTTCTTAAATGGCTGTGCCCGGGAATGGACATTGCTTCGCAGCTATCACTGAACTGATCTAAGACATGCTCCTTCCAATGTTCATGGGTAACTGTCATGGTAGTCAGTTGCGGTGTTGCTCTGCTCATGCAGATGTGGCATTTACATCGTGGAGTACCACCAAATTGGCACTGCTTTGAGTGCCTTAAATAAGAGCAGATTGTTTGTGACTCATGCATCGTGGTGTCAGAAGGCTTGCAATGCTTGAGTAATGAGTAGCCACAGGCTATGAGCAGGGAGTAAAGCCATTGAAATGCCATGTCTACAACATTCTCTCAGAACTGATTATGGATACGCTGGATGAGATTGGGCTCCACAGAATGCCTATCGAACAAGCCATCGCACTAGATGCAGAAATTACGCCTGAAGACATAACTGAAGCAATTAGGTCCCTGGCCACGTGCAAGGCACCTGGCACTGACGGTCTGCCTTCAGAGTTTTATAAAGCATACGAGCCCTCCCTCATACCCCTGCTACACAAAGTATACCAAGAAGCATATGAGAGGGGGATACTGCCTGAAAGCATGAGAGAAACACTTGTGGTCCCGATCCTGAAGCCAAACAAACCGGCACTATATTAGCCAAGCGGCTGTCTAGAATAATTGGTGACATAATACACACCGATCAGAGCGGCTTTATACCGGGTCACAACACGTCAATGAACCTGCGCAGGCTGCAACACATCATAGCGCAAACTAGTGAAGACGAGGGCTCTTATGCACTACTATCCCTAGATGCCATAAAGGCGTTTGACTCCATCTATTGGGAGTGGCTTGTGGCTGTGCTCGGGGAATTTGGCTTCGGACATTGGTTCTTTAGATGGGCTCAGATACTATTCACCAGACCGAAGAGCAAGAGTGAAGTCAGGGAAGCAATTCTTTGACGCCGGCATAAGGCTAGGGGGGGTAGATCACACTATTTCCCTCTACGTGGATGATGTACTTATATACGTCAGAGACCCACACCTCAATGTGCCAACCATACTAGAAGTCCTGGACAATTATTCCAGAGTATCTGGGATCCAATTCAGCAAGTCAAAATCCTGCATGTTCCCACTAGCGGCCCTGAAGCATGAGGACATAGAAGCACTCCCGGAGGTGGGGATAAGATGGCAGACCACCACATTCCGATACCTAGGAATCCAAATAATGCACACCTCCACACTGATGCACGAACACAACACAAAGGCAGCGCTACCGGCACTGCGCAGGTCCATGAACTTCTGGTCGAGACTCCCCCTGTCGATGATGGGGAGGGCCTCAATAGTTAAAATGATTGTTTTACTGCGATTCCTATATGGGTTCCAGAATGTACATTACTATATCAATAAACCCTTTTTCCGGCTGCTTGAGACGCTAATAAAAGAGTTCATATGGGGGGAAAATAGACACAGGAGAGCGCTGTCGACATTAACTCTACCATACACACGAGGCGGCATTCAGCTCCCAAACCTAGAAAAATACTACCTAGCAGCCCAGCTCAGCTTTGTAACTAAATGGTTATCCGACGAGCCCACAGATGAAATACCCCTGCTGCAGACCATGAGCCTCCCACTCAATTTGAAAGAACTTGTCTGGGTACCCTCGAAACTGCTAGGTGAAGCACCCTTTATAGTCACCTTGGGGAGGGAAATCTGGTGTAGAGCAAGAACACTTACCCACACGCAGAATGCTTACGCACCAGAAATACCATTGATCGCAGACCTATATACAACAGCCACTGACCTGAAACAAATCAGATATGGGAAAGAGAAGGGGTTTACACCTGGGGCGACCTTTACAGAATTTGCCACGCTACGGGACAGAGTAGGCATTCACACGGGTCAGTTCCTCTGGTACCAGAGGGTCCGCTCCACAGCACGATGCAAATGGGAAACATTCTGCACACAGTGCTACCTGCACACAGGTATGATATGGAAGGATCCGTCCTTTGCATAGCACTCGGCATGCTATCTGCACACAGGTATGATATGGAAGGAACCATCCTTTGCATGGGGCTCAGCATGCTATCTGCACACAGGTATGATATGGAAGGAACCGTCCTTTGCATGGGGCTCAGCATGCTATCTGCACACAGGTATGATATGGAAGGATCCGTCCTTTGCATGGTGCTCGGCATGCTATCTGCACACAGGTATATTATGGAAGGATCTGTCCTTTGCATGGCGCTCGGCATGCCATCTGCACACAGGTATGATATGGAAAGAACCGTCCTTTGCATGGGGCTCAGCCTGCTATCTGCACACAGGTATGCTATGGAAGGAACCG
Source organism: Ambystoma mexicanum (assembly GCF_040938575.1). Taxonomy (NCBI): domain Eukaryota; kingdom Metazoa; phylum Chordata; class Amphibia; order Caudata; family Ambystomatidae; genus Ambystoma; species Ambystoma mexicanum. The sequence goes on along the minus strand of NC_090925.1, from coordinate 64,390,861 downwards.
TCCTTTGCATGGGGCTCAGCAGCTATCTGCACACAGGTATGATATGGAAGGATCCGTCCTTTGCATGGCGCTCGGCATGCCATCTGCACACAGGTATGATATGGACAGAACCGTCCTTTGCATGGGGCTCAGCATGCCATCTGCCACAGGTATGATATGGAAGGAACCGTCCTTTGCATGCTGCTCGGCATGCCATCTGCCACAGGTATGATATGGAAGAAACCGTCCTTTGCATGCCGCTCGGCATGCCATCTGCACACTGTTATACTATGGAAGGAACCGTCCTTTGCATGGCACTCGGCATGCCATCTCTATGCCATCTGCACACAGGTATAATATGGAAGGATCCATCCTTTGCATGGTGCTCGGTATGCCATCTGGACACAGGTATGATATGGAAGGAACTGTCCTTTGCATGGGGCTCAGCATGCCATGTGTATGCCATATGCACACAGATACAATATCGAAGGAACTGTACTTGATCCAACATTTTGAACTACTACGAGGTCTTCTTGACAGCATCACATTCTGTTTTGTTTTAGGTCATCTATGAAAATAAACGCGGGATCTACTATTTTCAAATCTCTCTCTCTCTCTCTCTTTCTCTCTCTTTCTCTCTTTCTCTCTCTCTTTCTCTCTCTCTCTCTCTCTCTTTCTCTCTTTCTCTCTCTCTCTTTCTCTCTTTCTCTCTCTCTCTCTCTCTCTCTCTCTCTCTCTTTCTCTATCTCTCTCTCTCTATCTCTCTTTCTCTCTCTTTCTGAGCAATACTTAACCACATGTTTCCTTGAGTCAGCCATGGATTCTCTGTACTTGATGTCATTACATGATATGAGGTGCAGTACATGCTGCTTTTTGTACATTGATGTTTGTTCTAGTAGGTTAAGTACATTAAGGTCTAATATCTTCTGTGATTCTAATGATTATGTGGACCTTGGTATTATCACAGTGCCTCTATATTTGTGAAATAAATGGCCTGCAATTACACCCTATAGTGTATTCAAACCCAGGAGCTAATTAAGCCTTGAATAGTGCGATTTCCATTGGTTCCTTAGCCACATCTAATCTACACCTATTCCCCTAGACACATGGTCCCCTACATCGCCACTTGCAAATGCAGGCATGGGATTGGTGGTTTACCCTTATTGATACATTCATAAATTGAGACTGTCATCTGATGTGCACCCCTCCAATCCAGACGCAATCCGAGCACACTGGCGAGGCCAAGTGTGCTTTGATAAAACAATAGGCCTTCTCATTATACCTGATGCCACGGCGCACACAAGCTGCTCCGACCTTGTACTAAATGTATTGGCATCACTCTGCTTCTCCCATCCCAAATTATGCAATGTTGCAGAAACGGCTCCCCTCTTATCTCCTTCCAACCCCAGGTCCCCGGTGAGGACGTGACGATGATACCACTCTTCAGTCTGAATTGCAGAGATGTATTTGTTTTTGGTTATACGTGTGCTTGTAATTCAAATGGGATGACCACTCGTAGGTGAGGGCAGTAGTGCTCTAAATCTCCTGCTTCCCCATTGGCATCACCCAAGCATATGCCCTATTCTCATGAATGTGTCCTTCAAAGGGTGCATCCCTTCCTGCTCTTCCTTCAAATAACATTCCATTCCCACCACGTCCAGACCCTGAAGCTGGATACAATTAAAGACTTATCTGTGTGCCATGGGTGCTGCTGACTGTGGCTTCTCTCCTGGGAAACGGAAAGGGGATGTGTTTATGGAGCTGAGCAAAAAAGAGCTGCAGCTCCACATCAGGGCCTGTGTTTTATTTTGTTCATCGTGTGCTAGGACTTAACATCCAAAATTGTGACACCTCTGCCATGTTAACACTCTGAGCTTGCTTCTACCACAGTACCTTGCTGACTCCATCTTCCACCTGTGTCAACTCTTCCTGCACATCTCACTGCCCTACATAACTATGAATACGACAACTAGACACATGACCTATAACACTGACCTATCTATGACCTCTGCAACTGCAATAGCAATACATGTGTTGCTCTTTCCGTATTGCTATATGTGAGGATGTTAAACCGAACTAAAACAACACATGCGCCTTCTGTAGGGGCATCCCAACAAGAGGCTTGGCCCCAATGAGTCACAGTCCTTAGCACTCAGAGTCCAGCAGTGCTTTTTCAGCTACTTTTAGCAGGGCTTATCTCAAGAGTACTATTGGCTATGGAGAAATCAGGAATCAAACACACAGTTAGATCAGCTGTATCCTTGCTTTCTGTGTCCATTGGCCTGAAGGAGAAAGTGGAGAGCTGAGAGGAACATTTGGGATCAGATTGGACTTCTGATAAGAAAGGTTTTATTTATACAAAATGGATGTGTGCATTTAGTGTGTTTGTGGTAATGTGCTGTACATTGGCGATGGGGGTGCCGAGAGATGCACGACCAGCTGCAGGGCAGCGAAGTCAACAGGTATCTGAGCTGGGTGAATGAGAGCACACTGGGGCAGTAATGATGCATTGAGACAGACATAAGGCAGAAGTATGGAAATTAAAGCCTAATGGAGCAGGAATGAGGCAATGACAAGTGACATTAGGCAGAAAGGAGGCAGTGGGAGCAACATGGGAATTTCCTGCGAGATTGACAGCCTAATATTCCAGTGGGACAAATGTGGGCAGAACAGGGCCTGTAAGAGTCACATTGGTGTCACATTGAAGAAGGACCAATGCAGCGAGAATGGCATGGGGCCTAACTCAGGCTGTGAGAATGACATGAGGCTGAAATTGGGCAGGGAAAGCCACACTGGGAGAAATGATATTAGCAGGTGTGACACTGGGTCAGGGGCAATGCATTCAGAGGCTTATAGGGCAGATAATTGGCAGGGAAAGCCACACTGGGAGAAATGATATTAACAGGTGTGACACTGGGTCAGGGGCAATGCATTCAGAGGCTTATAGGGCAGATAATTGGCAGGGAAAGCCACACTGGGAGAAATAATGTAGCAGGTGTGACACTGGGTCAGGGGCAATGCATTCAGAGGCTTATAGGGCAGATAATTGGCAGGCAAAGCCACACTGGGAGAAATGATACAGCAGGTGTGACACTGGGTCATGGGCAATGCATTCAGAGGCTTATAGGGCAGAGAATTGGCAGGGAAAGCCACATGGACCAGGACTAGGTCAGGAAGAGCAGCATGGAGCAGATCCGAAGTAGTTAAGGGTAGAAACTATTACCTGGAATGTATACAGTAACCTCAACCTGCAAATGGATCATTTGGTGACTGTATAAAACATTTCTGTCAATGTTTGCAATGAATGATGCATGGGTTCTTTGGTGCAGTTATGTTTTGGAGGTCATTCAATAAACCTCATACTCGAGGTGATTTGAGAAAGTCAGTACATGCATTCTTACCTATATCTTGGTAACTACTTTACTCATTTTGTAGATACTTGATGAATGGCAGATCAGATCAAGAGTCATAAAGCATCATAGAACTTTACAGAGAACATTTAGTGCATTTCAGAAGATACACCGTGAACAGGAGAAACTGTGCAGTAACCTGAATGGGGCAGTTTGTTGTCTTGGATTGAGACGTCACAAAAAGTCCCAGCAAAGTTGATAAGTTTGAGTGAGTGAATGAATCATATTGAATGGATGGATGGATGGCTATGTTGAATGTCATTGTGGCTGTTTGCAGATGCAAATAAAGACCTGGTTATCCTCTGAATTAATAGTTTCTCAGTGTGTAGTGGAGAAACAGCCTCCCTGTCTTCTTTTTCTTTTTCTTTGGAAGAATTGGGCAGGATCAAGGGCTGTCTGCCATTTTGGGCAGCAACCACAACAGAAGGTGCAATGAAGAATCAATGTAAATTGGAGACAAGAGGGCGCCCTGAATGGGTGGGGACCCTCTATGGATTGCCAGCTATGGTGTGGATCAGACAAGCAACAGTGAACTTTGTAGGTGCATGAGCAAAACAGGTGACCCCTAGCAGTGGCCCAATATTTCACCCTCCTTCTTGATATGTAAAGCCAACTCCCTTTGGCTCTTTTCTACATTCTAATTCAAAAGATGCCCAAAGCTCCTCTGGAGGTTGTGAAAAACCAAAGGGTGTCCCAATCACAAGTCCCCGGGGTCTCTCTCTCAGGTGGCCAAGGACAGCCATCTCCTTTGGATCCAGACCCTGGGGATGGACCAGTGCAGGAGGATCACCTGGGTGGGGGATCTTGAGGGAGTGGGGGTTAGACAACCGATGGTGAGACGGGGCATCCTCCCCTTTGCCGTGCCTATATCCCATTCTATTTGATAAGATTCTCCAACGTTTAATCCCCTCCCCTTTCTACTCAAACTCTGGGCTGAGGAAGAGGAGGACAGAGAGTAAAGAGTCTAACACTTGCATAGCCCATTGGACATGTCCCGTTAATAAGGTCAGGCAAAGTCAGGCTCCTGATCACATACATCTGATACCCATTAGCTCCCCCCACACAGATTAAAAGGTGGAACATAGAGATACACTCGGAGCAAGGTGGGACACGAGAAGGAGCAGATCTACCGGGCCGAAGGCGAACCCAGTGGAGCAGGACAGATGATCGAGGGACAAGAGTGAAGGGTAGGAAACCCGTAAGATCCCTGCAGGAGGTTGTTGTCTCGGGAAAACCAGGAAAGTGAAGGTGCTCACTCCCCACTGCACCAACAAAAACTCTGAATAAAGGACACATCCCAACAGGGAATGCGACCAGGAGATTGGTATGGAGATTCAGCAAAGGTTTATATAAAATTTAGCATCCAGAGAACTCTGCTGCCTTGAGAGCGCTCTGGCAAAGAATAGAGAAACAATACATTTTAAAGGGTTACAGAGTTATCAGTGACGATTTCTATACAGTCTACAGGTTACATTTTCATTGGTTAGGGAAGGGGTGCGCATATAGCGCTGTAAGGGGCGGATCCACAGGATTGGCTGATGACTTGGCAGGAGGTTGGACATCAAGTGGTTCAGCTGGGTCGGTCCGTGCGGGGTGAAGGTTGGGTCAGGTCCAGAGAGGTGGCTGGTTCTGGCTTACAAATCTACACACTTATCCTAGACACAGAGTAAATAATGATTATTACTACACCTTTTTTAAGTTTTAGGCGAGGCCTATAAATAAAACATATGTTTGCATTATCTCACGTTGTGTCACTAGTGGTGTGCTTAGGTAACCTGTGGGGGATGGGATTTATAGCTGTCAGGTCTGGCACATCAGAGCGGAACGGGGGTGGAGTGACACATGTTAGATTAGGACAGAATATACTGTGGCAGGAGTCTGGTTTTATTGGGGGCACTCTAGGGTGGTCAGCAAGGAAGGTCACCCTTCTGGTACATCGAAAGAATAGCTTAGGAGAGGTACAAGGTTGAACAAGCAGTCATTTTCCAACAGCGTTGGTGAGAGGTGCAGGAGCAGGTTTGTTGAGATAGATGAACTACAGGTCATGGTTCGGCCCGGTCACCCACAGGACAGGGATCTCAGAGGAAGAATGAAATGAATACATTGTTTGTTTGCAACATCTTGTCTCGGAGCATCCAATGGAAAGGGACTTGGGAGGCACAGGTGCGGGAGGAAAAAAGTGGGGGCTCTCAGTGCTCGCTGGGTGTGCGGCGCTGCTGAGGTTTGTGGAGACTTCACAATACTAGGATGCGGCCTAGTCCAAAGATGGAGTCGATTGTACACAAGATGGAGTCCAAGTGTGTCTTGCAATAGCCCCACCTCTGCTTATGCCAGAGCCTTGTCCCCTATGGCCGCAGAAGGGCAAGGAAGGCGTCCCTCCACCAGTGCAAGAGCAAGTGGTCACTTTTGCGTAGAATGTATGGGAGGGGCTCAACCGACCCCTTCCTTCCTTACAAAGGATACATGGATAAAGCCAAATCCCAGACAAGTAGAAGCCTGCATTGTGTTTCAAGGACGCCAGTGCACCTCCCTGGTGAACGACAGAGTTGGGGAGGCGAGGCCAAGCCTGTGAGATCAACCTTCACTCGTGAATCAAAGCTGCAAAAGAAAGAAAGGAATGCACACAACCGGTGAGTTAGCGAAAGAAATGAAAGGCCGGTTTGTGTCAAGGAAAGAGTGAAGCCCCAACAGTGTATCTCCGATTGAAGGTTGCGTGCGTGCTGATGAGAAATGAAAGAAAGCAAACAAATAGTGAACTTTAAAGGTTATAGATAACTGTGAAGCCAGTGATACAGAGAAGCGAATTGTTCCCGTGAAAGGAAACAGCCCACTCAAAAGTCTCAGTGAACTGTTTGATGTCTTGTTGTAAAGCCACAAAGCGAATTAACTATGAAATGGGCAATGGTCAAGATGAATTCTATCGAAAGGGGAAGTTAAAAGGTGATTGCTTTAAGAGAACAATGTCTTTGTACTTTTATAAGTGTGTTACGGGTCTACCAAGTTCAAGAGGCACTGGGGCAAACAACACAAGGGAAATCTGAATTGAAAGTCGAAGTGGTCCTGTGGAGGTCTATGAAAAAGGCCTTGCACATTTGAAAGTCTTTGACAACAGTGACAGGTACGAGTCCGAATGAGGGAGACGGGGAACAGGAAATAAGTTAGGGGAAGGGAACCCCTAGCGAATGGGAATGAAGCTTGGGGAATAGGACCTCTGCAAGTGCTGTGATTGCGAGATCCGAGCCAGGCTTAGGAAGACCTACGTTGAATCAGGCACTTAAAGGCTGAAGAGGTCCAAGCCCAACAGAGGGAGACCTAAATAATCTTTTGTTGAACTGTGAACGAACATTTGGTGCACTGGAAATAAGTGACTTTAACGTGGAAGGCAAAGCATGCCTCGACTCACGTTTTGAACTTCCTCTTTTTGATAACCTGATCCTGAGTGTGTCATCCTGTAGACGGGGGGCGCCTTACTCCATGCTGTCCAACTTAGTGAGGAGCGCTGACTTAGCCACCTTGTTCTTTTATGTTATCACATTGACGTTTGTTGCATACATATTCCCCTTACACAATTTTGGTATAAGAGATAGTGCAGGCATTAGGTTTTGTTAGAATAGGCCATTTTGATTGTACATAGACTAACTAGGACCAGATTACTCCCATCATAGTAATAGGGCAAAATAGGAGTTTTTCAAACACCCCAATACTTTAATAAAGGGTTTGAAACTTGTAGCTCTTGTGTCAGTGTCATACTGGTGATACCATGCCTCTCTTACAAGGTAGAAATGCTGCATCTTCATGCATATTTCATTATACGTCTTCTGAATTAAGGAGCGTGGAAATGGGGGGCAGTACTGGAGGTGTCGGGCTCTTGTTCAGTGATCTAATGTTCTTATTCTGCATTGGATGTCCTCCCTCACTCAGTTTCTAAGGACCACTGAACCTCCAGCACCTGTTGTGCATTTGCTTCATCATTGAGGGTTTGTTTTGGCCTCGCTGTTTCGCTCATTCGTCGTGGTATCCGGAGACTGACTTGCATGCCTCCTTCTAGACATTTAAGAGTACAACATTCAGCATTAGTAGCAGAACCTGAGGTGTTTGCCCTAAAGAAAAAAACAAACACATAACATGATAAAAAGGGGGTGAAGACAAATGGTGCTGTGTCAGGATCTCCAGGATACCCATGAAAGGCAGGAGGCTTGCTAGGAGGGTGGAAATGAAAGCAGAGTAGGTGGCACTCTTTAAAAAGAGTGTGACTTGCAAAGTATTGCCATTGTTGTGTTCATAAGTATCTACGCATATGACCTGTGTGCAAAGAATAAATCCCTGGGTAAAGAAAACATGCATACAGTCATGAGCCTCCATTTAAAACTACTCCATCACTCTCAGGTATTTTTATTTTTAAGGAAGGAACTGTACATCCAAAAACGTTCGGATCAAAACCATTCAGCTGTATGCCAGGCATGTTTCATCCAGTGTATCTCTCGCAGGACTCCATTGAGACTTTAGTAGTCCATGTCCTGAACATTACTATGCCCAGGCGTACACCTGCAGTCATGGTGTCAATTGGATAATCTCACACTTGGTTTTAATTGCTAAAGGGAACCTTTACATTTCAGCAGATATTTAATAATTTCAGAAACTAGCTTCGCTTAGACATGAGAGTAACTGCTCATATGATGCTTCCCATGGTCACCGGCCATTGATTCTACACCAGTCATTGCTCACAGAAGTTGTCTGTCCTTGCCTCAATGTATTTTCAAAATGCAAGGACCAAAGCCACACTTCCCAGGTGAGAGGCTTTGGAGATATTGCAAATGGTGCTGGTCCTCCTGGGTCAAGAGAAGGAAACATTAGGACTCCCCCCACATCTGTTTATTGGAACAAGGATGATGTGCAGGTCGAGCTTTATCTCAGAATGGTGACTTGGAAGCATTGGAGCTTGATATAGGTTTCTCACAATTCCTCTTGGGTTGACGTCTTTCCTTTCGGGCGGCTACTTTGGTCCATCACTGTATAAGTGGGCAGCTTTAGGTTGCATGGGAATCCTGGGAGCAGAATATCAGCTCAGCTTCAATCACAGGCTGGCATCCATTTAACATGTCGGTGGCCACTTAATCACTTGGTGGTGGTTACATACAAACCTTCCTAGGCTTTCTCTGCCAACGTGTATTCCATCAAAGCATCCAGACACAGACAATGTTCTGTGGCAGCCAGAAAATACAATGAGTTTATATGGCAACATCTGTGTCCTATTCCCTCTCATGGAACACAAAGGGGGCCATTAGTCCAGAAAAAAGGCACAATTTTGCTGGTCGGGTGCCTGATTTACCTCCAGCCAAGACCTGGAGGTAAATCAGGCCCCCACTAGCAAAAAACAGCCGGTATTTCTGGCACCGATATTACCAGTGCTGGTTATACCAGTAATCCCCTTCATGGAGCCATGTTTGACTCCATGGAATTCACATATACCACCCAGGCAGCGGGAACAGTTATACTGTTTTCCGGTATCCCGCTGGAATTACCAGTGGTATACCGGCAAACGTGTAATGACCCCCAAAGTAAAATGTTTGGACTCACTGTATTGCAGTGTTACTAATCTACCCAACCTACCATGGAAGGATAACAGTGCAGGGAACAAATTGCTTTGGAGACACCTCACCCCGATAAGACAAGGACTTCACAGGAGGCATGTACAGGATTCACATCTCTAGTGAGGCATTACATGTACACACAACAGAAAAAGCACAGGTTTAAAAGTCAGGGAAATGGCAGACATTGAGAGACGTCACAGGTGATGTGAAGTTTACAACTTTCAACCTCACAACATTCATAGAATATTGCTAACATCAGAATGATTCCTCTTTCACAGACAAGTCATGACTATCGAATCTAATGAGCTTCAGTCTTGGAGAGGTGGCTATTTTGACCAATTAATTTACACAAAGTCAAGTAGAACAAAAATAGACAAACAATGGAATTTCAGTTCTGAAACCTAGTTTATTTTCTGCAAATCAATTATACGGTTCTCCAAAATATGCATAGGAACTACCAATATGCAAAGTCTCAGCCCTTTCTTTTTTTTCAGGATGTAAACCACCTATCTGTCGGGCCCCGTTCACCATGACTATCAAGCAACACAAATGTCTGGGCTGGGCTGCTTAACCTGGGTAGCTGACACCCATCAGACACTGACTCTCTTGTATCAGGGCACAAAAGAGTTTCACTCAGCTCCATTCTCAACCAGTCCTTGCGTTCTCCTCCAAGGTTCTGTACCCTGCCACCTTCCTCTTCTAGTGTCCTGGTCCCTGTTTAACTCTTAACCTCTCTGAGATTGAAATAAGCTCCCTCACATTCAGTGAGGCAACAATGACTCAAGTCCCCCCACCTCTAAGTCCTGCCTATGGCAGACCTGGTCTACCAGAATGATCCTGGACTGACAACATGGTTTTACACTCTCAACCAATTCCCGCAATACTGGGATTCAACGTACCTCCTTCTCATCCTCCTGGTTGTAGGCCTCCAACCTCCAGTCTTCAATTGTCTTTTTCTCCCTTTCTCCTCTTGCCTACAGACTCCTCTTATACGTCTCTCCTCTGGTATTACCAAAATTGACCTTTTACAATTGACATTTTGTCCTAATTGACCTAATAATAGTGGTCCAAATTGACCTTCTCCTTTATTTTAGTTGTTTATATATGTGTGGGGTGGGTTTGGGATAATAAATAATATAAGGGGATTGGGAATATAAAATAAATAAAGAATAATTCTTCCAAAAGAACATGAGTAATTTTCTTTTGGAAGAAGAAGTAAAAAAGCCAAAGCAGGTTTGGCTTTTTTTTGATTGGGTGGGGGGTTACGTGGGTTTTCCCCCTGCATATATGTCCTAATTGACCCTTTAACTTAGATCAATTCTCCCGCGATCAATTCTCCCGCAATCAATTGTCAGATGGTCAATTTGTATACATCATCTCCCCATCTGCCACACAACACCTCTCTGCAGCTCCTTTCCCGATAGCATACACTGTCAGACTGAGCCTCTCGGCTTATATAAAGATTCCCCTCCCCCTGGTTGGGACTCTAGGTGAAGATCTGCACCTATGTGAATCTAGTCTGGGCTCAAAATAATTGTTTAATGTGACCTGAGTAATGTGAGCTGGAAAGAGGTTGGACATTTAATATTGTTGCAACTTTCACCATTCTAGATTCCATTTCTCGCTCTGCAACCATCTCTGATGCAGTCTGTACTGAGCTGGAGTCCCCTGCTTCCCCAGTGTGTGCACTGAAAAACAAGAAAAGCTTTGTTAAGCATGAAATATCTTCTTTTTGTTTAAAAAGACACACTGGATGAGAACATTGAAACATTCGTTCATTGATCAGAGAGCCACGGATCTGCAACATTGTATCTGTTGAGCAGCAACCCCGTCCCCTGTTTTGCAGCATGCGTTTCTATTTGTACAAAATTACTTTACTTTGAACCTGCACATGGATATTTGCCCTCTGTGAAGGGTGCAGTGAGCTAAAATGTACCTGCAGACTCTACTGGGAGGAATACATTCCATCGAAGGTATTTGCACCACGTTCCTTCTCAGTAGAGGGGCTCTCAAAAGGTTTAATATTTAAGCAATATGACCCGAGCGGCGGGGGCTTTACTGACTCAGGCAATGCCCCAGGGCCCAGAGTTATAGGCCAGAGCGAAGCATTATGTGCGTGACTGGGGCACTAAAAGCATTTTCTTCTGTCCAGAAATGCTGCAGTGTTTCGGGACAAAATTAAAAAAAGAAACAACCAAGAAAATGGCCGCCATGGAAAGGGAATACAGAGTCCCTTTTCCCTTTCCAGTGTGGCCATCAGGAGCGGACGCGCTGGGAACACAAGTGTTACCAGCGCGTCCGCTCCCGAACAAGGATCAAAAAGAAGGTAAGTGGGGTTGGGAGGGTGGGAGTGGGGCGAAAAAAAAAAAAGCATACCTGCGCCCCCGGTGAGGGACGAGGGAAGCCTCCAGGGGGGATGGCCCTGCTCCGAGTCTCCACACAGCTGGAGGCTTCCCTTGTCCCTCGCCGGGGAAGCAGGAACAAGAAGGTAAGTGAGGGGGAGGGGGAGGAGGGAGCAAAGGGAATTAAAAAAAAAAAAAAGCCTTACCCGAGTCCCCGGCGGCGGGCGAAGGCAGCCTCTCAGCCGCGGGGAGGCTCGGAGCGTGGATGGCCCCGCTTCCAGCCTCCTCATTGGCTGAGGGGCTGCCACGCCCACCGCCAAAGACAAGGCGGCTGGAATCTGGGCTGAGAATCGAAGGATTCTCGGCCGGGTAAGGACCTGGCGAGAGCCAATCAGAATGCATGTTGCATTCTGCTTGACTCTCGCCGGGCACTAATTTGCTTTGCACTGTGTAGAACTTATGAATGTATCAGCTCCATTGCTACCAATGATGAATTTCTGCAAAATGATTTCCATTGAATGCAAATGTATCTATTTATTTGCTGGTAGTTTTGGGTCTGTTTTTTTGTTACATTGGCTCTCTTTAGCTGACAGATGGGACTTAACGCTGTGTGTCCCCTGCATGCGAGCAGTGATTCATTGAGGGCTGTACACTTGCCGTGCATCCTCCAGCTTCCGGTGGCACCCAGCCCATGTGTCCACAAAGTTAGGCAGATGACCTGATCACACCACTCACATCAACGAATTCCTGAAACCAAGTAATGCTATTATTTCTGTGTATGTACTGTTGTCCAGAAGAAAGGTTCAGCTACTTTGAACGTTTGATTGTTGCAGTCCAACATACAACTATCTGTTGAAAGCATTTATCCCTTAATGAGAAAAACTGTGCATTCACGACGCATAGTATAACCAGCCCTTAAGCACTGTTCCATTCTATACTCTCAAACTCTGCTTTGTGGCAGAATAAATCACACTCTATATTTGAATACTCGACTGCAGTGCTAGCATTCTAAAGTCAAAAAACCACTGGCCATTTGCTAAGCATAGCCTAAACTAACATGTTTGCTGTTATGATCAACATAGGGCACAGACCATCACCCCTGTGCAGAGCACAATTAAAGGGCATAGCTACTACAACCATTTTTTATTGAGACCAAAGAGCATAACTCTTTCCCAAGAAAACTCACCCGTGCCAGTAACATGAGAGTATTCCTGCTCCCAGACATTCATGCTATATTTAGGTTTGGCATCACTGTTGTGCTTTTTTGAACCTACAGCAGATTGGCTTTGCAGCAACGGGATTGCGATCAAACAATGCATGATTTCATTAATTTCAAATTGATCATTAATTCTATTGCCGTCTAGTTCTTTGTTCTAACATTATACGCCATCCTTCTTTTAAAGGCATCCTTGAATTCTTTGTTTTTTACAGTGTAAATTATGGGGTTACTCATCGGAATCACCCCAATATAGATTAAGGATAATATTTTGCTCTGACCCACTGAGTACATTGATGCTGGTCGTACATAAACAAAGATGAAAACTCCATAGAAAAGGATCACTGCTGTGAGGTGTGAGGCACAGGTGGAGAAGGCCTTGCTCCTATGTGTATTCGTCTGGATTTTCAGGATGGCTGAGATGATTTTGACGTATGATGACAGTATTAAAACACATGATGAAAATACCACTATCACACCCACAACAAAGGTCATTCTTTCAATGGTGACGGTGCTGGTGCAGGAAAGCTTAATAAGAGCAGAAATATCACAGAAGAAGTGGTCAATTTCAAGGGTGTTGCAAAAAGAGAAGGTAGATATTTGGATGACGTGGAAAATTGGATCCATGAGGCCAGCAATCCAAGCCACAGCGGCCATTCGGAAACACACAGATTTATTCATGGTCATCGTATAGCGTAAAGGATTGCAGATAGCCATATAGCGATCAAAGGACATTATGGCCAGAATGATAAATTCTGTTGCAAGCATGGCTGTAAAAAAGAACATCTGAATCAGGCATTCTCGGAGAGTAACATGCGGGTTCCATGTAAAAAAACTGGCCATCATTTTGGGGAAAATAACAGAGGTAAAAGAAATTTCTGCAAAAGACAGGTTGGTGAGGAAGAAATACATGGGAGTGTGCAGATGGGAGTCGCAGTAAATAATTAATATGACGAGAATATTTGCTGAAATAGTCACCAGATACATCAGTAGAGATCCAACAAGAATGGGCATCCGCAGGTTCGGAATATCAGAAAAACCCACCAGAATAAATTCTGTCGAATATGTCTGATTCCCTTCTCCCATCTGTTCAGATATACTTGAAATCATATTGTGTTTGTTTAGCTAAAAGAATAGAAAAAGACAATTTTAGCAGATCCAGAGCTCGGAAACATAAATTGTGTTAATGTGTACATTGTGTAATTGTGTTAATGTGCAGCTCCCGTCCGTGTCTGCCCATACTAGCCTGGGAAGCCTGCCGCAGTCAACCATTGCTGTACTCCACTGAAAGCCCCTCCACTCTTATTACCCACTACAACAAAGCCCAGCTGTGATAGTCAGTAATATCTCGCATTTAGCCCAACTGTGTTAGTCAGTCATATCTCACATTTAGCCCATCTGTGTTAGTCATATTGCGAATTCAGGGCATCTGTGTTAGTCAGTCATAGCTTGCATTTTGCCCATCTGTGTTAGTAATATCTTGCATTTAGCCCATCTGTGTTAGTCAGTCATATCTCGCATTTAGCCCATCTGTGTTAGCCAGTCATATCGCAAATTTAGGGCATCTGTGTTAGGAAGCAATATCTTGCATTTAACCCACTTGTGCTAGCGGAACCATATTGTTGGGGACCAACTCCCAAGTAGGTTCTAGGACTACTAGGACTTTGCTCTCGGAAGGCCCAACACCTTCCCCCAAAAAGGAATGCAGGGCCAGTCAGACAGCAACTTCAAACTGCAGTTTATTACAGCCAAACCAACAGGGATCAGTACAAGGATAGAAGAAATCCACTCAACGTTTACACGCGATTGGCCTGCCCTGAGCGGGGTACGTGTATTCCGGGGGAGCACTTGGAGTTTCACACGCGATTGGGCTGGCGCGAGCGGGGTACGTGTATTCCGAGGGGTGCGTGTGAAGTTTTACACGTGATAGGCCTGGCTCGAGCGGGGTACGTGTATTCTGGGGGTGCGCGTGGAGATTTACACGCCATTTGGCAGTGTGTTCCGTCCCAGGTGTGCCACCCTCCCATACCCCTCAGGCAGCCAACACCACAGGGGACCACCCCACACCCCTTGGGATGCCCCGCAGGCAGTCCATCACCCCAGTCCATAGCCCGCAGGCAGCCCATCACCCCTGGGCATGCCCCGCAGGCAGCCCATCTCCCCTGGGCATGCCCCACAGGCACCATGCACTTGGGAGCCCCGACACATGTCCCGCACCCCACCCCCCATTGACGGGAACCTGCCAGCAGGCCCTGACTCATGTGCCCCACCCCACCCCCATTGACAGGCACCTGCCAGCAGGCCCCGACCCATGTCCCCCACGCCACCCCCATTGACAGGCACCTGCCAGCAGGCCCCGACACATGTCCCCCACCCCACCCCCATCGATGGGCACCTGCCAGCAGGCCCTGACTTATGTCCCCCACCCAACACAGCATCACAATCCAGATCCATGGCCCTTATGGCCACCCAAATACCACCCCACACCACCCCAGTCCAAACACCCAACCAATCATTCCATCCCCTCCAAATTGAAATCCCCATGTCATGATAGATCCTAAATAACCAGAATGCGCATGAGTACATGTCTGTCAGACCCACACAAAGGCGACACATGACTGAGAAAACCCACATTGTGACATGCACAAAACCAATGAGAGAAGACCACACAAATGAAATAAAAAATAAAAATGTATTATATACAAAAATTAATGAATGAAACGAAATTACACAAGAATAAAATGATAAATAAAAGGATGTCCGAAATGAAGGAAAAATTATTAATGGTGAATTGAATGAAATGCAAAGAAAAATGCCTCTAGAGTGTCCATCCATAACACCAAATCCAAAGTCAAAATAAAAAGAAAACCATTCCTCCATGGTAAAAAAAATATGTAAAATCAGGTCCATAGCTATATAAAATCAAGGGTCGATGTGCCCAACAATCCAAACGAAACCTAAGAAAAAACCTACCTAATAAATAACTATTTAATAAAAGTCGGGGCATAGTCCATGCACCCCAAAGGAAAAAGTAAATAAAGGAAACCTACAACTACATAACAATTAACAAAGGCGGCGGGCTAGTCCCACGGCTCACTGTTTGATGTTCCGGCCCAGGGCATCATGAACTCCATGTCGATGTTCCGGAGGTGGGCCTGTTCCCCGTGACTCGAGGTCTCACAGGGATGCAGCCATGGAATCCCTAAACTCCCTGCGTGTTTCCTCGAGGCCCTCCGCCCGCCTCAAAGCCCAGTGCATGGAGTTCTCCGCCCTGACCATCCTGAGCCATGCCCTCTCCGACCTCTGCCTCTCCGCATCTATTTGCCGGCCCATCGCTGCCACACGGAAGACACTCCCAGACCGGGGTCGTCCTGCCCCCGGGGTATTGATGGTCTGAGCCACGATGCCTCGCACGCTGAGCCTGCTGCTGCCTCCGATGCAACTGCCTCTGCTACCACGACGGCATCCGGGCTAATGGAATCCCCCGCCGCCATTGTTCACGTGCCCTGCCCGATGATGCCAGCACATCCTCCATCCGCTGGGGTCCAGTTGGTGGGGTGGCCACCCCTGCTGGACCTCCGACTCCTGACTGCGGCAGGGATGGGATCTCCACCTGGCTGGCTGCGTTGGTTGGGGCAGATCCACAGGGGGCCCTGGTGGCATCCAGGCCAGAAGACGGCACAGAGAATGACTGGCATATAGTGTGCACAGAGGAGGAGAGGGCTGCAAGGCTTGCTGACAGATGGAGGAAACCCCCGACCATGGGCCCTCCCAAAAGGGCCATGTTGGCACACAGCTCTTCGTGATGACGTGTGTGGCCCCCCCAGAAAGCACTCACATCATCACGAATGTCACGTGTGCGCAACACAACACCAATCAGGACAGACTCCATCCGGACACGGGTCCCCTCGTCCGCAGGTAGAGGAGTGCCAGATGACGTGGACCTCCCCCCTACCTGCGGACGGGTCTGGGACGAGGCATCCCTGCTGGTGCATGGTGATGCAGTCACAGTGTCAGGGACAGAGACTTGCACAGGCACCTCTGCTGCGACCTGCGCTGCCTCCTGCACCTGCCCAGGACTGCACCACTTGCACCAGTGGTACCACCCCCACCAGGCCCCATGTGCGGCTCTGTAGCGGCCTCCTCCTACTCTATAGACACCACCAACCTGGATGGCTATGCACCGTCTTCCGCCGTTGCAAGCCCGTGTGGGGGCTCATCCGCCCCTTCCGCTGCAGCCATAGTGGCAGACGCGGCACTAGTCCCCTCGCTCCCGGATGATGGAATTTCCTGGGAGGAAGACTGGGCATTGCGTCGCCGGTCGGTGGAGGCATCCCTGCCGCTTTCCTCCACAGCGCTGTCTCCGCCCTCTTCTTCACTCGCGGCTGTGTAAAGGGAGACATTGAACACAAGCATCAGAGTACTGTACAATAGTCCCCTAGACAGCGAGCAATAGTACATGAATGGCACTGTCAAACATCACTTCCATCATGTCTCCCAACACCACTTGGGTCAGTGCAGGCAACACACATGCAGGAACCGGCATGGCACATGCAACAAATATTTGCATCCATGTCCACCGTACCGTAGAAACATCCAATGGTAGTCTGAAACTCAAATGCATCATGCGACATGCTGATCACATGCACACGCATCACTGGAGGGTCATGCGTCTGGCCCTGTATGGATACAAGGATGAGTAGGCTGTATCAGTGAATCAACACATCGTCATGGACATGTGTCATGCATCCATGGTGCACACACTACTCAGACACACAGACATGTACATCATGCATGTCCATGACAGCAGCACACATCTCTCATACCCCAATCATGTCAAAGTACAGACACAGGCATGCATACATGTGTGCATTCTGCATGCTGCTCCGCATGATGCATTGTAACACATACACCATCCATGTGGGTCATGCATGACTGGACTCACATGCAGCACCATCATGTCCCTGCACACACACATCCATACATGATCCATGTCACACATGCAGCCAAGTAGCTAACTACCAGCACACTGCAACATGCACTGTTTTAAATGTGAATGCATGGCCACTAACTGCTCAACTCCAGACGGGCCTGCATCCTGAGGATCTGGTGGTGAAGCACTGGGCGAATGTGCTCCATGACCCTCATCTGCTGGGGGGTAAGCAGATCCCTTCTTGAGGGTCCTGGACTTGTAGTCCTCCCAGCGCTTCTGGACATGTTTGATGTCGCGGGGTGCCACCCCCTGCGCGTGCATGGCACCCACTATGTCCTTTCAGATCATCTTCCATCCTTCATTGTCGGCGCCCAATGGTATGAAGAGGGCATCGTTATGCCCCAGAACTTGCTCCACCAGGATACCAACTTCCTTTTCATTGAAGTTGGTACCCCTCTGCCTCTGTGCTGGGGTGTTGCCACTTGTGCCAGAAGGTGTTGTGTCGGACATGGCAACCCCCGAGGCAGGTGTGTGTGGGCAACTGGGTCCTGGGGCCGGGCTGTGGAGTGATGGAACACCAGTCGTGAGTCTTCTGTTCCAGCATGGGTGGTCACAGCAACTGGACCCTTGCAGATGGCAGATGTGCAGGCACCAAATGTCAGTGCACAGTGGCAGTAGGCAGGCAGGCAGCAGCAGTTGGCTTGTGGGAGGATGTTCAGGGATCTGGGGGACAGTAATTCAGCTTTCTGGGCAGGAGCGTGGTCTTCCGTGTGTTGTTGCGTAGCCAGCTTGATACGGAGTGATTTGACACGTGAAAAACAGCACGTTTTTGTGAATTCCGAGGAAAGGCCCTTGGCGCGTAAGCACGTAGGTGACATAATGTGCACGTGGGCGTTTCCCTGGCATGGGTTGAAGGTCCCATGTGGGTTTCCATCGCTCTGTACGTGGAAAGCGGTGCGTGTGTTTTCCAGGCGTTGGGGTTCACACGCGATTACTTCACAGCGGCTACAGTGCGTACTTCTCCTTTTGGCGTGGGTGTTGGCTACGCGTTCTTCTTCTACACGCAAGGCAGATGTTGAGTCGCACATGCTATTTTTCATAATGCGGGTGTCCCTGTTAGTCGCGTACCCCTTTTTTTCCGGGCATACTAACCTGCGTGTTGATCACGTACGTATTTTTTGTTTTCCTGGCTGCCTCAGCGTACTGTGTGTGTTTTTTTACATGCACGTGGGCTACAGGGGTCGCTTATCTCTTTTTCTTGCTTTTTGCCTGAGCGTTGCGTGACATGTCATTTCTCATAGGGGACCACAGAATGGGACATTATTCGTAGCTGTATATACGTGTTTGTTGTTTGCGCACACACTTTTGTAATGCGCAGGGACGCTACCGCCTGCCTTTGTGTGGCGGATGTGTTTAGGTCTGTGCGTGTCTTTGGCCATGTGCGGGTTTTCCCTATTTGATTCCATGAATACGTGTAGTTCGCGTGCGTGTGGGCGTTCCGTGTACTTCCCAGCAGTACATCCCCAGTTACGCCCTTATTTTCACCCCATCCCCATTCCGCGCATTCCGCCCCGTGTTCTGCCCCCTTTTTGGTGTGTGCGCTAACGTTGTGCGCTTTTCGCTGTGTGCGTTGCGCATGGCGTTCAGGATGTTGCAATGATGTGTACACCCATGTGCGCCACGCACAGATTTGGCGCACATCCCGGGGAAAACATGCGCAGGCCCTTCAATGAATCGCACGCTTGCGCCACGATTTTCAGCGAACATTTGTTCTATGAATCGGCCCCATAGTCATTCACAGCACCTTGAAAAGGTGTACAGTGAGCTGAGAACCCTTTCAGGTCCCAGGCCTGCGGTCATCAGTGTTAAGATGGATTTCTGAACTCTGACCTGGTGGGCAGAGGTTCAGAAGGCCAGCCTAGTTTCTTGGAATAAGGTAACCTCTGGACAAGCCAGACCAATCAAGGTAGCTGTGGCAGGCCTCAGTGAGCACACAAAGCAAGGACACTTACAAATTACTCCCAGACAGGTGTTATATCAAAAATATAGACACATTTATTACAAGGCCTTTGTAACTCTGACCATAGCAAAAGAATCACAGCAATACTAAGTAAATCAACACAACACTATCAATTCAATATATATACAAGACCATTGGGGTCTAAAGGGTTAAATGCATGAAATTTGTCGACAACCTAGATGGAAAGGAAACAGGCAGTGCAGGTAGTCTTTAGGCCCCCTTCGACATCAGCAACACACCAAACTAAGAGGCAGTCCAAGCCCTAAGAAGAGAGGAGCCTTGTGCTCAATACTACATGCAATGCTAGCGCACCCGGTTGTTCCAATGGGCAAATCGGGGTCCCTTCAGGGGTCTCTAGCAGCTCAGAAAGGTGGATGAGGCGATGAAGAATACATTCCCACTCTTCAGGGAGGACCTCCATTTGAAGGCAGAGGCAGTTCCAAAGTGCGGGATGGTGTTACTAGTTCGCATTAGCAGTGGAAAGGAGAGGGACCCTCAGGGGCCACTCGTGCTTAAAAAGGGGCCCTGGCACTAGGGGTCACCGGTTAGTGTTGGAAGTACTCACCGGTCCCAGGCGCTCTCGGATCCAAACTTCACCAGTTCAGTCCACTTCGCTTGCAGGTTCAAACGTGACAAAAAGGATGTCTCTGCCGCTATCAGTTCCTGAGATACAGTGAGGATTCCCAAATGGGACAGTGGTGATTTCTCCGCTCCGGGTGGATGGATTGACCTGGTTTCACTGCAGCAGGCTTCAGGGGCAAGAGAGTCACAAATGCAGCGTACTTGCAAAGGTTGTTGCCGTGGCAGGGCAACACAGTAACTGCATATGCTCCGGTCCTGGTGCACTCGTCTCACTTCAGACCTGGGAATGCCAAGTGTACGAAAATTGGTGTGAGGGTGCCGTGGACACAGAGCTAGCAGTATCGCAAGTTTCAAGGGCTTCCTTGAAACGGTGGCGGTGACAGAGCAAAGCAACTGGGTAAGCTGGTCAGTCCACTGGTTGGCCCAGGGACACTTCAGATAAAGCTTACTTGCAAGTTTTGATGAAGGTGCCTATAATAGTTGGTCCCACTATTCCAATGGGGCGAAGCGTCTTTGCAGACCTTCTAGGACGACCAGATGCAGAGGGTCCCACGGGACGACAGTGGGCTCAGGTTGCCAAACCTTCCTGCAGGTCACCAGCGGTTCCTCGACTCAGCTTTGTAGATTAAGGATACTTGGATCCTATCCTTTGTTCCATGAGAACTCCAGAGATCGACAGGGTGTTTTCAGCCTCCTCTTATCCAAAGTTTCCTTTGCGCCGAAACAGAGAGGACCCAATGGGAGATCTGCTCACAAATACGCACTCCATACGTGGACCAATAATGGACCACAGTGGTCCCAGTCATTCACTACACTCCAGACTCTCTGGCACCCAGGATGTGTATTGGGGACAGACACCCCAGCCCACATCCTGGAGGCACACACACAAGGTATGCAGGAGCCCGCAAAAGCTTGGCGTTTTGCGGGAAACTGCATGTCCAAATAAGGATTGCCCCGGGTCGACTCGACCTGGGGAAGGTGAGGGGGCAAGGTGGCCAAAGGACAGGACAAAGAACAACGTAGCATGGCCATTTTGGAACCAGGCCACCTATTCGTGCCAAATTCGGTTAACAATGTTAACATGGCAGAAAAGGGTTAAAAATAATGCAAAAAGATAGCTGCCACCAGCCCTGACCATGACACATCTGCACATCTCACAAAAAGTCCATCGGTTGTATCTATCTGAAGGCTGTGCTTCTCTGGCAAAGTCAGTCTATGGTGTTGAAACAGCAGCAACACGTTTGGCGGTGTACACATGGAGGGAAAATTACATACAGTTATAAAATCTTTCCTAACACTCGCCCCTCCCAGACTTAGGACATGGGGAACTAATCCACCCCTGGATGATTTTCTTGTTCAGGTCTGTTAAACATTCTGGACAACCCATCAGCATTGCTATTTTGGACACCTGGCTTATGCTCAATAGTGAAGTCAAAGCCTTGTAGACTTATAGACCACCTAAGCAACTTTGGATTCTCTCCCTTCATGTTCATTAGCCAGTTTAAGGGTTTATGATCAGTTTGCACAGTGAAGTGGGTCCCATAAAGGTAGGGCCTCAGCTTCCTTAGGGCCCACACAACAGAGAAACATTCTTTCTCCACTGTGGACCATCTAAGTTCTCTGTCATTAAGCTGGAGACTAATGAAGCCAATAGGGTGTTCCTTACCCTTCTCATCTACTTGTGATAGTACAGCTCCTATACCAATGTCAAAGGCATCTGTCTGCACAAAAAAAGATCTTTGGTAATCAGGGGCCCTGAGGACAGGGGCCTGGCACAAGGAGTCTTTTCAGCCATTGAAGGCCTTCTCACACTCTTCAGACCAAGTTACCTTATTGGGTTTCTTTGGAGTTGCGAGAGCAGTCAGAGAGGCAGCTATGGTGCCATAGTCTGCCATGACATTTCTGTAGTACCCAGTGAGTCCTAAAAAGGCTCTCACTTGGGTCTGAGTAGTGGGGGTAGGCCAGTCTTGTATTGCTTGTACTTTACTGGGTAGAGGCTGTATCCTCCCTCCACCTACTTCATGTCCAAGGTAGGCCACTGATCCTTGTTCAATCTGGCACTTACTGGCCTTTATGGTCAAGTGGGCCTTCTGAAGAGCCTGTAACACAATCCTAAGGCTCTGTAGCTCTGTAGGCTCACTACACAGGAGCCCAACTTCCCAATAAATCCTATGCTTCCCAGGAGGTACACACTCAAGCTGGGAACAGGCCTGTCTGCTTAGGCCTTCCAGAGATGGGCACTCACGTTGGCCTTTACTGAATTCCTCTCTGTCAGGACCACCTTCCACTAATAAGTCTTTTAGTCCAGGATGGTCATTTGGATCAAATACTTCAAGCAATACCTCTACCTCATCAGGTTCTGGTGTTTGACCAACTACCTCCACCTCAGTTGTAGTTGAGTTAGGAGGAATATTCTCTTTCCCTCTTTTGGATTTTCTGACTCTTTTAGCATTGGGTTTCCCCTTTGGCTGGGGGGTTGCAGTGGTCTTGGCCAGTGCGTCCCTTGTTTGAGACCGTGTGCAGGGTCTTTCAGCTGTATCTCCCACAAGCCATAAAGCTCTGAGATCATTTACCAGCAAGACCTTTCCTGGGACTTTCACTTGGATTCTCACTGGAATCCTAACTGCTGTCCCATTCAAAGTAAGAATTACAGGTATTACTGGGAACATGAGAGGAGGGCCATGAGCCAACTTAGTGGGTAACAGAGTAGCTTTGGCAACTTCCTCTGGGTTTCCCAAGGTAGAATTCACTACAGTTCGACTACACCCACTATCCCTAAGAGCTGGAGTATCTACTCCATTGATCAGCACACTGTCCTTAAAGTAGTGATTGGTATTATCTGGAATCCTAGCATAATCCTCTGAGACTTTAGGCTCCCAGGAACCGAGGGAAACTAAAACTATCTCAGAATCTATCCTACTGGGGAAGGATTCTGAGGAGAAGGATGCCCCTGTAAGCTCTTCTTCCTCATAGGAGGATAAGGCCAGATTAGCAGAGTGGACCCCCAAAGTTTTGACCTTACATCTGGCGTCCCCCTTCACATGGTTAGTTGCTCCACAAGCAAAACAAGATCCACTGGGTCTGTTTACATAGGGAGGCTTATTATAACCAGAGTTCTGTTTTGTAGAGACTGACCTCCACTACCCTGTGAGTTCTCTTGTGACTTGCCCTTATTTTTCTTTTTGTGGACCTTCTGGGAGGAAGTTTGATCAGATTCCCCACCCTCCTTATCTTTGGACTTTTCCCCCTCCTCCTGCTTACCAGGATGAGTCTTGTCCTAATGGGACACTCTATGTGACACCCACACATCTGCTGCTATGGCAAATTTCCTAGGCTCTATATCCTTAGAATCTGCCAAATGCTGCTTAAGCTCCTGGGAACAAGATGCAAAAATATGTTCAAGCATGACAAGACATATCATACCTTCAAAAGCAGAGACCTTATAACCTTCAACCCAGCCAGTCAAGTTTTCTAAGGATTCAGTCACATAAGACACCCAAGTACCACCTTCTTTCTTTTTGTACTCTCTGAATCTATATTTCCATAATGGCACTGCAGCCAGAATGGGGCAGTCTGCTAAGTAACCAGGCAATTTTATCAGCATTGTCAACCTGTTGAACTTCACATGCCTACTCAAAAGTATTCAGCCAGTCCATAATGTCATTCTTTTCATCATACAAACTGAGCAGATCTTTAGGAAACCGAGGATGAGAGGAGGACCCAGACCCATGTCCAGGACCGTTAGATCCATTGGAAACTTGAAGCTTGGCCAGTTCCAACTGGTGATCCCTGTCCTTCTGTTTTTCTGCCTGCTTTATCTTCAGCTTGGCCATGTTAAATTCAAGCTCCTTCAGCCTAAACAGCAGTTCTTGCTTCTTGAATTCAAGCATGGCCTCAGCATCAGCACTGGCTGAAGAAACATTGGCCATCACTTCATCTAAATCCTCATGGGTCCCATTGATAAGTGCAGGGGCAGATATGTCAGTTCTGCCAGTGAGAGCAGCCCTGCCACCTTATGCACTCTCCTCAGGAGCTATGGCACTGAGTTTGGACTCTTGCCATTCCATGATTCTTTGACTCATTTCCATTTTTGTGCCTTGAGCAGGTAAACCCCTCTCACCACACATCTTTCTTAATGTTTCAGATTTAGAAGCATTTAAGGTTAACAAGGTACTTGTTTCCATACTGTTAGATAGGTCAATGGCCTTTTTTCAGTTATGCTACAACTATTCACTATGTGTCCTGGGTAGAAATAACTCGAAATGCCTTCACTAGTGTGCAACACTGGATACCTTCAGTCCTATCCCTCTGCTGTATGCCAATTTGGTAAAATGGATTTCTGAACTCTGACCTGGTGGGCAGAGGTTCAGAAGGCCAGCCTAGTTTTTTGGAACAGGGTAACCTCTGGACAAGCCAGACCAATCAAGGTAGCTATGGCAGGCGGTCAAGACTAAGTCTCAGGAGGGGTGAGGGTGACTGAAAGACCTCAATGAGCACACAAAGCAAGGACGCCTACAAATTACTCCCAGACAGGTGTTATATCAAACATATAGACACATCTATTACAAGGCCTTTGTAACTCAGACCATAGCAAAAGAATCACAGCAGTACTAAGTGAATCGACACAACACTATCAATACAATATATATACAAGACCATTGGGGTCTAAAGGGTTAAATGCATGAAATATGTGGACAACCTAAATGGGAAGGAAGCAGGCAGTGCAGGTAGTCTCAGCAACACACCTAACTCAGAGGCAGTCCAAGCCCTAAGAAGAGAGGAGCCTTGTGCTCAATACTACATGCAATGCAAGCACACACGGTTGTTCCAATGGGCAAAACGGGGTCTCTTCAGGGGTCTCTAGCAGCTCAGGAAGGTGGATGAGGCAATGAAGAATAGGTTCCCATTATTCAGGGAGGATTTCCACTTGAAGGCAGAGGCAGTTCCAGAGTGCGGGATGACGTCGCTAGCTCGCACTAGCAGTCGAAAGGCGAGGGACTCTCAGGGGCCACTTCTGCGCAAAAAGGGCCACTAGCACTAGAGGTCACGGTTAGTGTTGGAAGTACTCACCAGTCCCAGGAGCTCTTGGACCCAAACTTCGTCAGTTCAGTCCACTTCGCTTGCAGGTTTGAACGCGACAAAAAGGACGTCTCTGTGGCTTTCAGTTCCTGAGATACAGTGAGGATTCCCAAACGGGACAGTGGTGATTGCTCCGCTCCGGGTGGATGGATCAACCTGGTTACACTGCAGCAGGCTTCTGGGGCAAGAGGGGCACAAATTTAGCATACTTGCAAAGGTTGTTGCCGCGGCAGGGCACCACGGTAACCGCATATACTCTGGTCCTGGCACACTCGTCTCACTTCAGACCTGGGAATGCCAAGTGTATGAAATTTGGTGTGAGGGTGCCGTGGACACAGAGCTAACCGTATCGCAAGTTTCGAAGGCCTCCATGAAACGGTAGCATTGACAGAGCAAAGCAACTGGGTAAGCTGGTCAGTCCACTGGTTGGCCCAGGGATACTTCTGAGAAAGCTTACTTGCAGGTTTTGATGAAGGTGCCGAGAATAGTTGATCTCACTATTCCAATAGGTCACAGTATCTTTGCAGACCTTCTAGGAACACCAGATGCAGAGGGGACCCATGAGACGAAAGGGGGCTCAGGGTGCCAAACCTTCCAGCGGGTCACCAGCGGTTCCTCGACTAGCTTTGTAGTTTCAGGATACTTGGATTCTATCCTTCGTTCCGTGAGAACTCCAGAGATCTACATGGTATGGGTGTTTTCAGCCTCCTCTTATTCAAAGTTCCTTTCACGCCAAAATGGAGAGGACCCAATGGGAGATCTGCTCACAAACACACACTCCATACCTGGACCAATCATGGACCACGGTAATTCCAGTCGTTCACAGCACTTCAGACACTCTGGCACTCAGGATGTCTATTGGGGACAGACACCCCAGCCCACATCCTGGAGGCACACACGCAAGGCATGTAGGAGCCCGCAAAAGCTTGGCGTTTCGCTGGAAACTGCATAATCTGTTAAGGATTTCAATCAGGCAATACACCCGGGTCTCAGCCTAGCATGCAGTGCACAAATGAAATACTTATTTTATTATGTCTATAGGTTCAATATTCTGAGTGATATACCACTCATATCACACCCCTTCTCAAAATACCCCCAGGTCACAATGGACCAGGAATCAGGCTGGTTGGTAAAGGTAATATTTATTTATTTAAGATTAAAATTAAACATATACTTTTTAATAGGGAGCAGCAATCACCAATGTGGTGGCAATAACAGATAATATGGTATCTAAGGCAGTTAAATTCACTTTTAGCAACACAGAATATAAAACACAGAGAAAAGAACAGTTTTGGCTTGTTTGAAAGATAGTTTGAAATTCTAAAAGATGTTTAGTAAGCAGCAGGTAGTCAGGAATAAAGAACAGAGAACAGGATTTGAATACAACCTTCCCTCCCCAAACAAGAGAGAAAAACGGGTTTGCAATCTTACACTTTTTAAAATGACATTCGAAATTGGCTTAGCGAAACAATGAAAAGTGTGCAAAAATCCTTAATGCTGTATAGATTTATATGGGCACAACATTGAAAATATGCTAACAATCATAAGCTATAGTTGAGCAACAGGAAACACTCTGAATCTTAATGGAAGTTTGGAAATAATTGAAAACAAGAATCACACTTTGCATGATTGCGAATTCCCACCTAAATTTCACTAAACGGTTTTTAAGGAAAACAGGTGAAATATACTGATCTTTAGTGTGGATTTTGTGTTGCGATGTAGCTACAGGTCTTATGTATAGGTCAGAGTTGAACTGAAGTCTCTAGCTATTAAACTGAGGAAGATATTCAAGGTTGAATGAGAGGCGTTTTCTAGAAAAATCGGGAAGTGAAAACAGAAAAGAACTCAGTTTGGACAAGAAAATATTGACTATAGTGTTACTCTATGACTAGAGCATTCCAGCTAGAATACCAAGGAAGGACAAAGCAAGCTCTGGAGTTGATTCATGACTTCAACACCAAATCCCCAGTGTCCTCTCCTGGCGGAACCAGTCGGATCACTCGAAGCAGGATGGATGGGTTTAGATTTACACAAGATGAAAATGACTAAAGAGATGGCGCTTAGCAAGATAGAACAAAGACAGGATACCAATAAGGATTCTGACAATGTGAAAAGTTATAAAGGTAAGGATTGGATAGTTAGAGATTGAGGTGGAACAAAACAAGGTATGCTATGATTTTCTATGCTTCCTATTAATACCTACAGTCCACTTTAATTTAAGATTTTGGACTGTCAAGGGTTCTGGTCATCACACGGATCAGTCTAACCAAGGTCAGCAGGGCATATCTGGCGGAACAGGGTCATCTGGGCGGTTCTGGTCACCAGACTGCACACTGGACTGGACTGCACTGGTTACTGGAGACTGTGGATCAGTGGGATGGCGAGTTTGTTGCAGGCAAGCCTTTAGTAGTAGCAAGCCAGCTCGATCAAGATGCTTCCCTGCGGTTTTGGGATTTGTTTCAGAATTTGGGCCTGACTGAAAAAGAAGTTCAGCAATGCTGAGGCCTTGGCTTTGTAATGAAATCAGGAACCAGGAACAAGGATGGAGATTTCAGGAACAGGGTGCCACACAGAAAATCAGGATGAAGTTAGGAATCAGTGTGTCTGTGTGTTGTGAGGTTCCCTTATTTATCATGCCAAATGACATCACTAAATTATATGGCAGGTCAAGCCTTTAGTCCACACCCCTACTGCTATGATTGGGCAAAAGCATACTCTCTGCCTGGCTTTTCGCTGATTGGATTACAGAAAGGGATGTCATGTTTTATGGTGTTCTTTACAATGTCTGCAAACCTCCCATAGCTATGGGACCAAAATCTAACTTTACCAC
Organism: Ambystoma mexicanum; assembly: GCF_040938575.1. NCBI lineage: Eukaryota > Metazoa > Chordata > Amphibia > Caudata > Ambystomatidae > Ambystoma > Ambystoma mexicanum. The sequence continues at coordinate 64,362,879 of NC_090925.1, read as the reverse complement.
AAATACAGATTTATGTAGTTATGAGCTCTTAGAAAATCAGATGTACGTGTTACATATTTCGTGGGTCACATTTCAATCCAAGTCCCACATCTTTGAGACCTGGTTTTGCCTTTCTGATGCATTTTGGCAATTTTAACCATGAAAGATTTGGCGTAACATTTCCCAATTTTGTACACAGATGCGCAATTACCCGTGGGATATGTGTACACCATGTTAAGTTTGCAACATTAATACTTTTCGCACAATCAGTCATTCTTCACAACTTCGGTTCCTTATGCAGTAGGAAGCTCTACCAAGTTTTCAAATGAATAACATAAATTTAGATTTAGAGTTATGCCCTTTTCACCTTTTCCTCCTTCTTGTGTCAAAGTTTCAAAGTTAAATGTCTTGAAGTTCAATTGCAAAATAGGCATTTTAAAACCAAAAGGAAGTCCATTGTCACTTAAGCAGGTTTTTTTTCTTTCTTTCAACTGTAAGCAAGTGTCAAATCCTTTGAAGCAGGGCCGGGTCATCTTCTTGAGAGTGAAGCTTCCTGCCCCTCCCACTGGAAGGGTGAGTGTCTTAGCCTGCTATTGTCCTGGCCTGAGGCAAAGACAAATGTCTAATGTAACTTGAAAGGCACCATTGTCCTGGGGATTCCAAGCCAGCAATTAGCCTTTTCCTGTTCCAGCAGTTGAAGTGTCATCCTTTCTCAGGGTCAGCACTGACAGGGCAAGTTTTTTTTTTTTGTTTGACATAGTTTGCCATTCAGACTGGGTTGAGCTTTGATTTACAGTTTTACATCTTAACTTTACAAATATAGAATTAAAACAGCTTATAAGTGTGTCTTTACCATTACAAATCCTTTTATATTTCTTAAATAATCAAGCCTCTACACAATTAAATACTTTTAACATAGGCAATTTTGCTCTTCATTCAGGAACAAGCACATTTACTTATTTCTTTTAAATTCGGTTTTCCTCTGCAGAAAATACCCATTCTAGTCAGCTCTAGTCCTTCCCTTAAGTGCTGGAATGGTTTGCAGCATGGAAAACTGTATCAAGCATTTGTTTAGAGTCTTTCTCTGGACAGCTGATTCCTGATACTGTTGTGTTTCCCATGGAAAAATGAAATCACAGTCCCTGGTTTGCTTTTCAAAGGATACTGTTGCCAGGAGCTGTCATTCAATGAGGCCTGGTTCCTCTGAGCCCCAATGGATGATCCTGAGCATTTCAGAACCTTTTTTATCATAGTGGTTTATGAGAATATGCTGCATTTAGCACCAAGCAGCACTTTTTAAGATTAGGAAAATGTCATTTTAAAAGGGAATTTTCAGGTTTTCAACACAATGATGCTGTTTTGTTTCATTCACTTTGCTCTATGTTGATTGTGGCAGAGCCCACTGGCATGCTCCTGCAGTGAGGACTCTGTTTTCACCCCACTTGAACTGTGTGTGGCAGGGTGTGCAGCCTTTTTCTGGTTGTGACACAAACGCAGTTTTTAAAGATTTTGGCGCGCTCATGAGTTAGCGCGGTCATTTTGGGCTGTTTCTTTCACCATTGCAGTAAAGTGATGTAGTGAGGCACATCTGAGTGGGTCAAAATATCCCACAGTCCAAATAAGGGCTGCCCCGGGTCGACTCGACCTGGGGAAGGTGAAGGGGCAAGATGGCTAAAGGACAGGACAAAGAACCTTGTGGCATGGCCATTTTAGAGCCAGGCCACCTATTTGTGCCAAAAGCGGTTAACATGGCAGAAAAGGGTTAAAAATAATGCGGAAAGATAGCTGCCACCAGCGCTGTCCATGACACATCTGCATATCTCACAAAAAGTCCATTGGGAGTATCTAGGGCCTTTGGAAAATGACTACAGACCCAAGTACACTGTACTGGAAGGTACATTGTGTACTTGTTACATGTTGCAGAAAAGCTGCCTTAATGGCATGTCAGTTTCCCCATAAAAAGTGAGCGAAAGCCCAGAGGAGTGCAGCTGAAGGCTGTGCTTCTCTGGCAGTCAGTCTATGGTGTCTAAACAGCAGCAAAAAGTTTGGAGGTATACACATGGAGGGAAATTTACACACAATTATGAAATCTTTCCTAAAAGTCACAGTTTAGCACTCTAGGGGTGGGTAGAACCAATGGTAGGCCCACTGCTCTGCAACAATGTAGTGAGATAGATTTTGGGGAAGGGACAGGCCGGCCACCTGACATGTAAGTGCCAGTAGAATTACATGTATATGTACCCATATAGGTTATTATGCTCCTGCCGGCCAATCCCATGCTGCAATAGGTTTTTGGAGAACGGCCCAAGTGATGATGGAGCAGTGATGTGTTTTCTAGACAAAAGTGGCCTCTATGCCATTTACCGTGTGACATGCAGGAATCTTTCTGTGTTCTTCTATCAATCCCTGTTGGTTTTGGCTGTAATAAACCACAGGGTGTACTAAGCATCTGGCTGAGTTATCCATTCATTCTGGGGAGGGAGTTCAGCCCTCTGAGTCTGTGGACCTTCAGCATCACTCTGGCATACCTGGGAGTCCGCCCCTAACAAGTTGGTAACAGAGTTGATGGTTGAGTGTGCCAGCCTGGCGCAAGATCATCTCCTCCGCCGCAGAACCCGAGAGGCTGCAGGACCCTCGAATATTTTGAGAAGACGGAAAATGCATACCCATGGAAAGGCCGTCAGGAGCCAGTTGGAAATCCCCCTGCTCAAAGTCAGCGAGGAGTCCAGGCAGACCAGGACAGGGAAGTGAGCACCTGGAGGACACTGAAACCGAGCGGCGCCAGCAGACCACAGAGTGTAAGCATTTCCCAGTCGAATGGCAACTGTGGATGTGATGGAGGGTATTGAGTATTGCAGTGTATTGTTTAGTATCATCGAAGATTGTCAAGGTAGATGTCACTTTTCTATGTTTAGGGTACATTTGGTTTTAGGGATAAATGGTTCTGGTGAATAACCTAGACTATTGAATCGAGGGCACGGATGGGAGAAGATATGTAAATAGTGGTTTTCCTGTGGGTTGGGTGTTCTAGCTCGGGTCATAGATGACAGTATCCCTGTAAGGGTTAGCAAGGGAAGCTGGCCTATATTGCGGAAGGTGAGTCGACTGGTTAAGTCTCCTGGAGTGAGATATTTTGCACTCCTGGAGGTGGGAAGACAGCTGTGGGATTTTTGTGTGGTTTTGGAGTAACGGGCTAAAACAGCGTGCATGCAGTAATTTGATTTTTCAGCACTACCTTGGTTAATGGTTTGTTGACATCACCCACATGTTTGCAGATAGGACACAGAGAGTATGAGACAGTGAGGAGCTAGCATTGGAAAATTGGATTGACAGACAAGTTGAACTAGTGGCGGTGCACGGAAAGGCACATGCGCAAGATTTTGGGCATGCCGTAGGAGGCAGTGAGCGCGAGTTTGTAAAAGGGTGGTGCGCCGAGCATGCTGGATAAGTTGTGCAGCCAGAGAGGCTCATACTAACCTGAAAAGTATTGTTATTACACTGTACCTTCCTTTGCAACTAGCGTAGTGTCGAAACTCTCAACTTGAGGTCAGGTAAAGGCACACAAAAGAAATGCATCGGGGGAAATGCGGGGGTGTCACTCCCACCTTACAGGGAGAAGATTTGTAAATATAGCATAGAATGGTCCAAAAGTACAGAGAGAAAATTAATGAAACCATGGCCACCATGTAGAAGTTTCTCCAAAGAGGTGAAGCAATCATTACTGACTCACATACAAGGTGACTCTAAGGGGAAGAAGCTAGCAAAACGCATGGCCATATTCGAGTTCTGGCACATGTTCCGGGAGGGTGAGGAGGATGCAGAGAGGCATCAGTGGATGCAGAGCCACCAGGATGTGAAGGAGCCAGGGGCTCACCCCTCCGCTTCTCCCCATGTCCCTCCGAGTGTAGCATCCGATGACACAGACGATGAGCAAGGGACGTACCCATCGCAAGCGATAAAAGCCTAACTGGAATTGAGAGCAGAAGAGTGGTATTCAAATCCACCATACAAGCCACCATCAAATACAAAGGAGGGGGGGCTGAGAGGCGCAGGGCAGCTGAGTAGCGAACGAGAGGCGAGCAGCAAGGTGCAGAAGCTGCGAAGGAGGGGATCAGGAGCATAGCAACAAAAGAGTGGATAGGGGGACAGATACTATTGAAACTGGAAGGGAAAACAGACAGGGAGGCGGAAGGGGCAGCTAAGGCAATGGAAGGTCTGAAGGGAAGCAGCAAAGCATCAGATTGGGCTGAGATAATGGAAGAGGCAGATATGAGAGAGAAGGTACGAGAGAAGAAACTAGAGACAGAGGACAGGGAAAGGAGAAGAGAAGAGAGGTTGAACAGAGAAGACAGAGAACAAAGGAAGGAGGAGGAAAAGGAGCAGGTGCAGAGGGAAAGAGAAGAGAGGATCAAAAGGGGTCGCAAGGGAAGGAAATGAGCAGAACAGGAGCAGCAGGACAGGAAGACAAGGGAAGTAGAACAACTTGAGTGGCGAAGGGAAATAGCAGAGCAGGAAAAACGCAAGTTGGTTGAGAGGGAACAGAGGAAGTTGCAGCTGGACAGACTAGCGAGGGAACGTGCACACAGGGTACTGCGAATCACCCTCTAACTCCAACAGAGTGATACAGATGGACTTGTGCAACATACAGATGGAGTGCACCGTTTTACAATACGTAGACAACATGTTGATTTGCACCATGGCAGAAGATCAGTGTAGACAGGGCTCAGTTCACATGTTGACTGTACTAGCTGACAAGAGATACAAGGTGGACAAGGCCAATAATGTCAGAAGGAAGTGCTTTACATTCAACAAACAATCTCACAGCATTGTCAACAGATTACCCCACAGAGAGCAGAGGCAATACACAAAACACCTAGGCCCATGACAGTGAAAGAAATGCAGCACTTCTGAGGATTATGTAACTACTGCAGAGTATGGGTTTTTGGCTACAACACATATATGAGGTCCCTACTGGGTACACTGATGGAAGCACAGAAGGGACACAAAACACTAACATGAACCACAGAGATGATCGATTTCTTCGACATGCTGAAAGAAGAAATATGCGCAGCACCCGTGCTAGGGATCCCAGATTACAAAAAGGAATTTTTCCTGTTCTCACACACTGACGGTGTAGTGATGAAGGCAGTACTGACACAGAAGACCATCATGGGACACAAACCAATAGCCTACTACAGTTGAAAACTTGACCCAGTAATGAGAGGAGACAATCAGGGCGAACAAGCTTTGGCAGATGCCACATTTGCAGTAGAGAGGTCAGCAGCCATCGCCATGGAATGCGCTACCACCATTTACGTGGAGCACGCCCTCTTTGATATACTGCAGAAGCCAAAGAGCACACTGACGACACAAATAGCTTTAGGGTACGAAGTGATACTATCAAACGCTACACTGAAGAGAGTGAGATGCAGAGTTGTCAACCCAGCAATTTTCCTAGCAGATGTCCTACAAGAAGGTGACTATGTACACGACTACGCAGAAAACATACAGGCATTCAGTGACACTCGCAAGGTAGACAAGGACGCATGTCAGGGAGGAGCTGTGCTGTACAAAGTCGGGTCATCAACTATTGACCAGACAGATGGGGTAGACATACAGGAAGTGCAGTATCGAGATTGAAATAAGATGCGATGAGTGAGGTAGTGGCAAATGCGTGATAACCATCCCATTACTCAGCACAAGCAGCAGAACTAGTGGCCCTAATACTAGCATTAGAGCACAGCATAGGCAAGGAAGTGACAGTATATTCCGACTCAGTTTACGTGACATCAACAGTACAACAGTACACAACATTCAGAAAGGCAGACGGGACACCATTACAGCACTTTTATTGGGTAAACTGATTGAAGTGATTAATTACCCTGGACGGATAGACATAGTGAAGTGCCAAGCCCACACTATGTGGAAAGAACCTATCTCAAGGGGAAACAAAGCAGCAGACTTTGAAGTGAAATGCGCAGCATATTTTGGAGAGCCAATAGAAATGGAGGCAGCATCACATGCTTGAGAGTGCACCAGGATGATGATACTAAAAGGAGAGTCCAATGCACTGTCAGAAACAGAGAGTATGGAACTACAGGGAACTCCACCCCAGGAGGAAAAGGAATTGTGGTTTAAAGGGGATGCACAATGTCTCCAACAGATGCCCTATGGTGGCAGAATAACACATGGAAAGTGATTATTCCTCTAGCATTATTGAACACTGCACTGACACAATTGCACCATCCAACACACATGGGAAAGAGGTCATTGCTGCCCGCATTGGAGAAACATGGTTCTGTCCTAATTTGGCAGAACACATGGCTGAATTTGTCAGGAAGTGATCTGACAAGTGATGCAGTCAGCAGTACCTGCATCAAAAACTTGGCTCCTTTGCTCTTTTGTTATCCTGATTTGTGATCTTGATTCGAATTTTGGAGTGTTTCTATAGTGGCTGCTGGAATGCCGCAAGCCCTGCCTGCTAAAACTTTCCCCACTTATCGCAAAACTCCTGCGAAGCAGGCCGCAAAGTGATCCGACAAGTAATTGCAGTCAGCAGGCGGCAGGCCGCGGTGAGAACCACAAGGAGCTGGGTGTGATTGTCCATTGCTGTGAAGTAAGAGGGGGAAAAGGAAAAAAAGTATGCTCCATTTGTGGACTCGACCACATTTATGTTTTTTCTTTTAACTGTGTTTGCCAAAGACTGTGCAGACTTTGTCGCTTTGATCTGGCCTATCTCATATACGTGGGCCTACTCGTAGATATAAAGTGTCTATGCTTGGTCTATTCATACGGAGAATACAAAGCATTTTAAAGTTGTGCTCCATCGCTGCTGTATTCAAGCGACCCGAGAAAAGAGATTTAAAGATGGCTGCCCAAGTACTTTCCTCCACCACCGCCCCCAACCTAGTCTCCCACTGTTTCTTAAACCTCTGTCTACTCTCTACCTCTGCTGTAATTAGAATCTTATAAAGTCTTGACAGGGACTCTCTCTCGATGAGGATTCAACAATGATGTTCTCAAGTGCGGTAAGGGGCCGGGCCAGCCCCTCCCTCCACCGGCTATCCATCAAAATCCCCTTCACTCGAATTAACTCAGAAATTGACATGAGAGACTCATCCATGGCCTCCACCAGGCTGGGATATTCAATAAATTTACCCTGCTGGAAGAACTGTGCCGCTTGTTCAAGGCCCGCATCCGACCAACCCTGTGTCCCACGCAGATCTCTTTTGCCCAGGTCGATTGGGGGGACCCACAAGGACGACAGAGGAGAAGGCCAGGAAGAAAGAGCCGAGTTCTCTCTGTTGTCCCTCCAAAGCTCCCACAACACAGACAACGTTGGATGATTCCTAACATTATGCGGGAGGGATTTATAGGGGACCACAACAGATCTCTCACCTTCCTGGGGTGAACTTGTACATCTTCGATGTAAGACCAATAGATTCTCAAATCATCTCTTGAGTGCTCCAGCATCACTCGTAGCTGAGCAGCTTTGTGGTAAAGCCTGAAGTCCGGTAAATCAAAACCCATGTACGCTCTCAGGAGCGTCAAGGACCCATGATTGATCCTTGCTTTTTTCCCCTTCCATAAAATGTGCTGGACCGCTAGATGAAGGGATCTGAAAAAAGACCTTGGTATGGCGATCGGGAGGGAAGAAAACAGGTAAAGAATCCTGGGCAAAATGTTCATCGAGACTGACACCATACGACAAAACCACGAAAGGGTTAAGGGGCCCAGCGACGTAAATCAGACTTTATGTTGGCTAGAATGGGAGGATAATTTACTTCGAAGAGAAGAGATAAGTCACTTGAGAGTAGAACGCCCAGATAGGATGTAGCCTTACGCTTTACTTTAATGCCCCCCGCCCAGGACTCCCTCCCCTCAACTTCCAACTCTACCCATCGGCATCAGACATAACTTCCCCGGGTTGACTTTCAGCCCCGAAAAGCAGCCAAACGCTCGGATAAAATCCATGAGGTTCGGAAGCGAGGACTGAAGGTTGGTCAAGTACGCTAGGACGTCATCTGCAAAGAGGGAGAGCTTAAACTCGAGATCCCCACAGCGGACACCCGTGATCCCTTGATGTTCCCTTATGGCTATCGCCAGTGGCTCCATCGCCAGAGCATAGAGAAGGGGCGAAATCGGACAACCCTGACGGGTCCCCCTGGGCAGCGAGAATAAGGCAGAGACCGTCTCATTCACTGCCACTCTGGCCCCTAGACCCATCCTCTGCAGGACCCTACCCATGTAAACCCACTCAACCCGGTCGAAGGCCTTCTCCGAGTCCAAAGACAAACGATAGGCCTCCTCACCTGTAACCGCCACTTTGTGCATTAGGTCCAATGATTTCCTAATGTTGTCCCCCCCCTGCCTCCCCTGGATAAAGCCCACCTGATTGCCGTGCACCAGAGAAGGGAGAAGTGGGGCCTTGGCGTGTTTATATTTTTTGAGGATCTCTTCTGTTGCTAGTGCTACCACTGTATACTCTAATAACATTCCCCCAACCCTAGCAGGTGGAACGACCATGTCAGGTGGGCAGGAGAACACTGCTGATACGGTAATGAAAGGTAAGCGCAGTGTTGCCACCGACGTGAAAGGGGTAGACATGTATCTCACCAACACTGCTTGAGTGTCTAACAACATGTGGCACAAACATATAACAAAAGTAGGTAGCAAAACTACCAGGGAGAGCTGCTATGTCTGCTCACTAATCCCCTATGCCATGAGTGCCTTCAGAATGTACATAGCAACTGGAATACCAGAAGAAAGATCACAATGCTTGATGTATTTCTCAATGGTGACTACTTAAGGGAGATTCCACAGGAGGATAGCAACATTGAGATGGATGTCCAGAGCCACGTTCCCGTATGAAGATAGTTACATAAAGACATTAGACGTGATGAACAATTATTGTCAGCTAAATGCGCTATACAATACATAACTGATGGGCCCGACAAAGGAGAAACAAAGACTATCATCCTAAAGGAATTGCCATGTTGCCATGTCCCTGGACGAGAGTGAAGGAAAAAGGAGGAGAGCATGCGTGCTGGGAGAGACCACAGGTACTTGTGCATGGCCAAGTGTACACAGAAGATGGATGGAAGGATGGGGTCGTAGGAAGCAAAGCATTGACATTAGCACAATCAGCAGTAAACAAAGTACAGGAAGTAAAACAACAAGTGCCTGAAAGAATGGGAGACGAGTGCAAAGTTACTGACATGGGTGGAGAATGCAGCTGGACCAATGTCAATAATACCCCTGAAGAAACCAGCACTGTGCGATCAGAATAACTGTGAAGTTGAAGTTGGCGAGAATGTTGGATGCAGAAGCATAGAAAAACATGCCACTATGAAAGCAGGAACATCAGTACTGAGGCACCACTGCTGAGCATGTGGATAGAATGCGTACGAGAAACTGCCACCCAACTGAGGAAGAGTTCGCTCATTGGTAGATATCAATATGCCATCATTGGTCGTACCAGGAAAAGATGTGAAGCTCAATGAGTTCCCAAATATGGACACTACCAAAAGGAAGAAGAGGTCGGTGGAAGGGGTACCAATAGCCGAGAGGAGCAAGCTGAATTGAGCAGAGTGAAGAGAGGAGGCAATTACATCTCAGAAGCATCATAGATACCGCTAGATGAAGTTCCGGCTGGACACAGACTGTTCAGTAGGACACAACTGTTCTTTGCAGCAATAATACCATCTGTACAAGCATACACAAATCCAAAATGGCTACAAATTATCCATTGGGAGCTGATGGTGACAATCAACTCCACAGTGAATGGGTTCAATGCAATAAAAGAAGAGCTCCAAGCAGTGAGAATGGTGGCACTCCAGAATAGGTACGTTCTGGATTTGCTGACAGCAATGGAAGGAGGAGTTTGAGAAAAATTGGGAGTTCCTATTGCACGTTCATACCTGCCAATTACGAAGACAACGGTACACTGTCAGAAGCAGTATTTCAACTATCCCAGATGCATGCCAAAATGTAGGAAGAAGCAAAGGGGACTGGAAAGGACCAGGGCTGGATAGCATACATATGGTCATATATGAATGTGCGTGATAAAAATATACACGGCGGAGTGCAAGAAGACGGCGGAGGAAGCTATCGGGATGCAGGTCCTGATGGATGCGGACATAGGAGGGACGAAGGACAAGATTGTGGCAGAAAGAAACAAGATAAGAGAGAGAATTGCGACATGAAAATAGGAAGCTTGACAACCCATTCGATGCAAAGTACTATGAAGGTAAGTGGGTGGGGTGCAAACCTGAAGGAGTGTGCTGTTATATGAACTTGTCCTTCGATTATCATACAAACTACTATGGACACCTCAGAGGAATAACGAAGATATGGCAGCCAAGAGCAAAAGGACTGTCGTATAAGGATGTGGTCGACAGGTAGACCAGAGGGGGGAATGAAGAAGGAGTCTGGATATTGCCACCACCCCCCTCCCATCAAGTTAATGAAAAGACGGAAGGTCATAAAACATAGTAATCACCCATTCTATTTTGGATGAATCCCAAATGCACCAATGATCGATAAATACACTGAGAGGTATCCTCTCAGTCAGCAATACCGCCCTGGCTCAGTACAGATTTATCCATGTGTAAATGAAGAGCTGCAAGCCAGGGTCAGAGACACTTATATGGACAGACTGGAAATAGCACCAAAAAGCCATGTTGCTGACATCATTAGAGATACCACGACATAGCAGTATTAGACAAGAAGCACACATGCAATCCGCACTGCGGGACACAAACACACACTTGAATACATGAAGAACACGAGTGTACAGTTCTATAGTTAGAGGACAGATATATATACACACTGTTATTGCCTTTATTATTTTTGCCATTAGCCAATTGCAGCAACACAGAAAACCGCAAAACACAAGAGATCCTGAGCAAAAGCTTGCAGATGCTTAAACGTGAATAACTCTATGGAACTGCAGGAGCACCTATAGGACCTGACAGAGCCAAATGTGACTAACCTATGGAGAATATAGCATAGCATGGAGAATGTAGAAACTGCATTATAGGGTTTAGGAAAACTATAGTAGGCCTCAAATTATTGAGCAGAAAACGAGCTGAGCTGATTCAGACTGCTCAGGGAGCCAATCGTGTGAGACGAGGCCCACAGCCAAGGACAAGAGATACAGAGACATTTCAATCCTCAGACGACAAGGGGACCAGCTGCAGAAAAAGGGTCATAATTCAGAGCTGCTGAGCTCATTTTCGTGGTCTCTGGACACGTGATGCAGCTGAAGTAGACAATGGACAGTGATCAGGGGTGAGAAAGGAGAGCCGATACCAGGACGCCAGATGCAGGCTGCAACAAATGTGCAACAAATGTTGCGACGAAGCGGGACATGGTCTCGTAGGCAAAGGTGGTACACACAAGTTACAATTCAGACACATATTATTCCCAGCACCTTGAAAAGGTGCACAGTGAGCTGGGAATCCTTTTGGGTCTCAGGACTGGGGACATCAGCTCTAGCCAAATATAGTTTAGAACTCTATGGGTGGATAGCAATGGGTAAGAACCAATGGTAGGCATACTGCTCTGCAACAATGCAGTGAGATAGATTTTGGGGAAGGAACAGGCCGGGAACTTGACATGTAAGAGCCAGTAGAATAACATGTATATGTACCCATATAGGTCATTAGGCTTCTGGCGGCCAATCGCACGCCACAATAGGTTTTTGGAGAACGGCCCAAGTGATGACAGAGCAATGATGTGTTTTCTAGACAAAAGTGGCCTGTGTGCCATTTACTGTGTGACATGCGGGCATATTTATGAGTACTTGTATCCGTCCCTGTTGGTTTTGGCTGTTATAAACCGCAGTGTGTACTTGCTGGCTGACTGAGTTCTCTGTTTATTCTGGGGAGGGAGTTTGGCCCTCTGAGTGCATGGACCGCCAGCATCCCTCTGGCATACCTGGGAGTCTGTCGCTAACATTAGCAATATCTAGTGTGTAGGTTCATGGAAAAGGGAAATGCAGCCTTGGGTGCCATGCAGTGCTTATGGTGTAGACCCACAGCATGCCAAAGCATGGATTGCCATAAGAGGAAGGTAGAGTGAGAGTCATGGAAAGCTGGGAAGTGCCTTTTACTACTTCATTTTCTAGAGTCGCAGGTTGGATCTTATTTTAATCACTGTGACACAAGAACATGGACAGCAATCAAAGTAATTATGCAAAGAATAGCAAGAGCATCAAATGTAAAAAGAGTGGACGTGAATGAAGGATTTGAGGAGCCACAATTATCCTGACTGATTCCAGTGTAACGCACTAAGACAGAAATGTGGCGACAATCTCCCAATCTGGGTCCTGATCGAGTCTCGGGTCTGGCCAGCATTCATGTTTACAGTCTCATGTTTGGAATGAGAGAATGGATTTACAAGTATTCAAGGTCATTAGGTTTCCAGGTGAGATTCACTGAATCTTGCACAGTTGGCGTAGTGAGTTTGTTAATCAGTAAAACCTTAGTTTGGACCCAAGCGATCTTATAATCAGATATCTTAGTATAAACCTTGATCAATGACATGATGGGTTGAAGGAACCAGCAAGGCACAGCTATATGCACAGGAACATTACCAGTGTGCAGATAATTTCAGATGTGTATCCTTTACCTTTAACCAGATTCTCGCATGAGTAGGTATTTAAAAGCCAAGATAGACAAAATAGGGAAGGTGGGGCACGTCTTGCAGGTACCCCATTGCAGGTTGGGGAATTCATTACAGAGTTGCAGTTATTCCGGCTGTTTAAAAGGTGCCATTAAAAGCGAGGTTATCTTTTATAATGTGTCAGTTGTAAGCCATCAGCTCTGGGACCATCCCACCCCATTTAGGGGCAGGTCTTTCGATGCACTGTTATATGCTGGTGACACAGCTCTGAGCGACCTGACCCCTGCGGGGCTACAAGCAGGCCTTGACTATGTATGTTATGGCTAATAAGTTAACCTTGAAAGGGATAAAACTAAGATTTGCATATTTAGTAATAGTAGGAAGAAGGTAGGTTATCCATGGTTTCTCAATGTTTAGAAAATAGAGTTGTGGATTTGTTTTGTTACCTTGGCCTGACCTTTGACTGTAATGGGAAATGGGCAAAGCATTTGGACTCGGTGTGTATAAAGGCCAGTTCCAGGTTAAATGGGTTAATTAGATTCTACCACAAATTTGGTGGGCGCCTGCTGGGTAAGGTGATAGAGGTCTATAGTACAAGGTGGGGCACATGCATTGTACAGCAGTGAAATCTGGGGGAGTTCTAACTGTGAGAAGTTGGAGGTCGCCCAAAAAAATATTATGAAAATGTTGACGAGTCTCCCGATCGGAACCCCAAATTAAGCTCTGTGTTTGGAGCTGGGGATCACAAGGATAACCACACAAGCTAAAATGAGACGAAGCGCCTTCTTTTCAAAGGTTGTGCAGGTTCCTCAGAAAAATGACAATATTCAGTTCCTGTTATCAGCAGGGCTGGACTGCCCCACTGGGACACCAGGACATCCCCCGCTAGGCCTCTGGCCTGTAGGGCCTCTTTTTGAGTGGAAGGATACATGTGTTACACATCGCGTGATTTTCATCGGCTCTGCCTGGGTGGTTTGCCTTGAATTGGCTGCCACCACTGACCGAGGCAGAGGCACCATCATTTTTTTTCTTCCCAGCAGCTGGGTTGTGCCCGCACCTGCGCAGGGCCCCCTGGGCTGGGCACCAGATTGTAACCTCACGTGCACTGCAGAGGCACCGTCATTTTTTTTTTCTTCCCAGCGGCTGGGCCCGCCCTGCGCAGGGCATCCTGGGCTGGGCACCGGATTGGAATCGCACGTGCCCTGCTGCAGCCCAATGGCAGCGCAGGCCAGGCAGGAGAGCAGGGCAGGGTGCAGGCAGCTGGCCCGGGCTGCATGAGGCCTTGGCAAGCCACAGATCGATGTCCATTAACTGTGTCAGGTAAGCAAGACGCTGAACGTCGCAATTGAAGGAACTTTATCTCGAGATTGTGTGATCATTTGCTCGAGTCGTTCCTCGAGTAAATAACTCCCCTGGCCTGTCCCTCTGTTAAGTTCCCGTAGTCACTATATTAATTAGCTCCCATCAGTAGGTGGGTTCACAAACGGGGCCGAGTGACAGCATGCCAGCCTTCATTGTCAGCCTGAATGGGCCTAACTGGCATTCTTAGGGATTTCGTTACTAACGGGAAAAGCATTTGTACTCCTGAACATGGGAAAACGCTGATGTTGGTACAGCAGCACTCATGTTGTGCTGTTTTATTGCGAGACACATTAGGTATGAAAAGGCTACAGTGTGTGGTGGTATGCTCATTCGCCAGTCCCAGAATGCAGCATCACAAGAGAATGGATGAGTGGTCTTGAAGGAAGACATTCAACTCAATGGTTCCCTTCCTCGCAACTCAACCCCACTGCCCACATGCCCTTCTCAATGCTGCGTGCATGTAGGATACCATGCACGCTTGTGGATGCACACACAGCGGGGCCTGCCCATAAGCATATTCAGCGACAACAAATTACAATATTGTTTTTCTAACTCGGGTTCACTAACGCTTGTTTTGTAAATATAATAGTGATAAAGAAAACTACAATTCCAGAATGCGAAGCGTGGTTGCCTGAAATGTGCAGAACTGCCTGATGTGGGGCACTCTCCATTTATATAATCATAGTATTTATAAATGTCATTATACTTCTGTGAGTGCAAGGTACTCACCGCACTGGCCCTAAGGTCTCAATAATTATTTATGTCAGATGTATTGTTTTTTTCTGAGAAGTGTAGGCTCTCGGGCGGCAGGAGGGCTTACAATCTGCACTGTGTGCTCTGCAAATCAAAGATGATTAGCAGAGGAAGCACCCAGACACAGGTTTTGTGCGCACATAGCGTATGTTGGTTGAGCGTTCCTTCAACCTAAGGGTGCTTCGATGCTACAGCATTGCTCATAGCCAGTGGTTTAACCAATCATGTTATGTTACCCCTAGGGGATTTGTAGAGCACCCGTCCTGACTGGTTTTCTGCCTAACGCGCCAGAGAGTGATGGTTGTGAGTGGCACTGTGTGAACATAAGCTGGTGGGAGAGACGTGTGCTGGAACTTGTGCACACGATCTGTAAAGATGCTGGTTTATTTTTAAAAAAGGAGGTGGTTTTGTTTGCAATGTGTGCAGAGCTATACCACAAATACCAAGTGCTTACACCTGAGAGGAACCCATCAGCGGTTTATAATATAGTGCTTCTGAAATTCCTAAAATGAAAGACTCAAGCTATGGGATTTACGGGCAAGGTTTGGGCATAACAGGAAACTCTTTGAGCTTGCTTCGTGGAAACCTTACCATCTAACTTTTCACTCAAAACAAACATTAGCAAAGTCAGCAGTTTTGGTTTGTGAATAAGTATTAGTCATTTGCCTGGCACTGCTGTTAGATGCCCAGGTACTTGCACCATTTTGCACCTGTTACCATCAATTAATACCACCACAGGTGTGCCTGACAAGTGCCCTTGCTGACACAAAAGCCCATACTGTTGGCATTGCCAATGCTTGTTATATATGTCAGAGTTATGCGACCATTTGGTGCAAGTGCGATAAATATCAGCAGCTGCGCCTAAATCACCCTCTCGCCGAATGGGAGGTTCCAAATTGGCTTTCCCTCCACTGTGGCCACCCCGAAAGGGGCTCTGACGTGGACTCTTCCATCCCATACCCGCCCCTTTCCAATCCCCCCTACGCCCCCTCGCTCCGCCCTCGAAATGGAAGAGGGAATCCGCTTGGGACCTTGGCTCCCAAATGCATGGTGGCCTACTTTCCATGTTTTCACATAAACAGGACCCAACGGTTGCAAGCTTGCAGAGTCCCATTTGTTCCATCTATTACTCCACCCGTACCACCCGGGGCGTTTAGCATGTGATGCTAATAACTATAATGCCCTTTTCTTCTGGCCATTACCACTCGGTACAAACATCAGTATGCAGCATTATTACTTAAATAGAACACTCCCCACCTCACTCATTATGTATGCTCTTTCCAAGGTAGTTTGCAGATAATATAGCACTAAGGGTGAAACTCTAGAACATGCCCCATACTGCAAACCCAGCACTACAATCCCAGGCTCAGGCACTTTGGGTAAGTGGTGAAGCCGGGATTTGATCTGAGTCCGCAATTTAGGCACTTAAGCACATCTCTAACCATCTCCAGTGAATACTTATCTGTTTTAAAGCAGTGTCTTCCCAGGCCTAACATTATATATTTCTTTTTACATTTAAAAAATACACAAATCACATAACAGACCAACCTTCTAAAATACATATCATTATAAAAACATGTCAAGCAAAGGAAGTGTGATTGTAGCTTTATTTTCTCCATCATAAAACAAGAAGGGCAGATGGCAGGCAAGACATCTGTCCATGGATGGCTGGTAAAGTCAGGGTTTGGGAACGGGAGCAGGTAGTCCGGTGTACTTGGTGATCTCAGAGGAGTTTCAATCATAATGCTCCTAATGTGGCCTGCCATTGTCTGTCTGGGGCATCACTGCAGCAAGGGGAGGGGGCAGCCTGATGCTGTGAAGCACTGGCCAGGTGGCTCTATGTAGTGTAGGGTACTGTGCCATGAAACCGGACGCCCATGCCCAGTGCCAAGCTGCCAGCGTGGGAAACCACTGTCAGTGTAAAGCAGCACCCATGTACATTTGTGAAAGCACTCCTTTTCCCTGTTTGATACTCATTTTGCCCCCTCTTATATCCAAAAGCAAGGAGCCAGGAAAGTCCATTCACCACCCATGTGCTTGAGGATGCAGATTGCCACCACTTAGCCTCCAGGAGTCCTTCTTTCTCATGAAAAGGAATCCCAGACAGGACACATTCCTGCCTATTCCTTTCAATGGAAGCTGACCTCTGTGCCGATATGCCGTCTCTACACCACAACTTCTAAGCAAGAAATACTCCAGGGGCATTAGCAACGGTGTAAAGAGGGTCTTTCCAGCAACCTTTTAAGGAAGCATTGGCAATGCCAACAGTTTGGCCTTTTGTGTCGGCATGGGAAAGGCCCTTGCCAGGCACCGCTGTAGTGGTATTAACGACCCTTTGTTGGTAGCAGGTGCAAAATGGCTCGAGCACCTGGGCATCTAATAGCAGTGCCTGGCAAAAGCTTCAAACCAGAGTGCTTATAAATCGAGTGGCTGAAGGCAGGCCTGGTAAGACATTTCTATTACACCAGTAGCATGTTTACTGCTCCAATTAAGTCATTCCTCCCTAGCTGTACTCCAATCCAATAGTTTCGACTTATAGGTGGCGCAAGCAACACCCAATTGTCCAAACTACAAATGGAAAAGCCCTCTTAAACTAGTAGCGTAGATAAAGCGCAACACACTTTTCACACCTGACATACTGTTATCGCTCTTAAATCCTATGTTCTTGAGTGTGTGCCATTTAGACCTCCTGTATATTTCTAGTTTTCGACATTATAAATTTGTGCCTACAATGACCAGAATGCATATGATGTTAGCCTAACAGCCAAGACTGGCTGATTATTTCAAACCTCACAAGAAACGTCTTTTAGTCATTGTTTAATACTGCAATCTATCTTGTTTTTTAATATTATTAGTAATTTATGTAACGCTTCTCCTAGCATCTAAGCGCTCAAACCCATGTTGTACAAAATCATCCCTTTCCAAAGGTGAGCGCCTTGCTCCCAAGCGATCTTCCCAGTTAGGCAGGACGTGAATAAAAAGTGCAGTCGTGCAACAAAGGAGAACACGTTGTTTTTATGGCAACCAATCGCACACAGTGCAGACTATTCTATTGATAAGTTTAAACGCAAGTTTTATGCTGTAACGGCCCCTTCCGAGGGAGCTTTAAAGTGCCAGAGAAATGGACTGTTCCCACTCATCATTACACACGTGCACCTGACATGATAACAGTAACGCATTGCTTATATAGCGCTACACACCCATAGCTCTCGGAGCGCTGAAATACCAGAAGACATTATTATCCCACAGAGTGGTACTTAACTTACAGACCTTGGAAGGATGAAAAGCTGAGTTGATCCTGCCGGGATTCGAACCTGCCACAGCAGGATGCACACAAATATCAAGGGTGAGCGCTTGGCTCACTGTGCTATCTGACCAGCTTAAAAGGATGCCAAATAGGTGGCTTAAAAGAAACCGGATGGGAGTGGGGAATTACCTCCAGCCTGCTGGAAGGGGTGGAGTGGCCTATAGGGAACTCTTGAGATTGCCCACTAGGCCTCTGCACCCTGGGCCTCTTCTTTATGGTAATGTATTGGATTTCCACATTTTCTCAAAGGAAAAGGGTTGGGCTAGCTGAAAATGTGTACTATGGGGCCACTTTGAAAATTATTTCCAGGGCCTCTTTTGGTTCCCAGTCCACCCCTGGTTATCAGACATGGCAGGATCAGGTTTCTCTTCAAGGTTTAAGTGGTTTTGGGAGGGTTTTAACACACTGCTGACAGCAGGAATTGAGTCTCTGACCGCAGCAAGATACCTGAGCCTGACAGAACTAAAATCAAGGGTCAAAGAGGGGATAGGGACTTAATTCAGGAGTACAATGCAGTTGAGGCCGTAGGCTCTCTGAATCTGCGTTCGGCTATGAGATTCAATGCCGAGCAGAGGGGCAGTGTGTGTAGTGTCCCCTTGCCCAACTGTAGGTACTCTATTTTATTAGTGCATTTAAATATGTTACCACTAAAAGCCTGCACCAATCAGGGACTGGGAGACCCTTCGAAAAACTGTACGTGTTGGCTAAAAGTAAGGGAGGATCTTAAGCATTTGTTGCTAATTTGTAGTTGGTACTTAGAGCTGTAATAACATTTGTTAAGGCCCCTCTTTTTAGCAGATCATTTAAGGGAATGTAAAGCGTCACCGTATTTTGTTTGTAACTTCCCGGACCTTGATTTTATTTTTAACTTGGGAGCCTACAATTTTATTTTTAACTTGGGAACCTACCCTGCTATGTGAGCGAGGCACTGATAAGAGGTTCCAAGAAAGTTTTAAATTGAAACTGAAGTGGGGAGAATTTCCTTTTTAACATTGTGTTTTAACTGATTTAAAATTTTGCATAATTCATTCTTTTACAATGCTGTGTTTGATGATGTATGTTAATGGACCATCTGATCAGTACCGTTTACTTACTTACTTACTGGAAAATGTGCGACCATAAGGATGCAGATGCTGGTTACTAGCGTAGAGGGATCTATTTGAAAGTTTGAGGTCTCAAGTGAAGGTGAAAACAGGGGACATCTTTACTCAGGGGATCATGTCTCTGTCTTAGTGCCATTTTGGGGGGTTGCTTCTGCTCAAGAATGAGGCATCCCTAAGTCAAAGAGGGAAGGACAAAGGTCAGTGGGGACTAGGGTGGAAGGTTCCCACTTGTGCTCAATCAAACATATTATGAAAAAAACATGAATTGAAAATAATATGAACTATTGAACATTTACTCAAGATAGATCAGCCACAATGTGATGTGTCTTCTCGGTCTAATAACGTGTGTTGCAAATGTTCTTGTTGTAGACTTTCAAAAGATGCAAGAAAATGAAGACTTCATCAACTGATGTGAATTTCAACTATTCCGTGCCGCAGCCATGTAGCCTGGTCAGCTATGTTATAATCTTAATCTAGCGCACTGTGAAACTGGACCACTTACCCTTGAAATAATATGAATAAGGAGGGTTTGAAATCAGTGAAATCCTTCACATGTTTAAGCGATCGATGCAAACTTTGTGTCTGGGAATAGTGTAATGATGGAACCTGTATTCAATGCACCTCTACTGCTTCCAGGCACTTCCCCAGGACCACCTGGTTTACAGGATCCATTGCTATATCAAGGCAATGAGACTGAGTAATGCCACTGCACCAGCCATCAGATACACATTGTTAGTGTAGGTTCTTTTGGCGGTGATAGGTGATAAAGCTTCATTTGTTGGAAGAAATACAACATGCTGCAGAGGAGGAGTGGCTAATAGGGCCACGTGCATTAAATGAAATGCAATGGATTGGGTGGTGGGGAAGATTGTGCAGGGGTTCATTGAATATCTTAATGCATGTTTGCCTGTGTGGAAAACAGAAACACACAACAAAGATGCATGTAGACTTTCAGACACCAATGTAGAGGGACATGGATGTTTTGTGCATTCCAACTTGAAGCCATAAATGAAAAAGGCCAAAACATATTTATTTATTTTCAGTCTAGAAGGTATTAGAACTACTTACACTATGGACAGTCTCCTCCAGGGGGAGGTCGGCTGTTCCACTTCAGAAAAGGAGAGTGGTTTCTGCCTCTGAAAGAAGGGAATGGATGTAGTCTTACAGGTGATGGGCAATGATGACATGCAGTAGATTTGTAGCCCAGAAAGACAGCAGCTAAGATGACATTCAGCATTGAGTCTCCGTCTTCTCCCATCCATCTCTAAGCGATCTCTCCCTTCCTCCTGGATGTGCTTATATAGAGATAGCATATAGACTTGAACTGTCTCAGCCCTTCAGAGACATGGTCCCTGGAGCTGGAAGTGGCGTACATCCACATGACACACCTGCGGCATCAGAACCTTACTGATTAAAATGTTGTTTATTTATCTCAGTTAACATCTATCATCCAATTCTTTGGAAAGTCCCTTTATGAGTTTTAATGATGAGGCAAACTCAGCACATAATGAAATCCCAACAATCAGATGAGGGCATCTAGTGTCTCGCATGAGCCACATTTTCTATGCTTGGTCTTTCGGTAACAATTCGGTAATGATTATAAAGGTCACTAAAGGTCAATAAGTTGCCATTTTGATTTCATCTAGTTCAGTTCTTAATGTGGTTATTCGCTGGTGAACAGCACATTCTGTTCTGCTTCCCCTCTATGTCATATGTTGCTTTCAATACTATAGCATTAAGAACTGATCCGCCGGGCCTGATTGATTCTTATTATCCTGGCGCCCGGCTAAAAGGCCCAAGCAAAGTGAGGGCTTTTTACAAGGGTCCCTGGGCAGATAAGACTTGAACCAGGCCACCGGAGAGGGTCTTAAGGCTAGTAGCACTGCAGTTTCCAATCCGGAAAGCCTGGGTGTTAATATAAATGTGTTTTCATTCAACGAACAGGACGTGTGTGGCGTCCCGCTCATTGAACGAAAATACTGGCACAAGATGGCCACCATGGATCTGGAAGGCGGGGCTTCTCTTTCATTTCCATGGAGGCCGCGGAGCGGCAGCAGAAGCCCGGCAGCTGTGGATAGGGTGCCTCTACCGCCGATGAAAGGAAGTAAGTGGGACGGAGCTGGGGTGGAGGGAACAGTAACAAAAATTATTAGGGATTGTGGGGGAAATATGCCGGTGCAGGGCGGGGAAGCAGCCTCTAGGTTCCATGGAACACAGGATAATATAACCCGTTTCAGCCTGCGATCCAAGGAACCTGATTAGCTGCTCCCCCCGTTGTGGGTATTAATAACTGGTATGTTTTGTTTGTGATTTGCAAAGTACTGCATTGCAGGCAACCAGTTCAATGTACGAAGGGGGATGACGCGAGGGACATCAAAGGGGGCATCAAACTGATCATGACTCATATGCATGTGTCATTCCACACTATCCTGCATATCACACAACTTAACAACAGACAATTACATGTGAGTAAATACTTAAAGTCCAGTAGGAATAAGATGGTTCTTCTGTGGTTTTGTTCGGAACTGATATGGACAGGATGTTCCAAAGAATAAGGCAGGTGATGGAAAAGGTTTTTTCCACCCAGTCTTTATTCCTTGCATCCTGGAATGCATGGAAAATATGTGTTGATGGTCTGGGGTAAGTCAGGTAGTTTTAGTGTTTGAATATGTTCTAGATGCACTGTAATCCCATTCAACCCAGAACAGCCAAAGTGCACACGCATGACTGCCGATAGAAAAAACTTAAATTAGAGGCACTCAGGAAACATCCTGAGATCATTGTCTACCAAAAAGGGCCACCCTAATTGATGTTGCAATGTCTCTTATTTCTTGGATGGCATTTTCCTTTATATGCCATCCAAAAATCTGTTTGACAACGCAAACATCATTGGTTCTCCCCCGAACTAAGACCTGCCAAATAAGAAAAGGAAACATTTTAGCATGCTCGTGGTGATCTACTTATCTGGACTATGATAGCATTTCGGTAATTAGACGCACCCTGAAAAAATCTATGGTTAATAGATAGATAGTTCATGAGTAAAGCGCTGTCCTTTTGCATGGAGCAAGCCTGCACTTTGCAAGTTAAATCTAGCAGCTTAGTCAAAATGTTTGAGTAGGCCTAGACACACGTCATTAAATAAGACCCACAGCCCCTCAAGTCTTTTTGGCGTGAGTCTTCCCATACCTTGAGTGTACAGCATGTCCTTTGCATGGACAATGCCTGCATCCAACTAATGATGGATTCCCAGGCATCTCAGAATAATATAAGGAGCCTTCATTCTCAGGTCAAATGTTGGGCTTACCCCCCAAGGTTTTCTCAGCCAACCAAATCAGAGACCCAAACTACTCCTAGTGGAATTGTGTTACTCTATAAAAGGCCCCGCTAACTTCCTGTTCCTTTGGATTTTGCCAGACTATGAGGGAAGGTGTTAGAGAGGGCAGGATCACACAAATAGGGCGCCTGGCACATTTGGACAGTTTTGGGCGGATGTTTGGGTGTTTGTACAAGCAGTTTTAGATTTTTTTGTTGTAGAGTATATTGCTGTTTTTAGGAGTGTTTTTGTTGTCCACATGTTGTGCCAATTTGTCCCCTTACTGTTTGTTCAGTAATTTGTTAGTTTCACCCATATGAAAAACAAACGTTGTACTTTAGTCTTAGCTCATTTCAGAAAGAAAAATTAAAAGCCAAAAAATTCTTTCCTGTCGATGATCCTAATCACAGAAAATCCAGCCAAACTACCCAAAATATCTGTTTAACCTTTCCTAGTTTCTGTTTACCAGTTTCTTTTCGTAGCTGCTTTTCTATCCTCTTGCTGTATGTTAGTTTGTCATTATTTATAATGTGGCATTGTGTTTTATCCATGCTCTTGAATCACTCACTGTGTTGCTAAGAATATGCTGATGCTGGAACCTTGATTGGTGGGGTCAGGCCCCTGATCTCATTGTATGCAGATGATATGCTGCTCTACGTCAACCACCCAGAAGTCAACCTGCACTATATTTTGAATATAATGGACCAGTTTGCGGAACTCTCCGGCATCCATATTAACCATGACAAGTCTTGCTTGTTCCCATTGGTGGGCCTTACAGGTCTGGACTGGGATTGGCTGCCTGACGTAGGACTGCAGTGGAACCCTGACACCTTCGCATTATAATGACACACAGAGGGAACGAGACTACATAGTAAAATCCATATCATTCTGGAGGAGTCTGCCCCTGTCAATGGTAGGCAGAGCTGCCCTATTAAATATGGTGTTGCTCCGTCGCTTGCTATACCATTTTATTAATATACAATACAACATACCAAGAGGTGTTTCAGTGAGCTAGATTCAGTAGCCAGGGCATTCTTATGGGCGGGGGTGGGCAGAATTGCACTGAACACACTGCATTGGCTCTGCAATAACGGCGGGATCAGAGTCCCCCATGGTATGTTATGTTATGTTATTTTGCATTCATATAGCGCCTTATATACCATTGGTATGGCCTGAAGGTGCTGTTAGGTTGAACGCCCTTGGGAACCGAAGTTCTGGTCAGTAGAGAGAGGAGAGGGAGTCAAAAGGTGCGTGTGAGCACCGGGTATGTGTGCAGCTCGTGCGGTATTCGTGCAATAGCTGCTTCTTAGCGGTAGGTGTGGTGGTTGAGAGATCAGGAGTATGTGTTCGTTCTGGCAGGATTTATCCAGACCGGATGTGGCTGTGTTAGGCCTGAGGAGAACGCCTGACTGGGGGGTGTGTAACCAGCGGTGTTTACTTAGAATGATGTGGAGTGAGCGGCGGATGTTGGTATGAGAACAGTTATACCGAATGGTGTCATAGTATCTCTGTGTTCTAGTTGAGTGGTGATGTAAAGGAGAGAGTAAGCGGGGTGGTGTGATATGATGGGTTATATGCCCTTTCAAACATTCTCTGCATTCCAAAGCATACTATATATGTCACAGAATTCTATGCTCTCCAGTCTGTTCCATGCACTCCTATCCACTCCATGAACCCCAGTCTGCTCCATGCACTCCGGTCTGCTCTACGCACTCATACATTCCAGCCTGCACCGCGCGCACCAGTCTGCCTTGCATGCTCTAGTCTGCCCCGCGTACTCGAGTCCGCCCTGCGTGCTCCAGTCTGCCCCATGCATGTACTCTTGTCTGCCCCACGCATGCACTCTTGTCTGACCCACACATGCACTCTTGTTTGCCCCACGCATGCACTCCTTTCTGCTCCACGCATGCACTCCTGTCTGCCCCATGCTCTATGCATTGAGCAGTTCTACATACTCATCTGTTCTACACACCGGTACTGGATGCAATCTGTGCTCATTCGTTCTACATACTCGTCCTCTCTACGCAACATGTCCGTTCGCTCTGGGCACTCGTTCGCTCCAGGCTCTCATCCGCTTTATGCCCTCACGCGTACTATGCATTCACCTGTTTTACACACTCACCCCCTATACGGACTCATCCCTTCTACGCACTCATCCCTTCTATGCACTCATCCCTCTACTCACTCATACCTCTATGCACTCATCCCTCTACGCACTCATCCCCTCTATGCCCTCATCCCCTCTATGCCCTCATCCCCTCTACGCCCTCATCCCCTCTACGCACTCAACCCCTCTATGTACTCATCCCCTCTACGCACTCATCCCCTCTATGCACTCATCCCCTCTACGCACTCGTCCCCTCTATGCACCCGTCCCCTCTACGCAATCATCCGCTCCCCGCACTCATCCCCTCTACGCACTCATCCGCTCCCCGCACTCATCCGCTAGCCGCACTCATCTGCTCCCCGCACTCATCCGCTTTAAGCACTCGTGCTTTTCACGCATTCAACAGCAATATCCTGTTCTATATAATCATTTCTACACTCATCTGTTCTATACCTTCATCTGCTCTGTACACTCATCATCTCTGTATACTCATCCGCTCCATATACTCAGCCGCTCTATACGCTTATCCGTTCTATACACTCCTCAGCTCTATACACTCATCAGCTCTATACACTCATCAGCTCTATACACTCATCCGCTCTATCCACTCGTCCGCTCAATCCGCTCATCCGCTCTATACACTCATCCGCTCTATACACTCATCCGCTCTGTACACTCATCCGCTCTATACGCTCATCGTTCTATACACTCATCCGTTCTATACATTCGCCCAGTCTGTACATTCATCTGCTCCAGAAATCTACAAGCTCTATACACTCTCTGCACTTCTGTATTCATCCGCTATCCACACTCATGCGCTCTACTTGCTTCTCCTGTGGATACTTGCAGATAAGCCTTGGAGGCGTCACATGCTCTACATACTCATCCGCTCCACATACTCATCTGTTCTACACACTCATCCGGTTTACGCTTATCTGTTCTGCACATTCATCTGTTTTACGCACTCCTGCGTTCTACTCGCTGCTCTGTATTTACGCACTCATCCGCGCTATACGCTCGTCCTTTGTCGCTCTACACACCAAGCCGCTCTACACAATCATCCGCTCAACATGTTCATCCATTCTGTACACTCATCCGATCTACATATTAATTCGATTTCCACACTCATTCGAACTATATAGTTATCTGTTCTTCCACTCATGCATTCTTCCACTCAGCACATTCATCTGTTCCACCTGCTTCATCCATTCTAACTATTTCATCCATGCCATTCACTTCGTTCACTCCTCATGCATTCTGTCCATTTCAGCAGTTTGATTCTCTTTACTGTTTCGGTATAATTTACTCTTATTAACCATTTTACTGCTTTGATCTGCTTTATTCATTTAATTGTGTTTGTCGTTCTAGTTTATATTAGGGGTTATTAGCTGTCAATTTCTCGCATCAGGTAGATTGTTGGATTGGTGTCATTGAGTTGCTGCTAGTCTGTTTGAGTTAGTTTGGTACGGGTTGGTTTTAGGGGAAGAGCCAGGTTTTCAGCAGTTTGCGGAAAGACGTTAAATCCTCAGGCGGATGTGGGGTGGGAGTGAGTTCATCTTCGGTATGACTAGGAGGCTGGCTGAGCTTGATCTTAGGGTGCGTGGGGGGTGATAGGGTTTTAGCTTGTCTTGAAGATATTGAGGTCCGGTTTTATGCAGTGCTCGATGGGAGATGCATAAGGTTTTGAAAGTCACACTTCGGGCTACTGGAAGCCAGTGCAGCGTCTTAAGGGCTGGGGAGATGTGGTCTCTTGGGCCGGGCGCAAGTAGCAGTTTGGCTGCTGCATTCTTTGTGCCCTTTGGAGTTTATTCAGTTGGTACGCGTGGACTCCGAGGTATAGGGGGTTTGCATAGTCCAGTCTTGATTGGACCGCAGAGAGTCTGTTGGGAAAGGAGAGATATGGAAAGATGCGCCTAAGCTTAATAAGGTGGTAGTGGCAGGTCTTTAAGACATTGTTGACTATCCACGACAGCGTTAGGTCAGAGTAAAGGTTGCATCCAAGATTTTCCACTGATTTGGAGGGGGTCGGCGAGTTGCCCATGGAGGATGGCCATGGTAGTGGGTGCGGAAGAAGTTCGGAGTTGCAACATACCATGATTTCGGTTTTGGAGGGGTTTAACAGGAGGTGCCTTTGGGTCATCCAGAGTTCTATGTCAAGGAGGCAGGCGGCCAGGTCAGGTCAGGAGTTGGGTTTTGAGTTCAGGAGTTTTAGAACTAGTTGAGTGTCGTTGGCGTAGTTATAGCACAGGATGTTGTGCGAACAAATTATTGGTGGGAGGGTGATCAAGTAGAGATTGAACAGGAGGGCGGATAAGCATGCTCCTTGTGGGACTCCCGTGTCGACTGGTCGGGCTTGGGAGGTTTGGGTGGAGAGTATCGTTATTTGGTACCTATCTTTGAGGAATGAAGCTATCCATTTAAGAGCAGTTCCACGAATTTCATGGGAGTGGAGGCGGTCCAGGAGGATTGTGTGATTGATCGTATCAAAGGCGGTGGTGTTTGAGATGGGGCGGTAGTTTTTGGGCTCGAGAGGGTCGAGCGAAGGTTTTTTAATTAGAGGTTTGACATGAACCGTTTTGAATGCGTCGGGAAAGATACCAGAGGAAAGGGAGGCATTTATGATGGATCTTGCGTGTTCTTCTGCGCAGGTGGAAGCTAAAATTTCTTTGAGGGTTGTGGCTGGGCAAGGGTCCATCGGTGAGCCAGATGGTTTGCGGGCAAATCGAAGTTTGAGAAATTGCTCTGGTGATATTAAACTAAAGGATTCGAACGTCGGTTGCGTAGTGGTCGCAGCTGGTGGGCTGGTCAGTACGGGCGGAGAATTGCCTGGTGGATGTAAGAGAGCCAGTTTGGTGGCTAGAGTATTTTTTCTTTTGCAAGCTGTGGTATAAAAGTGGAGGGAGAGTGAGTCGCACAGTGATTGTGAGGGGGTCAGGACGGTTGTGGTGCAAGCCGGATTGGTGAATTCGGAGATGATATTGTGGAGTTCTTTGCTTGGGTTTTTGCAGTTTAGGATTCGGGAGTTGTAGTGGGCTTTTTTTGCTTTCCGGATTTTGGCCTTGTACTGATAAAGGTGTCGGGCCAAGGTGGCCCTGCTCTCCTGGGTTTTGTCTTTCTGCCATTTGCATTCTAGGTATTTATATAGTTGTTTAGTTATCTTCAACTCAGGAGTGAACCATCTGGGGAAGAGGCCACAGCGGGTTGATGGTTTGCAAGGGGGTGTGAGCCGCATCAGAGATGCGTTGAGCCATGAGTCAAAGGCGTTAGGGGTTAGTTGTTTGTTGAGATGGCAGGTAGGTGGTGGAGACTGGAGGAGTGCGTCAGCTAGGTCCGGGGTGATTATTAGTTTTTTCCAGCATTTGCATAGATTCAGAGGTTCAGATGTGAGTACGGGAAGGGGGTTGAGTGAGCGAATGGCGAAGGAGAGAATGAAGTGATCGGACCAGATGATAGGGGTGGGGGGCTTTAAATGAATCAGGGTGTTGGAGCTAAAGATGGCATCAAGAGTGTGTCCTTTATAGTGAGTCGGATCATTTATGTGGGGTTGGAGGTTAATTGCGTCTAAACCGTCGACAAGAGAGTGTGTCATAGGGTTGGTGGGGATGTCGAGCCATATGTTGAAGTCTCCAAGAAAGGTGAGGTTGGGATGGTTTAGTTGAAGGGTGGCAATAGAGTTGCAGAGGTTGTTTGTGAATTGTCTATCATGGCCAGGGGGCCTGTAGATTATTGGGAAACTGTGTGAGAGCGACTGGGAGAGGGTTAGTTTAACGAGGAGAGATTTGCAGGAAGGAATGGAAGGTTGGTTGTCGATGATTGAGGCATGGAAGAGAGACTTGAAGATGAATGCTACTCCCCCTCCTCTGGAGGGATGGTTCAGTGGGATGAGGGAGTAGTCGGGGGGAAGGCTTCATTAGCGATTGGGGCGAAGTCGTCAGAGAACCAAGTTTCAGTGATGAAAACTAGGTCTGCTTTGTCAGAGGCGAGGAGGTCAAAGATGCAGTGTCTGTTTTTTGCTACGGATCGGGCATTAAATAGGATGCAGTTCACATCGGCACACAGGTTGGTCACGGACCTGGAGCGGAAGGGGGTGGTGGCGGAGAGAGTGGAGACTGGGGAGAGGGAGGGGTAAGGTGGGTGATGCTCGATGGGAATAGTGGGCAAGCAGAAAAACTGGCGGGCTTCGGGCGGGATTGGGTGGCTGCGTGTGTTAGGATGATCGAGTATGGTTCGGGGGATTTGAAGGTGGGGTGTGGGCGGTTAGGAGTTTCAGTTGCAGTTGATGAGAAATCAAGGGAGATGGGTTTCAGGAAGGGGGCAGCCACTGGGGAAGGAGGTGATTGCGGGAATGAGGTGGAGGGTCGAGACAGGGGAAGCGAGGAGTGCTGAGAGATTGAGGGGGACCAGGAACGTTTCCTCTTTAGTTTCTTTGTTGCGATTGGAGTGTGAGAGAGGGTAGGGGGGTCAGAGGCGGAGAGGGATGCAGCTTTGGTTCTTGCTAGGGCTAGGTGTGCAGTTTTTAGGGAGGGGAAAGGGTGCAGTCGGGGGGAAGGTGGCAGGGGTTTGTGGGCAAGGCAGGGGGTGGATGATTGCAGGGCGGGGTGTGCCTGTTATGATAGTGAGGGGAGCGGGCATGTGTAACATTGGCTGGTCAGTGGTGGGGTTCGGGGGAGGAGTGGTCCTAGGGTGGTTGGCTCGCCATCGTGCCCCTCTGGCTTGGTGTTTGGAGAGGGAAATGGTAGGGAATGCACAGGGGGGTGGGATGATTTGGTCAGGGGGACGGGAGGGAAGGCAGATCTGGGAGTGGGGGCGGTCCACGGTGGTCGTTTCTGACAAACTCTGGTGGAGTGGGTGTGCTCATGCTTCATACAAGCTTTTAGGTGGAATTTAGGAGGGCTTTCTAATTGTAGTTCTAAATTCAGTGGGGGAACGCTTTTAGGCACACTTCCAATTTCAATTTGCACAGAGATGATATTAGACTATTATGTGCACTTCTAGGTTCGACTGTACATAGAGGTGATGTTAGGCTATTAGGTACTATAAGGTACACTTGTAGATTCAACTGTACACAGAGATGATATTAGGTCTACCTCTAGATTCAGTTTTGTATAGAGGGGATATTTAGACTATTAGGTGCAGTTCTAAATTCAACTGTACACAGAAATGATATTAGGTCTACCTCTAGATTCAATGTTGTATAGATATGTTATTGGGTCTATCTCTAGGTTCAGTTTTTGTGTAGAGGGGATATTAGACTATTAGGCACACTTCTCTCAATTCAATTTATACAGGGAGGGTATTAGGCATGATTCTAAAATCAACTTTGTACAGAGAGGTTATTAGGGAGATTAGTCGATTCAACCAGGCACAGTATTAGACTAATAGGATATTGGCACACTTCTAGATTCAACTTCCGCAGAGAGGCTATTGGTCGCCCTTCTACATTTAACTTTCCCTCAGAAGCTATTGGACAGTTAACTTTTCCTCAGAAGCTATTGGGCACTCTTCTAATTTCCACTTTCACAGAGAGTCTATTGGGCACACTTCTAAATTCAATTTTCGCATAGAACCTGTTGGGCACACTTCTAAAATTCAACTTTCACAGAGAGGCTATTGGGCACACTTCTAAGTTCAAGTTTCACAGAGGGGCAATTGGGCCACTTCTAAATTCAACTTCTAAGTGCCCTTCTAAATCCAACTTTCACCTAGAATCTATTGGTACACGTTTAAATTTGAATTCTAATGCACTCCTAAATTCAACTTTTACAGAGAGTCTATTGGGCACACTTTTAGATTCACCTTTCACAGAGAGGCTATTGGGCACACTTTTAAATTCAACTTTCACAGAGAGTCTATTGGGCACACTTCTAAATGCAGCTTTCAAAGGGTGGCTGTTGGGCACATTTCTAAATTCAACTTTGCACAGAGGTGTTAGAGGGCACACTTCTAAATTCACAGAGGGGCTGTTGGGTACTTGGGTGTTGAGATATATTATTTTGCAGGGCAGCTGCAATTTGTCATTAGCTGGCTCGCAAATGAAATTTCATTAGACAGAATTCTCCTGCAACCATCAACCGAACATTACTTCCTGAAGGAGGTGCTATGGGTCAGTGACGCCCGACTCCTGCAGCAGCAGAGCATTGCTACACTAGGCAGGGAGCAATGGGACAGGGCAAGGAACGTTTTAGGAACCTTGGGAACAGGCTGGATGTGATTTAAAAGTTCAGGAGGCATTGGGAGAACAATGAGGTAGTGTGGAGATATGTTGCAAGAAAGGAAATAAATGGATTTCACTGCATTGACTCTGCCACACATGGTGGCCTGACTTTCAAGAAGGCATTGAGAACGACCCGGTACTTAACACTATGCATGATGTGGCAGAAGGGGGTCACATGGTTACTAGATTATACAAATTACTTATGAGTAAACTCAGTGAACCAGACCTAGCAGTACTGTATTGTATTGTATTGTTTATTTGATAATGCGCACACAAACCCAGGGGTAGCTGGGCGCAGCAGGTACAAGGTTACTTAAACTTGGGTTACATACAGAGTATAGGCGAGAAACAACATAACAGTACAGTAAGAACATATCAA
The DNA here is from genome assembly GCF_040938575.1 of Ambystoma mexicanum. Classification (NCBI taxonomy): domain Eukaryota; kingdom Metazoa; phylum Chordata; class Amphibia; order Caudata; family Ambystomatidae; genus Ambystoma; species Ambystoma mexicanum. The sequence goes on along the minus strand of NC_090925.1, from coordinate 64,331,735 downwards.
TACACGCCGTGTGGCAGAAGAAAAAGAAAACTAGCATATTGTAGTTTTGAGGGAGTGTGCAGGTCTGAGAACAGAAGTCATTATGGACAACGGTATCATGGGTGCCTCAGGGGTTAGTTGTCATTTGTCCAGAGCCAGTTTTTTACCTTGCGTCTAAAATTGGAGTAGGGTAAATTGGCTCTTAGTGCAGTGGGTAATGCGTTCCAGGCCTGGGCAGCTTTGACAGGGAAACTTGCTCCGCCCGCTTTGGAGCATCTGAATCTAGGGGTTTCGAGCAGGTAGTGGTTAGTAGCCCTGGTATGGTGCCTAGATGATTTTCTAGTTAGTCTGGCTGAGATGTAGGGGGGAGCAGTGTTTTTGAGCCCTTTATGGGTAAGCGATAGTGTCTTGAGCAGGACTCTGTCGCTGATTTTGAGCCAGTGGTGGTCTTTCCTAACGTTTGAGATATGTGCTTTGCGGGGTATGTCAAGGGCAGCTCTAAGAGCGTTGTTTTGAAGGATTTGCATTTTATTTATGATGGATTTGTTGGCCCCTGCATAGAGGGCATTGCAATAGTCTAGTTTGGACATGACTAACGCATTGGCAAGCATGATGCAGTTGGTTTTAGAGAGGTAAGGTCTGCAGGTCCTGATTAGTTTGCAGGTGTACGCTGTAGAGGATGCCAGGGTGTTGACTTGTTTTTTAAGGGATAGAGTGGAGTCGAGGTAGAAGCCCAAGGTTTTTACCTCGGTAGCCACCTTAATTGTATTGCCATCTATGTTAAAGTTACGATAGTTGGGGCTCAGGTTGGAGTCGGAACCCAGTATTAGTATCTCAGTTTTGTCGTCATTTAGGCAGAGGCCGTGGGAGGCCATCCATGCCTGAATGAGGAGGTAGATTTTGTTTACTAGAGCTGTATCTTCGACAAAGTTGCCTGATAGAGGTATGAGAATCTGCGTATCGTCTGCATAATTCGTGTAGGTTACCCCTAGTTTGTCAAGTTTGTCGAAGAGAGGCTTAGTGAAGATATTGTACATAGTCGGTGAGACACATGAGCCTTGTGGGACACCACAAGTGATTTGGATTGGGTCCGCTGCTGCTACAGGGGAGAACACTCTCATTGAACGGTTGGCTAGGAAGGATTGTACCCATGCTATAGCTTCACTTGAGAAGTGAGCGGCAGACGCTAGATGGTTGCATAATACTGCGTGATCCACCAGGTCAAAGGCTGCTGACAGGTCAAGGAGGAGGAGCATAGCTGTATTACCTTTGTCCTTCAGCTCGTCAATTTGTGTCTTAAGGTCAATGAGGGCTGTTTCAGTGCCGTGCAGTGGTCTGAAGCCAGATTGCCGTGTACCTAATAGTTGGTGCGTCTCCAAGTGGTTTTGGATTTGGAGGTAGGCTACTCTATCAATGATTTTAAGGAGGAATGGGACCGTAGTAATAGGCCTGTAGTTAGTGGGGATAGCTGGGTCAAGTGTCTGTTTTTTGAGGAGGGGGAGAACCCAGGATCCTTTAAGGTTGGTGGGTACAGTGCTCGTGTTAAAGGAGGCATTGATAAGTTTCGAGATGAAGGGTGCTAGATCTCTAGCTGCATCCTTAATGATTTGCGCAGGGCAACTGTCACCTTGGCAATTTGACGGTTTAAGGGACAGAATGACCTTTTCCGTTTCCAGTATAGAGATGTTGGTGAACCTGAAGGGTTTATCATTGTTTTGGGGGGGTGTGCTGGGTGACTCCTTCAATGGGGTGGTGTGGGTACCGTGAGGGTGCAAGGAGGCTTTTTTCTCAGCAATTTTAGATTGAAGGGTTATGATTTTATTTGCAAAAGCATTTTGGATGCTAGTGCACCAGGATTTATCCTTGGGGACATTGTCTGTGGGGGCAATAGGGTTTTCCAATTCACGAAGAATAGTGAAGAGCTCTTTGGAGTTGGAATTGGCTTTGCTGATTCTATGATTGAATGAGTCTTTTTTCGTTTGAATGATTTCCTTTTTGTATTTTTTGGCAAAGTTAGCAAGTGTGGTTCTATTGTCGGCAGAGGGAGTATGCCTCCAGATAGCTTGGAGTTTGCGTTTTTGGATACGCATTTCTTTGAGATGGGGGGTAAACCAAGAGTTGAGGTGAGTTTCCCGTTTACTTTTGTGGAGTTTGGTAGGGGCAATCAAGTTTAGCGCTTTGGTCATGGCGTTGTTAAATGATTCGACTAACTCACTGGGGTTGGAATCATTTGGACTAGCTATGAGAGTTGGTAGGAGGAGCTGTGATTTCTTTTTTACTTCTTGTTGGCATGGGGGGTGCTATTTTATTCTTATTGGGTTTGGGAGGTTCGATGTTGGCTGTGAAGCAAATAAGATGATGGTCAGTCCATATTTGAGGTAGGATACTGGAGATGGTGATGTTGCAGTTGTGGTTGGCTATCCAGTCTAGCGTGCGGCCTTTTATATGTGTAGGAGCTAGGACATTTTGGGTAATGTCGTGATTGGCTAGAATAGTTTGGATTGCTTGTGCTTGTTTGTCTTCAGCGTCATTGAAGCCTAAGTTAAAGTCGCCTAGTAGAAGGAGCTGAGTGGAGTCTTTGATGCTGTCGGTGAGGAGGCTAGATAAGTCTTCCTCAAAATTGCCTAGTGGGCCTGGTGGTCTGTACACAAGAAGTATAGTTAGTGTGCTATTATTTGAGATAGGTATTTTAGCTGAGAGAAGTTTGCATGATGTGAGAGCTGGGTGTGGGGTGAGTCTGGCAGCTAGGTGTGTTTTGGTTATGATGGCTAGGCCACCTCCTCTAGTGTTGGGACGGTCGACTCTAAGGATATTGAAGTTATCTGGTATGGCAGTCGAGAGGGCAGGGCCAGCTGCATCATGGAGCCAGGTTTCAGTGACAGCAAGGATATCTAAATTGTCCGAAGACAGTATATCTGCTATTTCGGTGTTATGTGCTATAATGGACCTAGCATTAATGAGTGCTCCTGATAGTGTTGGATTTATCTTGTTATCTTTGGCAGTTCTGGGATTGGGGTGGTTGTGTCTCCTCTGTTTGTAGTATGGGTAATCAAGTGGTTGAGGACGATTTATCGTCGCAAGGTCTGGGAGGTTAGGATTGATGGTAGTGGGGGTGCGCGTGGATACTGGTGGGTTGGTTCTCTTATTTTTGATGTCATAAAGTCGTGGGAGCCTAGCTCTAAGTCGCAAGTTTCTCTCATGCAAGTTGCAGGGTGTAGAGTTGGTGAGGGCCATTATGATGGTGATGGTTAGGAGAGTCCAGGCTATGGTCCCACGTGGGTGTGAGACGCAGGTAGTAGTGTGCATATTGTGGTAGCGATGAGGTAATGCTTGTATTTGGTGAGTTTGGAGGGGATAGGGGTGCAAATGTACTATCAGTCTAGGTTGGTAGATCCTGTTAGTATCTGTAAGGCGGATATGCTACAGCAAGGGTTCAGGCTTGGGAAGTTCTAATCGTGGCTAAAAATGCCAATATAGTGGGGCATGGCACTTAGAAATTGACAAAGGCATAAGGCACACACAGTTTAGAGTGGTCTGAAAGCGACCATAAGGCACAACACAATTTAAGATTGGTCTGAAAGCGACCATAAGGCACAATTTAAAAGTGGTCTGAAAACGACCATAAGGCACAACACAATTTAAGATTGGTCTGAAGGCATAAGGCACAATTTAAAAGTGGTCTGAAAGCGACCATACGGCACAACACAATTTGAGAGTGGTCTAAAAGCGACCATAAGGCACAACACAATTTGAGAGTGGTCTAAAAGCGACCATAAGGCACAACACAATTTGAGAGTGGTCTAAAAGCGACCATAAGGCACAGTTAAAAAGTGGTCTGAAAGCGACCATAAGGCACAGTTAAAAAGTGGTCCGAAAGCGACCATAAGGCACAGTTAAAAAGTGGTCTGAAAGCGACCATAAGGCACAGTTAAAAAGTGGTCTGAAAGCGACCATAAGGCACAGTTAAAAAGTGGTCCGAAAGTGACCATAAGGCACAGTTAAAAAGTGGTCTGAAAGCGACCATAAGGCACAGTTAAAAAGTGGTCTGAAAGCGACCATAAGGCACAGTTAAAAAGTGGTCCGAAAGCGACCATAAGGCACAGTTAAAAAGTGGTCTGAAAGCGACCATAAGGCACAATACACTGAACATTGGAGGAAGGCCTGGGCAGAACATGTACAGATCTGGAGAGGACTACAGCCCTGCTTACACTAGGACTCCAGGAACTCTAGATGTAAACTCACACAACTGTACATCACACACAGAGCTTACCTGACCCCCCACAGGATATCACTGTTCCAGGGAGCAGAGGAATGGAATTGCCCCAGATGTGCCCTTGACAATGCTGATTTTATTCATATGTTCTGGACTTGCTCAGTGATCAAAAAGTTCTGGCAGGAGATAGCAGATAAAGTGGTCAGGGGATGGATACAGATGCACACCTGGCCCCCAGAAGCTTGCTTATTGGGATTATATTAGAGGGGAAGAAACACACATCACACCTCAAGAGGATGAAGGAACTATTCTGTGTGTTAGCCAAACATAGAATCGTAAAATAGCCTGGAAGTTGGCGGAGGAACCCAGTGGGCAGACTTAGAATGCTGGGCAATGGCCAAGACCACAACTTGGCACAGAGCAGTGTATGGTGGGTTGAGAGAAGTGAGCACAGAAGTAGCTGCTTGGGAGGCACTGACGCAGGCAATGTTTTCCCCCTCTGACACAAGGCTCCTGTGAATGAGCCGCTTGGGAAGTGTCACCTGTTAATATATGATGTGGGTCATAGACAAAGGGGATGCTCTTGGAATCTATGAGAGCCGTTGCCTAGTGCCTATAGACTGTGTTGAACTGTAGCCTGTAACCATACATGTATGCACATCGCAGATGCTTTTTGGTTTGTGTTTTAGTTTTGGGCACATGTACATTTGTATTTATTACAGGTCATTACCAATCACTGAGGCTATGTAAACAACATGAATGCCTGTTGTTTATTGTGCCTTGATGTGTTCAATAGATTGAAGTCAAGATCAGGAACTCAAGCTGAAGTTGCTTTCAGTTAGGAATGTTGTATTGGATTGGGCCCATGTAATTAATAAAGGGAAAGTAAACCAACTCATCTCCCTGAGAATTAAGGAACCATCATGGATGTGTGCTCTGATACCCTGTCTCTCAGTTTTCTTTTTCTGTTAAGGGCAGAACAGTTATGGGTGAAGATCAGCCATTGACCAGTCTCTTTGAGTCTTCACCTGTGAGCCTTTGCTTTGGCCCCCCTATCTGCTGCAGCCATGAGTACCCCTAGCTTGCAAATTACTGTGCTGTGTCTCCACTGAGTGATCCTCCGTATATTGATACAACTGTTCGTCAAAGTGCCTCTTAAGTGCATTCATACACACAGTAAGCACACGTGTCACCTATTTGATAATGAAAACTGACCACCTTGTCTTTGAAGCAAGGGGTGGGAATTTCACCAACAGTTATCCCACTTCATCCTTAGCTTTAGTGAAGTGTATAGGCATGAGAGCATTGCCAGCTGTGCTCCCTATGACCCACTAGACAAGTCATATTCCTGCACTGACCAGATCTAGGTTGAGTAACTATGCCACCGCCAGGAATGTGCTGAGGGGCACAGTGTTCATGCTAACACATTGGGTGACCTTCTTATATGGCTGTGTAGGGTAATGGACATTGCTTAGCAGCTAGCACTGAGTTGGTCTAAGACCTGCTCCTTCCAATGTTTAAGGGTAACTGCTATGGTAGTCAGTTGCGGTGTTGCTCTGCTCATGCAGACGTGGCATTTATAGTGTGGAATTCACCAAATTGGCACTGCTGTTTTTATATTTTTTGTGGCAGGTTTGGCACACCAGCAAATTGTGGAAAGCATTTCTGGCCAACCATGAGTGACTGAAATTGGAGCAGATTGTTTGTCACTCATGAATCGTGATATTAGAAGTCTGGCAATGGTTGAGGAATGAGTAGCCACAGGCTGGAGTTCATGGGCAAGCATAGGCAAGTGCAAAGCCATAGAAAGAGACGAAGATAGGTATACCCCCAGATTTTCTATACCCATCACTGGAATAGGAAAGTCACCAAATGACAAGGGCAAGAAAGAAGAAGTCCATGACTCCGCACAGAATGAGGGAGAAGAAGCACCCACCACCAGAAACTCAGTCTTGTCCCCATTAAGTGTAAGCCAGTCGTGGCCCATCCACTCCTTCACTGCCTCAAGACAGCCTCGCTGTCGGGATGACACTTCAGTTCGGTCAAGATCTAACCTCATCCACATAGGAGTAGCACCTGAAGCCGTGGGAGCAGATTAGTACAATCAGGGGCTGAACATAGATGTTAAACAACATTGTGGGCGGAGCAGTACCCTGAGGGACACCACAGCAGAGAGAAACAGAAGAACAGAAGAAAGGACGCAGTGAAAGAGATAGGCCACTACTCATTAGAAACAAGGTAAACCAGGCCAGGAAGGTTCCAGAGAGGCGGGCAGAAGACAGGCGGGACAGGAGAATGAGATGGTCCACCACGTCAAAAGCCGAGGACATGTCTAACAATATGAAGGCTCCGACACCACCTCCTTCAAGCAGCCTGGCTAAATCATCCACAACCAAAACCAAGACACTCTCGGTCCCTCTCCCTGGCTGGAAACCTGCCTGGAATGGGTGCAACAAAGGGGAGGACTCAATGAAGGAAAACAGAAGAGAAGTAAAAACTTCCAAACGGTTCATAGGGAAAGGAAGAAGAGAAATAGGATGTAAATTAGACAATTCAGTTTCATCCAGTGACAGTTTTTCCAGCAAGGGGATCACAATGGCTTGCTTAAAGGGATGGTCTAGTAAAAAATGTTATTTTAAAAATAGATAGGCAACATAAAAAAAAAAAATACTAGCATTCTCCGTTTTAAAACTTCCTATGTAAAATTTTGAGCTATTCAAGCTCAAAATTCGCAAAAGCAAGCACATGGGCGCATCCATTTTGTAAAATGGAGGCCTTCCTGTGCTGGCTTTTGCTTTTGCGGCACTAATGAAGGAAAAGCCAGCCAGTTGTAGTAAACAAAGGCTACCGCTGGGTGGCTTTCCCTTCATTAGTGCTGTAGGTGGAGGACGGGGACCGGAGACCAGAGCAGGAAAGCTGCAGCTGAATCTCGGTAAGTGCTATTTATTTTTTTTTTAAAAATAAGCACTAGCTGTGTTTTTTTTTCTAAGTTTTCCGGGCTGGAGGAGCCCGGAAAACTTAGAAATAAAACCGCAGCTTTAAAAACGTTGTATTTATGTTTGCGGTCGCTTTTGAAGCGACCGCAAACATAAATACAACGTTATTGTGTTGGAAAACGCTGTGGTTTTTCTTTCCAAGATTCTCAGGCTCCTCCGGCACGGGGAGCCCGAGAGCCCCAAATGATAAAGCAGATTCAGGCAGAAACAACGCGGCATTGCGGAAAACAACCGCGTTGTTTCTGCCTGAATCTGCTTTCCCATTCGGGGTTCTCGGGCTCCCCACGGGGAGCCCGAGAGCCCCGAATGGGAAAGCAGATTTAGGCAGACAACGCAGCATTTAGCATTTCCCATTTGGGTCTCTCAGGCTCCCGACAGGGAGCCTGAGAGCCCCAAATTGGAAATCAGCTGCAGGTAGAAACACTACGCGGCATGTAAACATAACCGCGTGTGTTTCTGCCTGCTGTGGCTTTCACTTTGGGTCTCCGGTGCTCCCCTAGGAGCACCAGAGACCCAAAGTGATAGCCACAGCATGCAGAAACACACGCGGTTGTGTTGGAAAACGCTGCGGTTTTTCTTTCCAAGTTTCTCAGGCTCCTCCAAGCCGGAGGAGCCTGAGAAACTTGGAAAGAAAAACCGCAGCGTTTTCCAACACAATAACGTTGTATTTATGTTTGCGGTCGCTTCAAAAGCGACCGCAAACATAAATACAACGTTTTTAAAGCTGCGGTTTTATGCTTAGAGAAAAAACCGCAGCTAGTGCTTATTTTTTTAATAAAAATAAATAGCACTTACCGAGATTCAGCTGCAGCTTTCCTGCTCTGGTCTCTGGTCCCCGTCCTCCGCCTACAGCACTAATGAAGGGAAAGCCACCCAGCGGTAGCCTTTGTTTACTACAGCTGGCTGGCTTTTCCTTCATTAGTGCCACAAAAGCAAAAGCCAGCACAGGAGGGCCTCCATTTCACAAAATGGATGCGCCCATGTGCTTGCTTTTGCGAATTTTGAGCTTGAATAGCTCAAAATTTTACATAGGAAGTTTTAAAACGGAGAATGCTAGTATTTTTTTGTTGCCTATCTATTTTTTTAATAAAAATTTTTACTAGACCATCCCTTTAAGTACTTCAGGAATAAAACCTGAGTGGCAGGAAACGTTAACAACTGGGGTGACCAAAGATATTATGTCTGGCGGAATGTCTTTAACCCCTTAAGTGTGGAGGATGAGGTATCTCGTCCTCAGCACTACGTTTCCAGTGCAAGGGGTGAGATACCTTGTCCTCCTCACTGCTTAACTATGGGGGGGTGGATTGCCCCCCCTGCTGCAGCAGCGATCCTCCCGACCCCCAAACAGTGAAGCAGAGGACTTCCCCTTCCGTGCATGGGGGTCGAGTGGATGCTGTGATGACATCAGTGGATGCTAGGTGCAGCCTGTCTCCCTTGTTGGTCGACCGTCCCGAAGTTCAGCGCCAGCCCCAGGGAGCCCCGGACGTATCCCCATCCCTCTCTTTAGGGAAAATCTGTAACAGAGGTCAGCCGAACTCCTGGATGGTCAGGGGTGATGTGGCCAGGATTTGGCACCTGTCCCATGCCCTGGCAGGGTCCCTATGCCTTCCCTGAGGGAAATTCTGTAGCGCAGCCCAGCCAGCACTCCAGGATCTTCAGGGGTTATGTCCCTGGCCTTGGGCGGCTGTCTCCCTTTTCCCTGTTTTCCTTGAAGGCTGCAACACCCCAGGCCAAAATTCCAAAAATGTCCAAAAGCTTTTGGGGATAGCAGTGGTTTAGCCTTTCCATTTGTGCCCAGGTAGGTGCAACCACATATGTGAGGTATCGTTTTTGTCGGGACATCTGTGGGAACGTGGGAAGGTAGTACATGGGTTGTTGGCAGCATGTTTTAGTAGTTTCCTTGTGGCAAATGTCTGAACATTGTTTTTTTTTCCCCTACATTATGGACTTTGTTGGGCCTTGTGGGTCATACATTCCTGGGCGATTAACGCAAGTCAGACCTCTTTGGATTCCCGCGGGTGTCTTCTTTTCAGAAATGCATGGGGTTCCCTGTTTTCCTTAGTGGCTGTGACACCACAGGGACAAATCTGTAGGTTGTCCACAAGACCAAAATCATAATAAAGTTCCTCTCCCGAACCCCTTTGGTGATAGCAGTGGTTTAGCCTTTTCCCTTTGCACCCAGGTAGGTGCACCCACACATGTGAGGTACTGTTTTCACTGGGATACCTGTGGGAATGTGGGAAGGTAGGACATGTGTTGTTGGCAGTGTGTTTCAGTGGTTTCCTAGTGACAAATGTCTGAAAATGATTTTATTTTCCCTTAAATTTTAGAATGTGCCGGGCCGTTGTGCATAATACATTCTAGGATCGATTTTTGCAAGTCAGACCTCTTCTTTTCAGAAATGCATGGGGTTCCCCTTTTTCCTTTGTGAACTCAACACCCCAAGCCCAAATCTGTGGGTTGTCCACAAAGCCATATCCAGTCTTCCCAGATTATTTAATGTACCCGGGGTTCAGCCTTCTCCCTTTGTGCCCGGGAAGGTGCACCCACACATGTGAGGTACCATTTTATTTGGGATACCAGTGGAAATGTGGGAAGGCAAGACTTTTTTTGGCTGTGTGTTTTGGTAGTTTCCTGGTGGCAAATGTCTGAAAACTTAGTTTTTCCCCCTAAATCTTGGACTTTGCTGGGCCTTGTAGGTAATACATTCTAGGGCGATTTGCGCATCAGACCTCTGTGGATTTCTATTTGCGTCTTCTTTTCAGAAATGCATGGGTTCCCCGTTTTCCCTGGTGGGTGCGACACCCCAAGGCCAAATCTGTGGGGTGTCCACAAAGCCAAATTCAGTCTTCCCAGGGCATTTTATGAACCAGTAGTTTAGCCTTCTCCCTTTGCGCCCAGGTAGGTGCACACACATGAGAGATATTGTTTTCATCGGGACACCTGTGGGAATGTGTGAAGGTAGGACATTTGTTGTTTTCTGTTGGTTTTGATAACGTTTGCATACATTTTCTACTGCACCTTGTTACACAACCCTTTAATTTCCCAAATGTAACCTACATTTAGTTGCTGCTTTAGGCACTGTACACTTTTTTAACCCGCACAAGTCACCTATCCTTCAAAAGGACTGCATGTGCTCTTTCAAAAAATGTATGCCTGCCTCTCCTCACCACATTTGTTTTCCTTATTTTCACATGCAAAATACATCTGTTTCGGCCGTGAGCAAAACAATCCTGTTTACCATGGCTCTGTTTTTGGCTTGTGGTATTTCTTGTTTTGTGAAACATTGTGAACAATGTGTGATTTCCTAACTAGAAGGATAGGGGAATGTTTGTTTGTTTGTTTATTTATTTGGTAATACGCACCAAACCCTTAGGTAGTTGGGCGTAACAGGAATAGTAAACTTAAAGCTTAGGTACAACAAACATATAGGTACAAGCATGCATGCAGAGATATAATTTGCTACCACTAGCAGGTTACAGTGAGGAAGTGGTGCTGTAGGTCACATATTCCAGTCAAATAGTGCAGTGGGTAACAGATACAGTGAGCGTGGTAGAGCCGTATGCCACGGCTACCATGAGGCAGCAAGATAGGAGGAGCAGAGAAGGGTAACAGGTATCAGGTACAGTCCTTGTGCGGTGGGGTGAGAGTTAAAGGTCATTTGTTTGTAACCAATTTAGAATGTTGCGTCTAAATGTAGGGTAGGGTTGTTCAGTTCTAATGTCTGTAGGGAGTGCATTCCAGGATAAAGCTGCTTTGACCGGGAAGCTGGAGACACCAGCTGTGGTTTGTTTGAATCTAGTGATCTCTAGAAGGTGGGCATTGGCAGATCTGGTTGGGCGTGTTGAGGTTCTCCTATTTATTAGTGCCTAAGTACAAAGCATTACAATAGTCCAGTCTGGACATTATAAGTGCATTAGCCAAGGTGATGCAGCTAATTTTGGAAATAAATGGTTTGCAAGCCCGGATGAGTTTGCAGGTGTAAGCAGTAGAGGACGCTAGTGAGTTAACTTGTTTCTTGAGGGTTAATGTGGAAGCAAGGTATAAACCTAGAGTTATAACTATTGGCGTCACCTTAATGAAGTTACTGTCAATATTGAACGAGGCATAACTGGGGCTGAGTTTTTTTATGTTCGCCTCTGAACCTAGGATCAGTCTCTCAGTTTTGTCGTCATTCAGGCAGAGGCCATGGGATGCCATCCATGCCTGAATGAGGAGGTACATCTTGTTTACCAAGGCCGTGTCCTCGAGAAAGTTGCCCAAAAGGGGAATGAGGATCTGGGTGTCATCTGCATAATTTGTGTCAGTGACACCCAGTCTGTCCAACTTGTCAAACAGGGGCTTTGTAAAGATGTTATACATAGTAGGTGAGACACTCTAAACCGCAGGAGGTTTGTATGGGGTCAGCAGAGGCATACAGGGAAAATACTCTCATTGTACGGCTTGCTAGAAATCATTGAGCCCAAGTTATGGCATCACTTGAGAAATGGGCAGCTGACCTAAGGTGATTGCATAAGACTGCGTGATCCAACAGGTCGAAGGCTTCAGATAGGTCAAGGAGGAGTAGCATAGCTGTTTTCCCATTGTCCTTTAACTCATTGATTTGGGTCTTAAGGTCTATCAAAGCTGGCTCCGTGCCATGTAGAGGGCGGACGCCAGATTGACGTGATCTTAATAGGTGATTAGCTTCGAGGTATTCCTGAATTGGAAGGTGAGCTACTCTGTCAATAATTTTAAGTAAGTTGGTGACAGTTGTCACCGCCTTGGCGGAAAGGGGAATTACCGCCCTACTCCAAGGTTGGTGGGGCGGTAATTCCCCCTTCCACCATTGCCCTTCCCCATTTTTGCCCCATAGGGCATAATGGGAATGGGGAAGGTGCTAATTTTGGTACCGCAAATTTGGGTTTGGTTGGGTTTTAACGCCTGCAAAAAGCAGCTATTAAATTCCCCAACCCGCAAAGGGACCTCGTAGTACGGCGGTAAGGGTTAATGGTCACCACTACCATTAATGGTGACCGTTAACCCTTACCGCCGTCCGTGTATTGAGGCCCCTAGTGTGGCGGAAAAGGTGATAAGATGGTGGTCCGTTCAGGATTGTGGGGCAATGTTAGTAATAGCGATGTTGCAGTTCAGATCGGCCACCCAATCGAGAGTCCTTCCTTTGATATGGGTGGGGGTAAGGACTTTTGTGTAAGCTCATGGTCCGTCAGTATAGCTGCTACTGATTGGGAGTGTTTATTGTCGGGGTCGTTAAAGCCCAACTTAAAGTCCCCCAACAATAAGATTTGTGAGGAGTGTTTTGAGTTATTGGCTAGAATGCTAGTTAAGTCTTCCTCGAAGGTTCCCAGTGGATCCGGAGGTCTGTACACCAGATGGATAGTTAAAGTATGGTTATTGGATAAGGGAAGTTTGGCTGTGAGTCTCTCACATGATTGGCATGGTGGAGGGGTGGCAATTCTAATGGCAAGATTGATTTTAGATATAATACCTAGGCCGCCACCTCTAGCATTGGGTCTGTCAGCTCTAAGTATCTGGTAGCTATCTGGTATGGCTAATATAAGGGCAGGTCATGCTGCCTCATGAAGCCAGGACTCAGTTATTGCAATCAGGTCCAAGTCCCCATTAGTTAGAATGTCTGCAATTTCAGTGGCATTTGCCACAACAGATCTAGCATTAATAAGCGATCCAGATAGGGTTGTGGTGCTGTTGGGTTTGGGGGTGGGGGGATGTTTAATTATGGGTGTGTGGATCCTCGTGGGAGTTTTCAGAGTATGGGCATATGCAGAGTATGGATTGTTGTGCCTGTTCCTCTGCCCCGGCCTGGCCGATAGTTCACAGGCTAGGGTGGCATTACGTTTAGGAAGGCTGTATTGGTTGGGCTTGCTGTTAGTTTTAGGCTCATAGAGACGGGGGCACCCTTGATTTGAGTCTCATGTTTCTGTTCTGAGATGGGCAAGTTGATATAGTAATGGTGGCCATTATTGTGTAAAGGCCAAGTAAGAGCAAGAGTGACTGGTTCCTCTGGGTTTTGCTCATATTCATGGAGTAGGCTAATTACTATTAACACAGATTAGGCTAGTTTCAGTTGTCGCAGAATAGGCTAATTACTAGTATCATAGAATAAGCTTGTTTCAGTTGTCACAGAATAGGCTAGTTTCAGTTGTCCCAGAATAGGCCAATTGCAATCATCACAGAATAGGCTAGTTTCAGTTGTCCCAGAATAGGCTAATTGCAATCATCACAGAATAGGCTACTTTCAGTTGTCACAGAATAGGCTAATTATTAGTATCACAGAATAGGCTAGTTTCAGTTGTCCCAGAATAGGCTAGTTTCAGTTGTCCCAGAATAGGCTAATTGCAATCATCACAGAATAGGCTAGTTTCAGTTGTCCCAGAATAGGCTAATTGCAATCATCACAGAATTGGCTAGTTTCAGTTGCCACAAAATAGGCTAATTACTAGTATCACAGAATAGGCTAGTTTCAGTTGTCACAGAATAGGCTAGTTTCAGTTGTCCCAGAATAGGCTAATTTAAATCATCACAGAATAGGCTAGTTTCAGTTGTCACAGGATAGGCTAATTACTAGTATTACAGAATAGGCTAGTTTCAGTTGTCACAGAATAGGCTAGTTTCAGTTGTCACAGCGTAGGCTAATTACTATATCATGCAGTGGTAGGATCATATTTATTTGATCTGCACAGGGCTAGGTCGGGTTGAACGATGTCTAGATCAAATGGCAGTGGCTAGTACAGTGCAGGTGACACTGGGTTACACTAGACTATATAATGTGATGTTCTAATTAATTCAGCACAATGTTAGGTCACTCCATGCGAAGGTTGATTCCGGTTTAGTACTCACGCTTATAAGACAAGTATATAGACATAGCTATAATTGACTGGGATGTGTCCCACTGGTGGTATGGGATAGCCCCTAGTATGTGTAATAATGTTGATCTAGCAGACATATGGCAATGCAGTGTGTGGATGTGGTTTCTGCAAATCGTATATGAGTGTGCTGAGTTTGGAGGCGGCTGCGGGATAGTAGTACTTACAATTGTTCAGTTCTGGGTGCGCCTTGCAGCTGTATGGTATCAGTTCTCATGTCAGGGTTTAGATAGATTCCTCGCCGCACGGCACCCAACGGCGAACAGGGGCAAACAGGGCTTTTGAATGGCCTTTGCAGATGGCCGGCTCTTCCGCCTGCCGGCCAATGTCGGGGTCTTTGTGTGTACGGTTGCTTAGCAACCTAGAAGCCAAGACTTGCAATGGTGCTCCATTGCGCCCGACATTTTGTTTTCTTGAAATGTCGGCGCGGATGCAGGTGCGCAACCCGGGCTGCTTCTGGGTGAAATTCAAGGATTACTGAAGGAAAATGGGGGTCATGAGCATGGCAGTCAAGTACCAAGGCAAAGCAGGGTACCTCGCAGGAATTGGTGGTGAAGTGCGGCAAATGTGGAAGTTTCCCGTCGCACGTTGCTGCCGAGCAGGTCCTCTGTGTGCGGCTCCTCAGGTGCTGAAGATGGATGGGGGTTCTTGCCCACGCCACCCAGTTGTGGAGACTGATGAGAGTGAGAGGCAAACAGGGCCTTAGAATGGCCTTTGCAGATGGCCGGCTCTTCCTCCTGCCGATGTCGGGGTCTTTGTGTATACGGTTCCTTAGTAACCTAGAAGCCAAGCCTCGCTATGGCGCTGCATCGCGCCTGACATTTTGTAGTGGTGCATTGCTTTTTTCAATATTCACAGAAGTCATTACCTTACAGGTCCAAACATGTCCAGCACATACCTTTCATGTTTCCACTTTTTCCCAAAGTATGTGAATTTTACCTACATAGTTGTTGCCTGACCTGCGCAAATGACACCTTCGTAAACTTGGAATTTTTTTTATTTTTCAGAAATGTGTGCCTTTCTGTCTTGCCATTCAGCTTCCCTACCCTCCTCTTCCATTCCGTCCATGTGTGTCCTATTGGAAACAAAGCGAAAAATCGCCTACCTCTCACAAAACTGATGGTAACCTTATAAAAAAAATGTTTTTGTTTCCACTCAATCTGTTCTTGAAAGCCTGGAAAATGGTGAATTCAGACCAGTAAACCATTTGTCTCTAGCTCTTACAAGGACAAAAACATTGGCTTCTTTGTACATCATTTTATTGGCATGTTCTAAAAAAACACAAAATGTGCTCTTTTTGTTATTTTCTCCAACACAGCAAACTAGGAATCCTAGGTGGCATTTTGACTGCGTACATGTGGTAAGGAAAGGGGCCACATTTGGCAGATATATATCTCTTAACATAAAAGTTACAAGGGATTGAATGCGACATACCAAAATCTCCAAAAAAGGGCTCAGTACTGGGAGGGAAAACCCTCAGCAGTTAAGGGGTTAAGGACAGTGAGTGGGACAGGATCAGATGGAGCAGATGATTTAAGCTGACAGACGGCTAAGAAAACAGCCTCGTCAGAGAAAACATGAAATTTGGACCAACTGGCAATTGACCGTTGACAGAGCAGATCAGCTGACAAAAAAGAACCAGACTGCACCAAGCGTGTTCCATCTCGAATCCCCTCAATCTTAGTTTAGAAAAACCTAGCCATGGCGTCACAGCATGACTGTGAAGGAGCTACTGTCGGTCAAAACCGAGCAGTGGAAGAGAAACATTTCACAAGAGCGAAAAGCTCCTTGAAACAGTTAAGAGGAGTTGTGACCCTCTGAGCAAAGAAATTCTTTAGCCAGAAGAATGGCTGAGTGGTAACTCTTAGAAAGGGCGACAAATGTCATCCTTTCGGTAGAGTCATAGGCCACACCTCATTTGCGTTGCCGCTTGATGAAGCCCTAGACTGGCCAACCTAAATTCATCATAAAACCATGGCTTATGCACACAAGTGCGTTTAATTGGAGCAAGCTGGTTAGCCGCAACCAAAAGTGCTTGGGATAGAGTATTGAAATCCATTGACGCGTCAGTAGGACAATTGGACATAACCAAGGACACCATAAGGGCCAGATTCACAGACCGCCAATTCCTTTCTGGTATAGCCGTGGGGTGTGAAGTGTCTAGACAGGTGGCCCCAGTAACAAGGAAGGTGATGATATAGCGGTCAGACCAGAGAACCTGCTTAGCAGGTAAAACTGAAAGACTTGAATCTGATGATAAAATCAGATCTAGGATACGCCCTAGCTGATGGGTGTGTTCATGAACAAACTGGGAAAGGCCAAACTCGAGTTAAGCCTAAAATAAACTGCTGGAGTGTTGGGGGGTGCAGAATATTAAATCTAATGCTCAAGTGCCCTGCAAATATAAGATACTATACTGAAGTAAAGCAACAAGTTCTAAAAAGGCCTGCAAGAAATTAGTATGGAGTCCTGGAGGACAGTAAACAATAAGATGATCAGCAGAGCAGGAAGCAGAAACCGTGCAAGGATAGCCTCAATAGCTAAATCATGGACTAACGGCAATCGGGAAAAATCCAATACTGATTTAAAAATAACAGCAATACCTCCCCTGGATTAGAAGTTTTGCTATCTTGATGGATAATTCTATAATCCCCAGGAAGGAACTCTGTAAATAACAGGGAAGACGTTTCGCTAAGCCAAGTTACCGTAAGGGAAGCAAAGTCTGGATATTCATTGCTCAGAAGCTCATACACATGTCAACATGGCCTACTACAGAGCGATCGTTAAGTAATAATGCTCTTAGAGTGGAGCTGTTACATGCGACGGAGAGGTTACTCACTGGATAACTAGTAGTAAAACAGGGTGGACACAGTGTGGAATCTGGAGCAAGAGTAAGCAGCCTAAAGCGTGAGAAACAAAATAATTCTACGGCACTGTCCATCTGTAGCCCGGATGGGCCCAGATGCACTTAACTTCAGCGCGACTGACTCTTTCCCTCTGCGCCCGACTGCTGCGCTGAAGAGGCATGGGGAAGCCTACCCCGTCCTCCTCCTCCTACAAAATTCATGATGCAGAAGAAGGCCTGGAAACACTGCAATCACCCATTCTATTTCAGACCGATACCCAGTGGTCCAATGATTGACAAGTATGTCGAGAGATACCCGCTCAGCCAGCCATATGCCCTCAACCAGCCCTAAAGACCAGGTGCGGTACGAATTTACACCAGAATGGATGAGAAGCCCCAGGTCATAAGCAAAGACACTTCAATTGACAGTCTTCAATAAAGCACCAAGAAGCCATGTTGCTGACATCGTTAGAGACACTGCGACATAGCAGTTAGACATGAAGCACATGTGCCATCCGCACGTTTGGACACAAAAAACACACTTGAATACATGAAGAACATGACCGTATAATTCTATTGTTAAAGGACAGACATATACACATACTGGCATTGCTTTTATTATTTGGTCATTAGCCTAACGCAGCCAGGCAGAAACCGCAAGTGACAAGAAATCCTGAGCACAGCTTGCAGGTGCTTACACGCAATTAACCCTATGGACCTGCAGGAGCCCCTACGGGACCTGACAGAGTCATGTGTGACTAACCTATGGAAATGTAGTATATTATGGACACTGTAGAAACCGCATTATAAAGTTTAGGAAAATTACAGCAGGCCTCGAGCCTCAGAACAAGAGACGAGCTGAGCTGATTCAGCCTGGACAAAGAGCAAGACGTGTGATACAGGACCCACAGCCAAGGCCAACAGATACAGATAACATTCCTATCCACAGACGACAAAGGGACCAGCTCCAGAAATGAATATTAAATTCTCATTGAGCTGCACACCACAAATTCATGGTGGCTGTTAGGGAGAATTCTCAGAAATGGTTGATTTCCCTTACCTACTGAGTCCCTCAGCAGCTTTGCTGGATTTCTAAGATTTATTATTTTCACCTGGTAAGAGAGTGAGCCTTTTTTCCCACTCTTGCATGTGTTTTGCTATGTGTGTTTCTACTTTTTGTGTGATCTTGGGAACTGGAGCTTCACCTACACCAGGGCACCATATTTTTCATGTGTGTTACACAGCACCTTCAGTGCAGTGACACAGGGTTGTCTTTTAGACTTCCCAATGACTTCATTTCTGGGGCTGACTACAGTCCCCCAGAAAAGGGTAAAGTTGCCATTAACTTTACCTTAGTCACTTTAAACCACAAACCCAGTACATCCCATCTTCCATGGAGTATTGGAAAGGATTCATTCTTATCCCCTTTTGTCTGTGCCTCTTGGGGCATTGTTTCGCTCCCTTTACATTAAGACTTGGCTGGTGGCAGTGGTATATAGCCTGACATTCCTACCGCGATTATCTGATATAAACGTGGTAATGTTTTAGGCTATTATATTAGCCTCAAACATAAACCCGCTTGACCAAACACATTTTATTTTGGCTCTGGCCGGGTTTATTCGCCATTTATTTTTGTCAAAGTCTTTTTCGTGTTTTACTCTGCGCGCCAAACCAGGTTGCGTCCCTTTGTTCATCGCCCTCCTTTAGGCGCCTGAGATTCTGGGTAGGCAGGATGTGAGGGAGGGGTTTTAGGAACCCTGCCATGGGTTATGATATGATATGATATGGCATTTGTAACGCGCCTATACACATGTGTTTCAAGGCGCGACGAGGCAGGGAGGGGGGAACAGGGGGAGAGGACAGACAACAATCCTACTAGGCCAGGTGTCATTCAGACCACGCAAGTGCAGGGGTAGGGGGAAGGGAAAAGTGCAGTACAAGGTAAGTAGAGTAGAAATAAATAGATAAATAAATAAATAGGGCCAGCTGGTGGCAAGTGCAAGGTAAGTGCAGACAAGTGCTGGGAGGGGGGTGCTGTAGGGATACAGAGACAGTCCCGCAGTGCAGGGGTTGCCAGGGAGGCAGTGCAAGTGGAGAGTGGCTGGGCCCAGGACCGAGGTCGGTGAGAGTGGCCAAGTTTCAGATTCAGTGCAGAATTTAGCGAAGAATTTAGCTGGGGAGAGGGAGAGAGAAAGCAGAAGCAAAGAGGAAGGTTTTGAGGTGCTTCCGGAACCGGAGATGGTTCTCCTCAAGTTTCAGGGAGGCAGGAAGGCTGTTCCAGACGGAGGCTCCTGCCGCGGAGAGAGATCTACCCCCAGCTCCTTGCTTCGAGAAGCGGCTGACCCTGAGGGAGTTGGAGACGGATGAGCGAAGGGCTCGGGAAGGTAACCCAAGTCGCACTCTTGTCTGATTGGCAAAGGGGACTGGCCTCACCAGACCAGCCATCCTGCTGTGTGATTGACAGCCAGGCTGTATGAATGGGGGAAAACTGCATAAAAAACAGGTCTCAGACTGGAAGAGCAGAGTCGTCTCTGAAACGAAAGAACCAACGAGGAACTGGAAGAAGAGGACCCCTACCACGACTGAACCACCCGGTGAAGCCCTGCTGCGGGTCCGAACGCCAGAATCCGACAACAGAGAAGAACCTCCAAGAAACTTCTTCCCTTGAGCTGGTGGGACCAACCAGTTCACCCAAACTGCAAGCCAGGACCCCTCCTCTGGTCGAATTCACTGTACAGAGCTACAGTGGGCCGGATAGCCAGGAAGGTCGGACCCTGCTTGGGTTTTAAGGAGCGCACCGTCTTCCTACTTCGTGTCAGTCCGACAGTCGCTTCAGGAACTGTGAGCCTGCAGGAACCACCAGGAACGTCCGCCTCAGCTACAGCTCCCTCTCCGTCTTAAGGTACTGTGCAAATCCGGTTGTCCGTTTCGGTCAGCTGCGGTGAAAGTGTTTAAAATCTTTCTCCAATCTGAGGGCTTGTCCTTCTCTTCTCTTTGAACTAACTTTTCTACCAACCATCCTCGTCCGGAATCTGTGCCACGAACTTTACAGCGAACTACCCTGAACTGTGTGATCTTGAGCAAAAGACTTTTGACCCATTGGCTATGGCCTTATGCCTTTTCTAGCTGATCTCCTCACTGTAGTCTCTCTTGTTCAATTGCCCTGAGTACTTACCTGTTGGTTTTGCCTAATTTCTAATAACATTGTCTTTCCCTCCCCTTTAAATTGCTGGAGTACCATTTTGCTCTCAATTCATTTTGTGAGCTTAACTTGTCTGGAATTTAAGGAAAGTGGTGTGGTGTATTTATTATTGTGATTTTTGACTTGCTTAGAATAGTGAAATGTTATACAACTGTTGAGTAAATAAATATATATTCTTTTACTTAGAAACCTTGAGTCAGTGTTTGCCTGAATCATAGTAATTGCTGTCCTTTGTGTAACTATCTGTACTGCTCACTTACTCTTGAGATAAGTCTGGCTGCTCCGCCACTGCTACCACTATAACTGTGTAGTACAGGCTTGTACCAAAGGTGAAATTGTACTGTCACTTGTAGTCTTAATTGTGTGTAGTGTTCCCAAAGGGTACTGCATATAATTCTGCCTAACAGTGGCTGAACACGTGACCCGGCCGAAGCAGAAAATGGACAGCAAAAATCGGTGGGTAAGGGAGCCGGCCTCAGGCTATCAGACAGAAGACCACAATAAATATGCCGCAATGTGAGACAAGTGTTGCACCGAGCAGGAGAGCACTCTCATAGACTAAGGTGGTACACACAAGTTACAATGCAGACACATAGTCATTCTTATTACCTTGAAAATGTACACAGAGAGCTGAGAATCTTTGCAGATCTCAGGCCTGGCAAACGTCCGTTCTAGCCAATCACAGTTTAGTACCCTACGGGTTGGTAGCAACAGGCAAGAACCAATGGTAATCCCACCACACTGCAACATTGTTACAGATATTAATTTAGGGATGGATCAGGCAAGCCACCTGACATACGAGAGCCAGTAGAATAACATCGATATAGTCCACTGTAGGTGGTATGATACTCAATACCCAATTGTGTGGCGCGATAGGTTTTCTGGCGAAGGGCCCAGATTGTGACATCATGCTGATGAAATATCGCATTAAAAACGGCCTTCCAGCCATGGAAGAGCGAGACGTGCATGGATTTCCCCTGTTCCTGTGCTGACCCCTGTTGGTTTTGTCTGTAATGAACTGCAGTTTGAACTTGCCATTGGGTGAGTCTTTTGTTTATCCTGCGTAGGAGTCTGCAGACTTCCAATGTCCCTCTGGTATACCTGAGAGTTCTTCCCAGCAACGCTGTCAGGGAAACTGCCTCATAAATACAGACATTCTATTACCAATGCCAATCCCCTTGTGCTGCCAATCAGTAGGGAAGAAAGACTTCCTACCGGCAGTGCATGGAGGTCGAAAATTAAAATAGGACTGCGATTCCAAGCTCCAGCCTCAGAGTCCTAAGTGTCCAGGCACCATCTTTGAACAGTGAGAACACCAATTTACAAGGAAAGGAAATTCACTTAAAACATTAAGAAATTAAAACATTAAAATCGCTAAAAGTTAGCATGAGTGCAACGTGTGTAGTGTTGTGGGTGTATCCACACACATTTGTTGTCTTTCCATAAGGGTGCTGAGTAAGTTTGTTGTGTTTTTATTCTCTCTTTTGAATCAGATGTTGAAATCTCCCAGGACGATAAAGTTATCATGATAGTTGGAAAGGTTGGCGATGCAGTCAGTGAGCTTTGTTGCAAAGTTTGGGTTGTAGGAGGGTGGTCCGTAGATCAGAAGAAACACTACTTTGGCTTGGTCGTTGAGCTTGATGAGGAGAGATTTACAGTCTTCTATGTCAATTGAGGGGAGTGGTGTGGCGCATATGTGGTCTTTGTGCGCCATTGCGATTCTGCCTCTTCTTCGTTTTTCTCTGTTGGTGTGTATTAGTTTGAAATTGTCTGGTATGGCTTTGTGAGTCACAAAAGGCAAATATGAGTAATAGGTGTGGTAAGAATCGACATTTGCAGAGGATGTTTCATGGCATTGCTCCATTAAACATAGGCACAATGTCCACCGCTCCTCAGTGACAAGTAAAGTTGGACTTGACTACTGCAGCCGCAGTTCTCCCACCGGAGCACATCACTGATGCTGCCAAATGTCCTCAGTCTTGAAGAGTTCATTTCACACCAATTAAGCTGGATCTGTCTCAGGACAGTTGTGGTGGGCTGCTAGAGAGTTTAATTTGGTTAAATTGGAAGCGTTTGTACCATAAGTTGCAGTGCGGCTTGACATGCTTATGCTTGTTTGATGGGTCCACTCCTCTAATTGGCATTTGTGTTGCTCCATGCTGTTCCGTCCTTGATCACGGCGGCTGAAAGTTCCTGCTCCGACGGTTGACAGCTGTAATCGCAGCGCTTTGCTGCCAAACGGGCGTGCAGTCTCCCATTTCCTGACATCAAGCTCTTACTGTGGCTAGTATTGCAGCCTGTTCTTGGGGGGGGGGGCTAAGGCTCTGTCTGGAAAAAAACAACTTGCAGGTACGTCTTGCCTGGTTTAGTGGAGCGTTATACTCTGCTACTCTTTTTTTGTGTGCGTTCTCAACCTGCAAAAATGTCTGCACCCAGCACTCCCACGCTACAAAAGCTGTTAAACTCTTTCATTAATGCTTCTCACATTCCAACTCTGCCAAAATATGATACCATGACCTCCAATCTCGTGGCTGTGTTGCCATCCACAAATGGGGATCGTCTTTCCGAAATCCTGGCCTTAAGTTCACGTAGGAGGAAGAGAATCCGCGCCAAGAGAATGGAGATGCCCCTTGATATCAATGGAACCCTGGATAAGGCCACTGATATGCCTAGAATATGTACAGATCTGGCTCAACAAGTAAAAATACCAATAGCCCTGGGGACCACTAAACTTGCAAACCATTCAGAAAGCAGTTGTGAATCTTTAAGTCCGACCTTTATTGTAACATCTCTTCAGGAGGAAGGGGGTACCAAGTCTAACCAAGCTCCTTCCTTATAGTCTCTGTCAGTCTCTGAGAGAAACATCACTCCTGAGTCTTGGAGGCATTCCAAGGCTACAATCATCAAAGAGTTAAATAGATGTGACTCTCTCTATGACTTTGATGCATGGCTGGCTTCTCTAGATTCATTTGTTAAGAGACATCACTCTCACGTTACTGACAAATGCAATCAAATATTCTCTCATGATCCACCTGTGGTACATCCGATCACTGATGAAGCAAATTGTCCCTCTGAAACAGATTTGCCACCTGAGAAAATAGACAATTATTCACAAACTACATGGGATTCACCAGCTGGTCCAAGCCTTGAGTTAAGGTCATCATTGATAGCAGTACCACTGGTTCCAACCTCCGCAAGAATCGAGCGATCACTGAACCATAATTTTGCATCTCCCGCTTCTGTTGATGCTCCTGTTACATCACATCTGGATGGCACCCATGGATCTATGAATCCTAGACCAAAACCGGCCAACCTACAGAGAATACGATTAAGAAAATCTCATATGACAATACCCAAAGACCGATCTATTAGAGATCTGGTATTGGACCACAGGAATTTTATTATCACTAATGTTATGAAACCATCTGAGAGAGAACCAAGAGAAGCACTCCGAAATAAAGTACTTGCATGGCTTCGCGCAAGGTCTAGGCCAGGGGTAGTTCGATTCTCCGACCTAAAGTTCTTGCGTAGAATCGAACTTGACGATTGGTGTGCCCAGATGAACAGGGCCTGCTGCTGGTGGGGTGTGGAACCAGCAACTTGCCCCACTTTTTAAGCTTGTGTAAATACCTGCCCATGGGTTCCTGGAATCTAGGATTAGTAGTCTGACATTCAGTTGCTGTCTGAAAACTTGAAATGATCAACTTAATGGCTTCCCCCCAGACTGTCTTGTTCCGATGTCTGCCCTATCTTATGTGCCCCATGCACCCATCACCCCTGGAAACCTACATTGCCTAGAGGTCCTACTAGGTTACCTTCCTGCAACAAGAACTCTGGGTAATCCACGCCCTGCCTATGCCTCTGACCCTGTGGTGATGGAGCTTTGGCATGGGAGTAGCTTATCTTGCGAGAATGCTTCACCGGGTTCTACCAGACCTTAGAATCCCGGGCAGCAACAGTGTGCATTTCCACCCACCATGCAGGTAGGACAGGTCTCGCAAAGAAGCAGCTCCAGACTAATCGGCTAAAAAGGACTCACCTGCACCTAGGTATTGGACGAGTAACTTCAGGGGGATGATACCTCTTCGCCAAATACTTATGTTGATGCATCCCCTAGGAGACAACAGAGTGTGATAATATGTCATATAACTGTGTGTATTTCTTTGTAGAAACCCTGAGGTGTGAATCAAACTCAACATGAGAGGAAACAGCACAACTAAGCCGTAAGTGGTACATGAGAGCAGTGACGCGCTGCTGGCTCAGTAACAGTGCATGGCAATAATAAAACGTGTGAGACCTGTCTGTGGTGTAGAAATGTGAGTGTGTCTCTTGCCGTCATATCACTAATTCCACTATTCCAATGAGTGCATTTTCAACTAGTGTTACCCAACAAGTACTCCTACCTATCTACAACCACTCCCTAATCAGCTTTCACGTTACCCTAAACTCCCCTATCTTACCAACAACCTCTACCTAACCCCTTTGCCGCCTTGGCGGTGTTGTGGTGACCTGTATGTCAACCCAGCCACCCTGTGACAACCAAGACGTGAGGGCTGTCTGCATGCAGCTCCTACTTTTTTGTTGAGGGTGTGAATAAAACTAACCAACCCTGATGCATGAGGGGTAGCTATGGGGAATGAGGGTTGTTACAAATGTTGTATTAATGGGACTTGGTATGGCCATACTCTGAAAACAGGGCACTGACATATCAAATCACAGGTTGGAGAAGAAGAATGAGTGGGTGACTAACAGCTATTAATGTGCCCTCTGCAATAAGAGACTAGCCCACAACGTGACATTTTGTGTTTGTTTTCTATTCATGGTACGTTTGGAATTTTCATGTAAAATGATTTACTGTGTGCCTCAGAAATCACTTAAAATGCAGGAATTGTGACCTACTACTGTTTGACTTAGGACACAGTTTACTCCATGCATTGAGGGTGATTGGGGACTCTGGCCTACTGCACAACGCTGTATTTTTAGATGTTTAGTCCATTTGAATGGCACATCTGATGTCAACTCACAGGTCTTACATGTATTGCCTCAGAATGAATTTCACAGTAAACACACACATACATTACCAACATTTTGGAACCACTTTACTATAGTTTTAATCAGTGCTATGTTCAGTAGAGGGGGATAGTGTTTTGCCAGTGGGATGCACTCAAAGTTGGTGACGTCTGTCAAGTACCGAGGTGGGTAAGGCAGAGACCTGCCATACTAAAGGGTTGCTGGTGCAGTCGAATGCTTGTGAGGGGAATCTAGTCTACCTTTTCCTTCTAAAGAATGTTTTGCTGCGGACAAAGCACATGTCATGGTCCTCACATCCAGAGGCGGGGATGCACTATTGTCAGACCCACTGAAATGACATTTTCTAAAACATTGCTGATACTGTTCAAACCTCACAAACTGTTTGAACAGAATGGCACCCATCTCGCCTGCAGAGTTCTTGATGTTGCTAACAATGACCTGCTAGTCATCTGAGGTAATGGTTCTCAGTGGGTATGACAGCCCTGCAGGTGTGGGTGTTATGTGGTTACTGTAATGCCCCTATCCAGCATTGCAAATGCTTTCCGACTCGATTTCCTTGGCCTAGAAAACATCCTGCAGCTCCTGCACCTTTGCACCATCATGGAGTTTGGAGCAGGTTGTTGTCAGTCACTGCTCTTCCCCCCTCTCTTAGTGTCATACAGTCATGTTGTCTTCAATGCCTCCTCCAAAATAGTTTCCAATATCGGATACAGAAGTGGTAAGTGCAGGTGAGGCACTGACACTAGAGGAAACCCACATACAGCATGTTGCATTCATGTAGGCATCATATGTAGGAGAATAGGGTGAAGTGACATCCTTTTGCTAAGGATAATTTAAATCACAGACATTGTAGAGCAACATTTCGTTGGGTGGTCTACTGCGAATTTGATTCTGCTGTGAATTCCTTGAAAGTGGGAGTAACTTAATTAAGACTACAAGTGACAATACAAATTCACCTTTGGTACAAGCCTGTACTACACAGTAAAGTGGTAGCGGATGGCTGAGCAGACTTATCCCGTGTGATCTTGAGCAAAAGACTTTTGTCCTATTGACTTTGGCCCTAAGCCTTTTTTGCTTTACTTAAGTGAAAGGTTATACAAATGATGTGTAAATAAATGTATATTCTTTTACTCAGAAACCTTGAGTCAGTGTTTGTTTGAATCGTAGTAATTGCTGTCCTTTGTGTAACTTCTGATACTGCTCACTTACTCTTGAGATAAGTCTGGCTGCTCAGTACACGCTTGTACCAAAGGTGAATTTGTACTGTCACTTGTAGTCTTAATTGTGCGTGGTGTTCCCAAAGGGTACTGCATATAATTCTGCCTAACAAGCACTTACCCCATTCTCCCCTATCCCATTTCCCGCTCTGCACTTGCACATTCTGAATGTTCACAACGCCTAGTAGGTCCGCCTCTGCCTTTGTTCACCATTGTTGTTTTGTCCATTGTTATGTTTTGTTCCCTTGTTCCCTTCCCTTTGCCCTGTGGGCGCTTTGAAACACAAATGCTTGAAGTATAAGCACCTTACAAACGTGCAATAAATAAATAAATAAATACATACCTGTTTACAGAAAATTGAGTTTACCAGCCGTATGGCAAAAATTCAGAAACCTCTGGCCAAGGTGCAGTTCAGGACCCTCAACATCACAGCAGGCATTATATATTTAATAATGTGGACATCAGAGTAGTGCAGTCTTGCACACAGGGGTCAGGCATGTCTCTATTCATAGACTGCCGTCATACAGAGGTTTATTTTTCACCAACCCAATCACATCCCTGCATTCTTGCAAAGAAGTACTGCTACTGTTTCTTTTCAAGTATTGCAGTCCTATGTAGAAGTTCTGGTACTTTTCAAATGTGAGTGTTGCAAGCCGGGTGGCAACTATGCATTGAAGGTGTTGCTCTCCTGCTGGGAATATCGGCTCATTTCCTACTCAAAGTACACTCAGTCCTGCAGAACTGTTCTGCTCACAACACTACAATCTTGAGGATATCCTGGTGCTACTGTATGAATCCGAGCTTGAGGGGGAGGTGTGTGCGCAATTTGTGTGTCTCTGTGTTTGGGTGTGTAGTTGCTTTTGCATTGTGGGTACAATGAACACATCAATTTGAAGCATAGCTTTTTTATTTTAATTTTATTTTTGAGTTTCATGCAGTTTGCACTGTGAGCTAGAGGCTTTAAATGGAAGCGCCAGGAAGTGGGAGGAGGAGAAGGGGCACATTATATCGATCCTGGGTCATTCACAGGTGTCTTTCAAGAACATTAGCATTGATAGCACAATCACTGACTGAGTCTTTGAGTTCAGGCCCCAAACTCAGTGGACACGACTGGTGGATTTACCCTTCACCCAAACTAGTCCACCCCTCTTGAATGTCTGGTGACTGGCGTGCTGTCTCAAGCATAGGGGGATGGGGGTTAGCGCCATGGCGAGTTGATGGTAGGTCTATTGCCTCCGGCGCTGGATTTATTAAATCTATAAGTGCTGATGGGATATTTGCTGATAGATACCAGGGCTCTTCCAGGTAAGTAGATTTACATGGGTCATGCTGCTTCTCCTGGCCTTTGTCAGGTGCATCCTTGTGGGCAAGGCATAGGGTTTTATAAGAGACTCTCATATTGATTCGGCAATTCGAATGTGTCTTAAATTCTCTGCAACTGCTATTTATGTGGCTGTCTTTAGTTTTCATATAGCACCGTGGAACTGGTTTGTCCGGTAATACCATCACTGCTGCTGCGGGGGTCCCTGCTGGCCCCTGTCGAGCCGAGCGGTCACATTTAATCACATGACCGCTATTTCAGGAAGCACTCCGAGGGCATCTGTAGCCCTGGGCATCCCATTCCAAGGGGCGACCCTTCTAAGGGCATTGTTTGCCCCAGTTGGTGCTGACCAGGCGCCGCTCTCTGATGCATTACCTTCAATAGTTCTTTTTCCATGCCTAGCCCTATTCCACCTAGGGTTACCCGGCGTTCTTTTCCTCGCCTGCCATCTGCTCGTACTCATGTCTCCGTTCCATTTTGCTTGATGCTGTACCTGCTTTTTATTTGGGTCTTCTTAATGCTCACTCCGTTGGCAATAAATCTCATCCCTTCTTTCATTTGAACTTACATGAGACTTGGATCACTTCTGACAACTATTCTGTAACTGCTATTTTTCAAGCTTCTTCTGCTCACTTTTCTCATACACCTAGTCCGTCCGTCCAGGCGTGGTGCCCGTGCCGGCGTACTCTTAAACTCTTCCTGGAATCTTTTACCCCCTCCTTTTGGACTTCCGATGTTTGCTTCATTTGAGTATCTTTTTTCTTCTTTTTCTAAACCTTTTCCTGTGGCACTTTTAACTATTTACTCCCCTCCTGGGCACACTGTTGACTTTATTGATCATCTTTTTCACACATTTTTCATCCGTTTTTCTTCATCCTTTTTTCGTTCTGAGAGACTTTGTAGAGGAGCAGTCGAATGCCTGTACAGAAAGCCCTGCCCCCGGATATCTATAGGCTAGCAGCATTGCAGCATGTCTGACACCAGAAGTTGGGACGATTCCGCGTTGAGTATTCAAGAAAAGGTATCCACTAAGAAAACCTTAGCTGATGGATCCTTGGAAAGATGACAATCTCTTGGAAGAGCTCCCTGAAGGAATATGAAAATAAGTTGGTGACGTCACAAGAAGTGAGCGTGACGCACCAAGAAGACTGGCTGAAGAAGAGAATGTATGTACCTTATAGAATCTGATGACAGATTAAAGAATCGAGTAAGCTTTTATGTGTGAAAAGAAGATTGCATGACTGGTTAGCACTGAAGAAAAGGCAAATCACGAAATACTTGTACAGCTGCAGTAATGCAAGTAGACTAAGTAATCATACAAGCTGGCTATACGTAGTGAATAGACTGCAGGTGAAGCTGCCATTATACACATAAGAAGGTGAACATTGGTGTTATAGTTTAGTAAACTCATACGCACAGAGAAAGAAGGATGGGAAAGCGGTGTCACAGCAAAAGATTTGCTGGGAGCTTGGAAGGAGCGAGAAGGGTTGTCTGGCCTGATGACAAGACTGAAGGCAGTCAAGACTGGTTATCTATTCTCAAAGGCCAAGAACGCGAGAAACTGGGTCATTGCTTATTAAGGTGCAAGGAAAGAACACCATGAGTGCCAAGTTCTTTTAATTCAAGACAATTAAATGCTACAAAATGGGCCGAATTGCGGTCTCTTGTCACGTGAGCACAGGATATATATACAGGGAATAGAGTTGGGAACGTGGTTCTGGAAATATGATAGGCGTGTACCCATACTCCCCTTTTATTCCCAGAGAAGAGAATACATTGCAAGGCCAAGTTCAAAGACAATCGTCATGGCAGAAGGCATGGGTGAGGAGAGATGTTGGGCTAATTAGGTGGGGAGGTTAAGTTGAGTTCACACCCTGGTACCTGGGGTATGAGCTTACGTGCTTCTGGTGAACCGAATGTTCCAGACATGGCACGATCATGCCAACCAATTGTATAGGTTGTATAACAAAGGGCCTTATAGTTTGAGAGCCAATGATGTTCCTTGTTTCTAATTACTGTTGAGGATGACTTGCAGTAGGGGTGGGCATGTTTGCCTAACTGTAGAGACCCAATTGCAACCCGATCCCTTATAGAAAGTATGCTTAGATGTTCCCCTTAGTCCTATCACAATTCCCCCTAAGTTTTTGTTATTTGCCACATAGTATGACATCACGTATGACACATTTTTGTTTTATAAATAAACGTTTTTGTATGATGATTCGAGAGCACATTCACACGTCTGCTGATGTCCATTGTACTTCCCTGTTTTAGACAATCGACCATAAAACAGCCATAAAGGACTTTGCCATCATCCTGAGTGGTTTGAATATTGGTGTACAGAGTTATTCTGTTCCCCATCCAACTGCATGACACGCTACCCACCTGGGCCCCAAGTTCAACTTCTTCACTATTATTTCTTGATGATTCATATCATTTGCATTCTCGTTTTTTCTCATCTCCTCATCAATCTGGTTCTTGTCTTGGTCTTATTTTTTCATCCTTACCTTCTCCTAGTCCTACGACTGTTCAACCGCTTTACCTCTCGGTTCATTATTTACTTTCTTTCTCTCTCTCTCTTCCTCTGCCTCTTCCTTCCCCTGCTTTATACCTATTTTACTCATCAGAATCTCTGTTCTGATAATTCATCTTCTTTTCTTTCCTTACTTCTATCATCTCTTCCTTCTTCTTTTTCCTTCTCTTCTCTTCAGCCTGATGCTGCCACTCATAAACGACCTCAACCTTGGCTCACTCCCGTTCTTGCCTACCAATGTTATCCATTCTAACAAAAGAGGGATAAAGATCGCATGAAGTGCCATTCCTGTCGGCATTCCCCTCCTCTAGCAATTAGCCAGGCTTGGGAGTTTCTAATGAAAGACAATGGTAAACACTGAAAGCGCTATCCTCTGCAATAGTACTTCACACTCTTGCAACAGAACCTGGGCCTTTTGAGAAAAAGTCCCTCATTGAGATTTCACACTGAACAGGGGTGGACTGGGAACCAAAAGAGGCCCTGGAAATAATTTTCAAAGTGGGTCCATATCACACATTTTCAACAAGCCCAACCCTTTTCCTATGAGAAAATGTGGAAATAAAATAGATTCTCACACAAAAAAGGCCCAGAGTGCAGAGGCCTACCGGGAAATCTCCAGAGTTCTCTATAGTCCAGTCCACCCCCGCGTGCACCAATCAGTGACAATTCATTGTAATTCCTTCTAAAAAGGGCTCTTTAGAGTGGCTTGCAAAGGAAGGCTACGCCAGCTCGTCTTTGTCCTTGCACTCTGCACAGAGTAAACACGAGTGGTGCAATGATAACGCGTTACACCTAAAATCACCCATATATTTCTCTTCTGGGATGTGATAAAGCGCATTCCGCGTTGGTGTATCTTGCTGAATTGCAGACAGGTCTTGCGTCAGCTGAAGTGACATCAGTCATTGTGTAAGAGATGCATGATTTAGGATCAATTCTCCACATAGGATAGACCAGCGCCTGGCAATCACCCTGGTGTTTTGTTTTACTATGTCTTGATCATTCCAAAAGGTTTTGATCTGCAATTGAGGGCTTGGTGAGAGGGGCAGCTGATCGTGTGTTTGTATGAAAACTTGCTTTTATTTTCAGCACCTGCTCAGAATGAGATGTGAATTCATATGCTCATTAATTGTGAACAATATGCTGTGAAATGAATTTAATTGGAAGTAGGTATGATTTTGACTTGTGTAGTAAACTTAAGAAGTGGTTTATTTTTCCTAATAAAACATATTAAATTACATTTTTAATAGCACATTTATTGAGTCCAAGCTCATTTCTTGCTGAGATGATACATTGAAATGACATTTATTTGGTTAAATGTTGTTTTGTTTAGCTCATGAAATGCACTGCTCAGTAAATGAGGTACCACATTGAAAGTCTTTTCATAGAACTGAAAGTGGGTCTCATTCTAAGTTTGCCTGTCCGGAAACAACAGTGCCGGTAAGTTTATCGGCACCATTGTTTCCGGACTGTCAAACTACTGGTTTGCCTGCCAGAGCCGCTGTGCCAGGCAGGTCTGATCCTGCCAAGCACAGCGTTTACTGCAGGCAAAGCTGTCACAGAAGCACCGGCACCTTTAACAACGTTGCCGGTGCTTCCGTGTGCCCGCTCCCATCGAGTCGTATTGGACTCTATGGGAATGGAGAGTAACGAAATTGCTGGCGCCTGATTTCCTGACCGCCGGACTTGGAATAGACGGGTGGCACCGGGATGTCAGGCGGCTGTCATTTTTTATGGGTCCAGTGGCAACCTGGTGGTAGCACCGGCACGGTTACCGCCAGACCCGTAATGAGGCCCAGTGCTCATACAGGGTTGGATGTTCTTAAGGTGGGATGGAGGGATACAAGGGTCATTCTTACTATGAGTCATATGAGATAACATGCTGACTGGACTCACAAACTCTTGTAAAATAAATTAGTTGAGAGCATAGAAAGGGTTGTGGTTGCGAAAACACCAGGCACGCCATGGCGGTCTGGAGATCCTGCAACATGGGAATCCCACTATTAAGTTGTGACATGATGACATGGACCAGAGTCGTCTGTTTATCTGTTACTACATCTCAGCGGATGACTGGTAGAACGACGCAACCGGTCGCAACACGAGTTGGCTCTATGGGCCTCATTACGACCCTGGCGGTAAGGGGTTTACGCCAGCGTTAGCTGCGCCGACCCCTTACCGCCAATTACGAGGTCCCCTAGCGCCATGGTGCTTTTAACACCTGCTTTTAGCAGGTGTTAAAATCCATGGCGCTAAGGGACCATGGAGTTAATTACGCCACCGTAATTTACGGTGGCGTAATTAACGCCTTCCCCACTCCCATTATGCCCTATGGGGCAAAAATGGGAATGGGGAAGGGTAAATGGGGATTGGGGACTTACCGCCCCGCCAAGGTCGGAATGGGGCGGTAAGTCCGCCAACCACCATGGCGTAAACGTAGTTTACGCCATGGTGGTAAAGTCACGGCCCAGGCGGTAACTTACCGCCTGGGTCGTAATGAGGCCCTATGTCCCTTTTTGATCATTATTTTATGGCAAATCATTAGACTAACAGGCATTTCTACAATCTTAAGACTGTTATGTCAGAATTATTATCATTTTGTACTCCAATGTTCAGTAAAATTACATTGGTATCAAATCAAAAAGATAACTTCTTGATCTGTCCATTCTTTCATTATATAGATGTCATTAAAAGTGTTTGAAGTATACAATATTACGCATGCACATGGACTAGGGTGTAACAAGCATTCTAATAGATATTGGAAATAGGTTTGGGCATAGCCTATGCACACCAGTCCAAGCAGCGATCAAGCATCACCATTACTATTCCGTATATGGGGTTAGGCCAGGTTTGGCCACACTCGTTTTTCACTGAGATGTAGATGTCATCCCACTTCCTTCATCTTAGTCCCTCAAATGCTGAGGTCCTTTTTTTCCTGCTACTACGATTCTGCCTACTCGTTCTCCTTCTTTCCTCTTGTTCCCTCCTTTTTGTCTCCCCTTTTGTGCCTCTGCATGTAACTTGGGTGTAATTGTTGAGCCTTCTCTTTCTTTCTCTCTTCATATTTCTGCTATTTCCTGATCCTGTGGTTTTACTCTTTTCATTATTCGTTGCGCTCAACTTTATCTTTCCTCTGTGCTACTAAGCCTCTTATTTCTTGTTCGATTTGTTCTTGCCTTGACTATTGCTCATCCCTCTGTGCTGGTCTCCCACCATCTCATCTTCTCCCTCTTCCCTCTATCTATAATTCTTTTATCTGTCTCCTTTTTTCTCTTTCTCCTCGCTCACATTTTCTTTACTTTCTATATTACTGCTACCCTTTGAGTCTGGTTTTCTTTTTCACTGCCTCTTAATTGTCTTTAAGTAACTTTAAGTGTGTTCATGGTCTCTCCCCTATCTATATTTATTTGCTTATGTCTCTTTATTCTCCTCCTGTAATCTTTGTTTTCAGATTCAGTTCCTTCTTGCTGTTCCTGAACCTCCATGCGCTTTGTCTAATTTCCATTCTTTTGCCCTCTTTGCTTCTAAGCACTGGAAATCTCAACCTCATGGGTTCTTTTTCTTCTCTTTGCACTTTCCAGACTAATCTTAAACCTTTGTTTTCTTTTCTTTCTAATAACTAAATGTCTGTGTCATTCTTAGTAGTCTTCTCTGATTTTGATTTTGATTTGCATTACTAATATTTATTGTATTGTTTTGTTATAATTCGAATCTGTGCCTTTTGCGAAAGGCACTTTATCAATCCAATAAATGGAAATGAAATTTGTAATAATAAGCATATTTCTCATGCTATCCCTTGCTTTCCTTTCTACTTCTCTCTGCACTCTCCTCTTCTCTCAATTCTCTTCCTATCCCTATAATCTCTTCTTCTCGGCTCTGAACCTCTACCTGCTCCACGACTCTCTCCTTTCACAAAACCAACTCCAACCTCAGCGTCCATTACCCTTCCTATTCTCGCCTACACATCCAGCACCGCTCTATTTCTCAGACTCAAACGTCTTTGTGCTTCTACATCTCACTCTATTTCTTTTGTTCTTTAGAATATGCAGCCTGGCTGTAATAAACCTCCTATACCTCTGACCTCTTCCATCCTCTTTCCCCTTCAGTTTACCTCATTACCCTCACCAAAGCCTGGATCTTGCTCATTCTTCCTCTTTCAAATACACAATCTGCACCATCACTTCTCCATCCAGTCCGGTAGGTCAATTCTCCAACCACCTCTCCTAATTAATTGACCCTCCCTCACAGTCACCACCTCATTGTCATTGGTGACTTTAACCTCCCCTGTCTGTCTGCTTCTCTAGCCACAAATTTGAGATCTCTCCTCCTTAACCACTCACTCTCTTCTGTCCCCTCTCTGCCCACCATGTCAAATGGAAACTCCCTCCACCTTCTTCTCCTCTGCCCTCAACTATCTTCCTCCAATATCTCCACCGCTCCTTCTCTCTCCGATCACGGTACTGGGTTTGCCTCAATGTCCACTCCTGCTTTGCCCTGACTCTCTCATCTAATACTACTGTTACTAAGTTAAAGTTTCCCTCTTCCAAACTCCCTGACTACCTATCTGACCGACACCACTCTCTCTCCTCCTATCCTGGACTCACCTTTCCATAAAAAGCCTTCACTAACTTCTGTTCTCTATCCTCCTTCTCCTCTCTCTACCCTCCTTCCACATCGACTCACAAAATCTCCCTTCCACGGCCCTGGATTACCCCTCTCCTCTGCAAAGTAAAGAAAAAAAGACAATGCAGAAAAAGCTTCTTACTTGGCAATGGTCAAGATGTTTTTGATGAATATTTTTAATACGAATACACATTTACAACAAGAAAGATCAAGATACTCCTCAGATCTCAAACTCTCCTCCCTCACTGTTCTTCAAAACTACACCTCAGCTCTTGACTCTGCCAAACATGACTTATATCTCTCTTTCCTTTCGTCTCAATCCTCCCAACCCAGGTGCCTCCAAAAATCCCTTAACTCAATTCTCTCACCTCTTAAACCCCTGTCCATCTCATCCACTCTGTCTGCAAATGATCTTGCTCTCTACTGTGTTTCTAGAATTTTTAACATTTCCAATACCCTTGCTACTTACCTTCTATCCCCTCTTCCTGCACACTTTTCTCCACTACCTGCACCCTCCTCTCCTCCTTTGCACCCATGAACTCTGATTAGATTATTGCCCTACTCTTCATGGCTAACCCTTCCTGTGCCCTCATTGACCCATTGTACCTGCACATTGGGAAGCATATAGCTCTCAGTGTTGCTCCACATCTTGCTTCCCTCTTTAACTTCTTTCTTGTTAAAGCTACTTTTTCCTCATCCTGTAAGTCATTTACTGTCATCCCTCCCATTAAGAAACCTGGTCCGAATCCTAAATGTCCTGCCAACTTGTATTCAGTCTCTCTTCTCCCACACTATTCCAAAGTCACACAGCG
Organism: Ambystoma mexicanum; assembly: GCF_040938575.1. Lineage (NCBI taxonomy): Eukaryota > Metazoa > Chordata > Amphibia > Caudata > Ambystomatidae > Ambystoma > Ambystoma mexicanum. The sequence goes on along the minus strand of NC_090925.1, from coordinate 64,296,088 downwards.
AGCAGTATTACATTGACTCACTCAGGTCCTTGATATTCATAACCTCCAGGACCCTCTTCAAACAGGCTTCTGTTGGGATACACTTACTGTGTCTCAGCCAGGCAAAATGGTTTAGGCTGAGATAAATCTTTTAGCACGTACCACACTGAGATTTGCATGGCAGAAGGCACACGTATCACTTGTAATTTGTTTGTTTGGACACCTATTAAATACCCACATATAGCAACACAGAGGAGCAACACATATATGAAGGTTGCAGTTGCAGAGGTTATAGATAGGGCAGTGTCATAGGCCCAGTGTTTAGTAATTGTATACCAAGTTACGTTCTTGAGTGGGGGGCAAGGAAAGAGCTGAAGTAGGTGGAAGATGGAGTTAGAAAGGTACTGTGGTAGGAGCATGGTCAGCATGTTATTACAGCAGATGTGCCGCCATATGTGTAACTGTGGCTCGGATAAACGTTAATTGTATCCAGCTGCAAGGGCCGAACATGGTGGGAATGGAATGTTAGCTCTCGGGAGGGGAGGGAGGAATGTGCCATTTTAACGGTAAAGAATAGGGCATGAGGTTATGTGATGCCAATAGGCCAAACAAAATTTAGAACACTACTGCCCTCATCCAGGAGCGGTCATCCCATTTGAATGCATAACCAAAGCAAATAAATCACTGGAATTCAGACTCAAGAGTGGTGCCCAGGTCACGTAATCACTGGGCACATGGGCTTAGAAGGAGATAAGGGGGATCCATGCCTGAAATGTTCTGTGATTTGGGATAGGAGGAGCAGAGGTGATGCCAATACATTTAGTACAAGGTTGGGGGTGCAGCCTTTGTGTGATGTGACGTCTGGTATAAAGAGAAGGCCCATTATCTTATCAAAGCAGAGTTGGCCTCACAAGTTTATTTTGAACATGTCTGGATGTGTGTCAATATACTTGTGAGCCAATCCCGTACCTGGATTCAATAGTGGCGATGTAGTGGGCCATGTGATGGGGGAACGGGTTTAGATAAGGTGTGGCCAATCAGTCCAGGGAATATAGGGGATTTTAGCATGTTCTATGGGTGGTAGCCAATGAGGGTGATGGCATAATATTATAACCTATGTATGCAGATTTGCAGTTTTCTGCTATATAACCTGGAATTTCTCTGAGCATGCTGAGATCTGTGGCAGTTTGGTTCCACAGGATCATTTTAGACCGTATTACATGTAATAAAACTTGTTTCCCTTGCAAAATGGAGCAGTGATCATTTGATTTCTTGGATTAATTTTTATCGCAGTTTTTGGGTTACTATTCTCTTTATATTCCGACCTATGCATTCTACTGAGACAGCTCTCCCTATTGTCAGCAACTTCATCTCTTCCGCATGTCATGAGAACCGTTCATCTATTCTTATTCTTCTCGATCTCTCTGCTGCCTCTGATACTGTCAACCATTCTGACCTTCTCTCAACATTATCTCTCCTTGGCTATCAGTGATAAGGCCCTTACTTGGTTTGCTTCACACCTTTCCCCTAGACACTTTCAGTTATCCTGGAACAGCTTTACCTCCGCAAACACCACCCTAACTGTTGGAGTTTCCCAAAAATCTGTCTTTGGTCCACTTCTCATCACTCTCTATACTTCAGCTCTTGGTGCCCTGATCTCCTCTTGTAGCTTCTCCTTTTAGCTCTTCACCGATGACACTCAGATCTTCTTCCCCTTTCCCTCCTTATCCATCGAGTTGTCAAACATTTTAAACTGTCTCTCTGCCATCAAATAATGGATGGTGTCTCACTCGCTCATGCTCAACTCCACTAAGACAGAAGTTCTCTACTTCCAAGCAAAACAGACTATCTCCACCTCTCCCCCTCTTCTTTTCTTCTCTCCTGACTGCATTCCCTACTCTGCTTCCTATCATAGCCTTGATGTCATTGTGTGGGGGCGCACCCTAAAACACTAGCAGGCCCACCACCTGATGAAAGAGTGCACATTTTGTAAGTACAGCAACTTTATTGTAGAATCGTCAGTTAGATGGTGTCTTGGAACCAAACTAGCCCAAGTCTCAAAGAACCACATAAGTTGACATGTTATATCTATTTTCGTAACAGTTAAAACACTCCCAGATACTTTATTACAATCCCCCCCACATGTGATTGGACAAAAGCTTTTAAAAGAAATCCCGTCATTCTCCAATTCCTACATTCCCATTGCTAGCCGTTATCTTGAATACCATCTTCAGCTTATATGTAGAACACACCTCCTTTTAGGACTTGTCCATGGTAGGTCATGACATTATCAACCAGTTAAACATTTGTATCCAAACATAACGTATTACTTGTAATAACTGGCCTATTCCCACATTGGACAGCACATAGTCAGGCGGCCCCTGTAAAGAGGATGACACACTCAGGTTTTCAAAACAAAAGCAGTTCAAAATGTGGATCGAGGCATGTTTGGCCTTCCATGTTAAATTCGCATATTCCAGCTTTCAAAAGTTCTTTCACAGTTGAAAAAAGTTCACGCAGGTCCCTCGGCCGGGCTCGTACCTCTCAAAGCAAAAAGTTCACATAGGTCTCCCTTGGTCGGGCTTGGACCTTTCAACCAAAGAGTATCAGATTCAAGGCAGATCTCCCTAATGCGGGCTTGGACCTCGCAATCACAGCACATTCAGGGGTTCCCTTCCCCGAGCTTTATTCACATTTGTTAAGGGTTCCCTTCCCCTAACTTATCACAGTTTTGCTCTCCCTCAGTCAGGCTCAGACCTTTCACTGATGTTGAAGACTGTCGAATGTGCAAGGCTTTTACTATAGACCTCCACAGGACCACTTTTACTTTCTCTTCAGCTCACACTATTATGTTATTTGCCCCAGTGTCTCTTGGTCTTGGTAGTTTAGTACCATAAGCACAAATGTTCATGGAAATCTTTCTCTTAAAGTAGTTCATTCACTTTGCTGCTTTATAACAAGATATCACATATTTTGTGGAGACTTTTGAGTGGACTAGTTCCTGATGCTGGACCACTTGGCTACTCTGTATCACTGGTTTCACAGTTATCAGTAATTTAAAGTTCACCACAGGTCTGCCTTCCATCACGTCTCATCAGCACTTGCGCAGCCTTCAGTCATGAGATATACTGTTGCAATGTCAATGGGGGTCATTCCGAGGTTGGAGGTAAGGGATTACCGGTGCCGGTAAGGGCACTGATGCCGGTAATCCCTTACCTCTGTATTCCGAGTTCCCGTTGCGGGTCCCTCTTTACCTCCTGCTTTTAGCAGGAGTAAATTACGGGACCCGCAAAGGTACCTCGGAGGTAATTACGGTACCGTAATTTACGGTGCCGTAATTACCTCCTTCCCAATTCCCATTGAGCCCTATGGGGCAGAAATGGGAATGGGGAAGGGAAAAGGTGAATGGGGAATGACCGGTCCCTCCAACCTTGGAATGGGACCGGTAATTACTCCATAAACCATGCCGGATTTCCGGCGAGTTGGGAGGTAACCATGGAGCTATTTACTCCATGGTTACCTCTTAACTCGGAATGAGGCCCATTCTCTCCTTTACACACACCGGCCTTTCGTGTCGTTCACTAACTCACTGGATGTGTGCATTCCTTTCTTGTCTGCATTCACCCGGGAGGGTCGCTGACATCCTTGAAACACAATGCAGTCTTCTTCTCTGACATTTGGCCTTCCCAGGGTATCTTTCAAAGCTCTTCAGAGGCAACAACCTCCTGCAGGGATCTACTGGTTTTCCCTACCATTTTCTCTCGTCCCTCGATTGGTTGTTGTGTCCCAGTGGGTTTGCCTTCGCCCCACAAGATTTGCTCCTTCTTGTGTTCCATCTTGCTCAGAGTGTGTCTCTATATTCCACCTTTTATCCCTGCTAATGAGTATCAGATGATTAAAGTCAAGTGGTTCGCATTGCCTGACCTGATTAGCAGGACATGTCCAATGAGAAATCTAAGGGTTAGCCTCTTAAATCTCACATACTCATCCCCTATGCGATGTAGCCACATCCGTTCTACTAGGAAAACGAAAAAGGATATCCTTGCACCCCTGTTCTTTACCTTTTTGGTGTTCCATGACTTGAGGGTTAGAGTCCTTTCTTTGACCTATCCCTACCAAAGGTGAGTAGTCAGTGATGAGTGTGAAAACTCTCCCCAGAAGGTAATATCTAAGATGGATAATTCAATTACCCATTTGATGGCAGGGGCTTCCTTTTCAAAAACAGAATATTTCTTCTCTCGGGGAAGAGTTTACGACTAGTGAATAGGATGTGGTGTTCAAATCCACATGTATTTGCAATAATACTGCTCCTAACCTTGTAAGGGAGGCATTGATCTGTAATACAAATTCCTTTGAGAAGTCTACTACTTTTCATATTGGATTTTGGCATAAAATTTGTTTCAGTTTATTGTACCAAGCATCGTCCTCATCAGTCTAATGAAATTTCTGTGGTTCCACATTTCTTAGTTTGTCTGTCAGTCTGGCTGTTCTATCTGGAAAATGTGGGATACACCTATGATAATATTCAATCAAACCTAGGAATGTCCTGAGAACTCTCTTGGTCTTGGGTGTGGGAGGATATAGGACGATATTCACTTTTTTTTGCTAGAGCTGTACACTACCATCCCCTACAAAGAAACCCAGGTATTTCACTGCTGACTGAGTCAGTGAAAGACGCCAGGTGACACGGTAAGTGGGCGAAGAATTTGTTTATTTAAGCAAGCCCAAACCGGAGGCAGCACACTTCTCACTGCCCATGCATCCTCAGCAACCGTCTCTGCTGTCAGGCGACACTGATGCTAGAATAATAACAAGGAGTCACATGACAGCATGAGACACAAACTAGAATGCTGATCTCTACACATCTCCCTCTCCAAGGAGCAAAATGAGAAAACCAAAACCATACAACCACAAGTACTATGTAAATGGTAAACTGTAAAAAAATAGACCTAACAGAATACTCATCTATGAGAACAACTCAAAAGAGAGAAATATTATTTATTTATTTATTCTTTAATATGATATAGGTTGAAAATAAATTCAAACTTTACACATGTAAAAATAAGAAACAATACATATATATATATATATATATACATTAGTACATTAAAAACTAAGTCAAGCAAAACCAGAAACAAACCCTAAAAGAATATCACACATAAGGAAATAAAAAACAATCAAATATTTAAATATGCTGTTGATAAAAAATTTCAAATTACATCAGACGAGTGTGTATCTTACCAGTTTTCCCCCAATTCTGTACGCACTTAGAGACCTGCAATAATAGATATAAAAGTTGAAATATTATAAAACAGTAAATACTGTACTTGTAGAATTCAAACCCATACTTAAATTTGTAGAATCAGCCAAACCCCGAAAATTGCATTATGTGTAAGTTCTCTCCATGTACATGTTGTAAATGACATTTCCTAATATACATAGGGCCTCATTACAACCCAGGCGGTAACTTCCCCACTTTACCACCATGGTGTAAACTCTGTTTACACCATGGTGGATGGCAGATTTACCACCTCATTCCAAGGTGAGTGGGGCGGTAAATCCCCATTCCCCATTTACCCTTCCCCATTCCCATTTTTGCCCCATAGGGTATAATGGGAGTGGGGAAGGCGCTAATTACGGCACCGTAAATTATGGTGCCGTAATTAGCACCAAGGCGGGTTAGCGGCTGCTAAAAGCAGGCGTTAAAATGGTAATCAGGCGTTAAGGGTTAACGGCGCCGACGGCGCCGTTAAACCCTTAACGCCTGGGTTGTAATGAGGCCCATAGTCACTCAACCAGGCAGGCTTTGATCTTGTCCTTTGAGTGCCTTCAGCAGAACTATTGTGCCTATTAACAGCATTCCTACTCTTACTGTCCGGTCATAAGCCTTCTTGCACACCATCCTCTTTCATATCCCAAGCCCTAGCAAGTCTTCCTTTTGACCATATTGCTCCTAGTCCAAAATAAACACACTCTTCCTCACCGCACAAATCTTTTTCGGACCCAGAAATTTACTTTCCACACATTTATTTACCGATCTGGGATTTTTGACATAGACCATATTCCCAATCGACCCCTCTCGATCCTTCACTCTTTCTCTAGTGTCAAACAATTCCTTATTTTTCTCCTGACTCATGTCAATATGCCTCATAATCCAGTCCCTATCTACCTGAACAACCTTTGCCATTCTCAGCCACCCTGGGCAAAGTCTCGTCTGATGTTCCCTACCCTTAATAGACACAAAGGGAGAGACACCCGTTACTGAGTGCGGCGTTGTTACATAGTTCCACGTCAACATGTTCAACACATCTCTCCATGGCTGTTTTAACCTCATTGGCATCTGTATCCCCCTTTCAAATACCTGTTCACTCTCTCTATATGACCGTTAGCCCTTGGATGGTACAATGCCGTTCTAATGTGTTTTATACCGTAACTACTCAAAAATGTCCTCATTGTTTCCGATCCAAATTGCACCCCATTATCTGTCACCAATTCAGTGGGTACACCTTCCTTAAGAAAAACTTTCTCCAGAAACATGATTAAATCCTTGGCAGTGAATTCCTTGACCGCGTCCCACTCTATCCATTTCAAATGAAAATCTACCACTACAAATAAAAACTTCAAACCTTCACCTAACCCCGAAATCGGGCCCATGATATCTACTGCTAACTTGGTCCATGGCTGATCAGGAACGACATTTGTGATCAACGGTGTCTCTCTCGTGACCTTGCCCTTGTCACTTGTCTGACACGCCATACAATTCTTAACATACTTTTCCGCCATTTTGTCAATACCTGGCCACCAATAACTTTGCCTTGGATGCCCCTGGTGTGCAAGTTTCACTAACATGGTCCTAATTGTCCCAGCAGGAACCACACAACGTCCCCTCCTTAACCTGTCCTCAAAAATATTCAAATCATCTTTGATCTCCCACCAGACATCAAATTTCCTGTGCAGCGCTTTCCTATCTGGCCAACCTTTTATTGTCCACTCTTTGATCAATTTAGGGTCATTGTCTAAACCTTCTTCATGTAACCACTTTTCCTGACCTACAGCACCATCCACCTCCGCTAATACCGACTCTTCCTCTTCCACACACTTGACCTCTACATCCCCTCCTACTGGTAGCCTGGACAGGCAATCTGCCATCACATTTTTCTTCCCAGGCAAATAACTGACCTCAAAATTATAATTTTGAAGCCCTAAACCCCACCGGCTATTCCTGGGGGACCATAAAGCCCATCTTCCATTTTCAAACAATTGTACCATAGGTTTGTGATCCGACCTGACAACAAACTTTCTGCCCCACAAAAAATGCTTAAAGTGATCAACTGCCCAAGACATTGGTAACGTTATTCGCTCAATCACTGAGTACTTATATTCTGCATCCCTAAGTGCCTTTAAAGCAAACGCTATTACTCTTTCATCGTTGTTCTTATCATATTGTACCAGAGGAGCACCCAAACCCAAACCACTTGCATCCACAACTAGAACATTCTTGTCTTTGGGATCAAATCTTCCAATCGAGGGTGCTTTGCTCACCCCTTCTTTAATGTTCTCAAACGCTTCACCACACTCTGGAGACCACATAAATCTTGAACCCTTTTTAAGTAACATCCCTAGGGGCGCAGACACCATTGCAAAATCTTTAACAAATTTATGATAGTATTCCGCCAATCCTAAAAAAGGCCGCACCTCGTCTTTATCAGTCGGCACTGGCGTACACCTCACAGCCTCCACCAAACACCTTTTAGGCCGCACCTCCTCCTTATCAATCTCATGCCCAAGATACTCCACCCTATCAACCACAATTTTGCATTTTCTCCCTTTTTCAGTCAACCCAGACTCTGCCAAACTGCATAAAACCTGACTCAACACCATATCATGTTCACTCTTGGAGTCAGCATAAACTAACACATCATCCTGAAAAACTACAATATTTTGTACTCCGTCCGTAATAGTCTCCATAATTCTCTGAAACACCGCCGCTGCCGAGGCCAGGCCAAATGGCATCCTACAATATTTGAAAGTTCCAAATGTTGTTATAAACGCGGTCAGATGTTGGCAATCTTCCTTCAACGGGACTTGATGATATGCTTGAGAGAGATCTATTACTGAAAATATCTTGGCATTGTTCAATGTCGATAATTTTTCTCCAATTAAGGGCAGAGGATGTCTGCCTATGAGGATATTCCTGTTGAGGTCTCTTAAGTCTCCGCATAGTCTTATCTCTCCACTCGATTTCACTGAAAACACCACTGGGGACAACCACTCTGAACTCTCAGTTCGTTCTATGATCCCCTTCTGTAACAATGTATCGATTTCTTTTCTTAGTCTATCGCTAAAGTCATGAGGCACTGGCCTCACCTTATGCACCTTTGGGATAGCCCCAGCCGTTAACCGAATCTCATGTTCGAATCCTTTTAGCATTCCCAACTCTTCATGGAATACCATTGGAGACTCCTTGTCCCATTTGTCCCTGACCTCAGCAATCATCACTGGTTCTTCTGCATTCGCTTGGATTCTGATTCCTAATTTGAATTGTTTACCCCATCCTAAGAGAGAAGAACCTTCTTGCGTGACAAAGACATCTGAATCACAGCTCCTGGCCTTGTATTTTATGGATGCTTGAAATTTTCCTAGAACGTGAATTCTCACATTTCCATAGGCACAAGATTCAATTCCATGCTCCAACAACTGATTTACATCACCTTGTAGACACCCTTCAAAAGTTTGCCTCGACATCAGAGTCCACGGTGAACAGCTGTCTACCTTCATAGTGACCACCCTTCCGTTGATCAGAAACACACCTGTTGGCGCATTACCTTTATGCGAGTACTCTGATACCTCCAACACATGTTTAGCTTGACTACCTTGCAAGGTTACAGGACTTTCTTCTTGCTCAGGAACTCTTCCACTGCACTCAATATGTTGTACGTGACCTGATTCCCGGCAGACCCTTGCTAAATGTCCCCTTTGTTTGCACTTCAGGCACGAGACATTCCTCGCGGGACAAAACACACTTGTGGATATGTGACGGTTGCTTCCACATTTGTAGCATTTGACTTCCTTGTTAGCGTTTGTTCTTCTCATTCCTCTCACTGCAGCAACTTCCCCTTCTTGTTTATCACTCCTCATGGTTGACATATACTTACGTGTCTGCTCCACGCTCCTAGCTGTTTCTACAGCCACTTCCAATGATACATCTTTAGACAACAGCCTTTCTTGTATTTTCATGTTATTAGTGCAGCGAACTAGCTGGTCACGTATAAGTGAGTCCATGAGTGCACCAAACGCACACGTATGACTGAGAGATCTCAACGCTGCAATGACATTTTCCACAGGTTCCTGCGACCTTTGAAAAAATGTATGCCTTTCAAAAGTGATATTTTTCTTCACTTCAAAATGAATCTCTAATTTTCTCTCCACCACCGAACATTGGTCCATGTCTCCATGAACTTCTTGTGGAGGTTCTGACAACCCATCATAAACACTACGATCTTCGGTGTCCAGATTGTGCAGTAAAATTGCTTCCTTCCAAATAGGTATCAAACAGCCTCTTACACCTGTCCCATCTTATGGCTGGTGTGCCAGGTTCCGATAAAAAAGGCGGAGGCGGGGACATGCTTGCTGCAGCCATGTCTGTAGTGCTGTCAGGTCCATACCCCCAAACATCAGGTACAGACCACCCTGCCCAAGGCGTTGGGTCCCATGGGGACCTTGAAGGCCCCAAGGAATCTTGCAGGGGCTTCCTGGATTCGTTCCTGGTGCCGTTGGCGCCAGGCTCATACTGCCATCACCAACATGGCACGTTTCAGACTCAGAGAGGCACGTGCAAACCAATATGAGGCAGGGTGAAGGGATTATTTGTCGTGGAACTATTTGCTTGGGTGTGGTTGCTGGAACTACTTTACATGAGAACTACTTTCAGAAGACTATATAAGCCACACCCTTCATACAGAACATGCTTTGCGTTATTCTGAACTCCTGCAGCGTAAGGCTCACCGTGTCTGCAGCTCCAGGCCAGCCATCAACCACGCCCGTCCAGTTGTCTCGAGTTACCTGCAAAGAAGAGTGAGAAAGAAGAGCAGAACAAGATACTTACCAGTCTCTGTATCGCGGCCGCTCAGGAGTCCACGCTTCTTCAGAACTGAAAAGGAAAGAACATCAGACTAGCCTTGCAGACCACACGCTCTTCATCGCACTTCAGCGCCGCACTAATACTTACGTCATCATTCGATCTCCGCTTCATCTTCCGATCGTTGCTCCGGGACTGCCGCATCTGTAAAACAAAAAGAAGACATCAGGTTAGCAGAGCTGTGGGAAGGCCTCATTCTGACTTATAATCCTGCATGAGACAGCTCTCACCTGAAGGCAGCAATCCTCACCGGCTCACAATTCTTCATCACGCAGCCTTGTTCAGGAGATTCCGCACCTGCAGAATGTAAAAGCAGCAGGTTAGTTGTGTAGAAAAACAGCATCGGGTGGAAAGACTTTTGCATAGCACTGGCGCAAATCTTACCTTGGGAAGCCAGCTACCAAGAACCTCGCTCCATCGTATGCACGAAGAGGGAATCTGTAAAGAAAGGTACAGAGTGAACTTTTGCAACTTGAACTCTTAGCTATCCATATCTTTGGAATAAGACTTACCATAGAGTCACAGTTGCCTGGAACTTTCAATAGGATCAGTGAAGTAATTAGATCCTAGAACTATGACGCACCCCTGCGAACAGTGGCAGGACGGAGAGCCTGCTATTCGTAACTCAAAGGTGAGTTATAGTGGGGGCGTGCAAGAGGACACCATGGGAGGCGGGAGTCACCCTCATCCACTTGGTTTGGTTACCTGTGATTTACCTTTCTAGGCAAGCCTGCTTTCGTATCGGAGGGGAGTACAAGACACCACCCACCACCAGATCATCCAGCTCCGTTCGGCACCCCTGTGTAGATCAGGTGAGCGTAACATGCACTTTGTCCTTGGTGCCACTGGGTTGTCACTGGAGAACAGAGAAGGCTCCAACCACAGATATAATTAGTGGCACTGCCCTAATGTCGGGGTGTCTGAATGATTTTATTCTAATTATTTCTAAATTGTGCTTCAACTAGTAAGCCAAGTTTCTTTTTTAAAAACACAATCAGGTCACCAAGTGTGACAAATAAGGCACAAATCCCTCATTCATATAATAGAAATTATTTAGTACAATTTATTGATATGTTCATGTTATTCTTTTTTAACCAAAAGTCATACACAATGATTGACTTTTTTTAAAGGAAAATAGGAGATCAACACAGTATAATAAAACATTATTTCACAATGAATACTCTAGTTGTTCAATGATCACATAATTAGTGAGTTAGTATCATTAAAGTGTGTAAGATACATTGTGCAACAAGTAAAAAAGAGAAGAATATTTACATTTATACCAGGTAGAAAAAATGTAGTGGCCAATTGTCTGGTCCCCATGTTTCAGCAAGGGCTGGTTTATAACCCTGCTTTACTCTGGGTGCCTAGAAGGTTGAGTTTAGCGGGCTACATTGAGTTTAGTCAGGGCAGGACCGAATTTGGTCATTCAAAAAAATGCGTATTGTCAATCAGCACTAAAGAACAGAATGATAATGAGGGAGGAGCCCCGATTTGTCGGTCCACAGGTAAAGCAAGGTACACCAATTGCCTAGCTTTACTTAGAGGGCCGGGAGGATCAAACCGGGGATTAAATTAAATTTCACAAACAGAGGACCAAAAACCATCTCTGACATTACACCCAATATGCCACTCTAATGAGTATTGGGTGAGAGTCCACGTTTGTTTGTGACCTTTATAGCTTATACACCAGTTCTATAGAGCATTCACACTAGTAGTTTGCACTGACAGGGCTTATGTTACGCTGTCTCTTTAACTCCTCTGCACCTTTGCAGGGACTTCTTCTGAACCACTTTGTTTTTCTTTTGTTGCACAGTTCCAGGCCGATTGGCCTTGTATTCCCAAGTTGAAGCTTGGTCCACTGAGGATCTGCACACCACAGTCTAGCAGCCAATGAAAAAACTCTAGGGAGGTTTCACTGACTCCTCCCTCGACCGTGTGTTCCCCTTTAATTGGCTCCTGTCCTGGCTGCCCACTCCCTCCTCCTCCTCACCTCTGTGACTGAATCATCAATTCGATCCTTGGAGGGGCAGGGCACTCTGTTCACCCGAAACTGTTGGGGGCGGAACACAGAGCTGGGGACGTCTCCCCACAGGACTGCTGAGCGTGTCTAAGAGCGCTCCCAGAGCAGCCTTGGCCCATACGAGGTCTGCAGTGGTAACACCGGCTGCTGCTCAGAGAGGGGGGCCCTTGCCGCTACTGTCCTGCGGCCCCTCCTATGGAGCTTCTCACACTGGACGCTCACGCTCTGTTGCGGTCCTTTCCATGCGGCAGGCTCCTTCTCAGATTCACTCATCCTCGTGGCCACTGAAAGACGCCAGGTGACACAGTCGGTGGGCAAAGAATTTGTTTATTTAAGCAAGCCCAACCCGGAGGCAGCACACTGCTCACTGTCCATGCATCCTCAGCAACCGTCACGCGACTCTGAAGCTAGAATAATAACAAGGAGTTGTATGACAGCACGAGACACAAAATAGAATGCTGATCTCTACAGTCAGCTTACATTTTGTTGGGTTGGCAGTTAAGCTGGCTTCTCAGAGGGTTCTCATAATAGTAGAAAAATTGATAATATGGTTTCCCAGGTTTTACTATAAATGCCTATGTTGTCAATATAGGCCCCACAGAAATCGGAATAAGGCTGTAATATACTGTCCATTAGTCATTGAAATATTGCTGGGGCACCATGCAATACAAAATGGAGGAATCTGAATTGGAATAGCCCTATTGGTGTTGAAAAAGCAGTTTTTTCCTTATCAGGTCCATGCACAGGGACCTGCCAAAATCATTTGGGTAAATCTAGGGTTGACAAGAATACAGCATTTCCAAATGTATCTATTAAATCATTAATACATGGCATAGAATAGGCATTGAAGGCAGAGATGGCGTTGAACAGCCTAAAGTCTATGCAAAACCTCCAAGAGTGATCAGGGTTTGTCACCAACACCATAGGGGAGGACCATGTAATCGAAGAGGGCTCAATGATATTTGCCTTTAACTTTTCTTAACCTCGTCTGCTTCTGTGAGTCTGTATGGTTTCAAAAGGACCACTTTCCCCTTTGGAGTTCTGATATAGTGGTAAGTACCATGTACCCTGGTTTCACACAAAATAAATCGAGGTAAGCAGTAATAAGGTTGTTCAAATCATTTTGCTTATCTTTAGAAAGTTCTTGGGGAATAAGTTTGGATTTTTCTATTTCATCGGGGTACCAAACGAGACAATATCGAGGAGGTAGTAGCAGAAGGATTTTCTTTTGGTTGTATACTAATTGACCTTTCCACAATTGACCTCAGGAGAATTGACCTTGGGAGAATTTATCTAATTTAGAAGGTCAATTAGGACATATATGCGGGGGGAAACCCCCTGCAATCCCCCCAAACAATTCAAAACCCCCTGCATCCACCACCCAAACCCCTTATATCATGTATAATCCAAAACCAACCCAATACATATAAAAAATTACTAAAATAATATAAAGGTCAATTGTTATAGAAGGTCAATTAGGACCACTATAATTAGGTCAATTGTGCAAAAGGTCAATTGTAAAAGGTCAATTTGGGTAATACCATTCTTTCCACTCTTTCAGGGAATTTACTTTGTAGAGGTGGGTCATTTGCCTTCTATCAGGTTGGGCTATTTGCCACTTTGAAACAAGTTTATTTTCAGATGTAGGCAGAAGGACTAACGTGTTTTGTCCTATTGAAAATGACCACAGATTTACCTTCTTGTCATAAGTACATTTTTGTTGGGCTTGAGCCTTCTCCATATGAGTGTGGCCTAGATTCCAGATGAGTTCCATGTGCTCTTGTAATCATGTAGCTGTCTGTGAGAGGGGTCTCTTCTCTTACTTCCCAGGTCTACTGGAGCAGATCTAAGACATCTCTTGGTTCTCTACCATAGAGTAGCTCAAAAGGGGAGAAACAGGTGGCTGCCTGAGGGGTCTTTCTCACTGCAAACAGGGCCGACAGTATCAAACGATACCAGTCCTTCCCCTTCCCATCTACTAACTTTCTCAGAATTATTTTTAGGGTCTTATTAAACCTCTCTACCAATCCATCCATTTGGAGATGGTAAACTGAGGTTCTAAAGTTGGTAATTCCTTAACTTCACCCATGATCTTATTCATGAAATTCGATCCCTGATCCGTTAGGATTTCCTTGGGGACACCAACACTAGAATAAAATGGCAACAAGTGCTTTAACATTTTCTAGGTTGTGTTTTTCTGTGCAGGGAAGGCTTCTGGGTACCGGGTAGCATAATCAACAATACAAGATCATATTTATTGCCCAGTTTAGCAGTTTCCAGTGGTCCAATAATATCATCCAGCTTCTAGAGAAAGGCACTTCTATTATCAGTAATGGGTTTAGAGGGGCAGGTAGGGGAATATGTGAGCTTTTTTTTTGGCATATCCCACATGTATGAATGAAGTTCTTTATGTCAGCATAGATATCCAGCCAATAGAATTTCCCACTGATGTGAGCTCAGGTTTTAGATTGTCCCAAATGTCCCCCTGTCAAGTGAGAGTGTGCAATTTCTAACACAATCTTTCAATGAGTTTTGGGCATTACTAATTGAGTCTTACTAAGGCCTTCCCTGGAGGTTTCCATTCTATATAGTAATCCCCGTTTCAGGAGGAAAAAGAGGCTTCACTTTTCTTGTCCTTCTCTCTCGGGAATCACTTGCAAGAAAGCATCTGCGAGCACGTGATCATTTTGATGGGCGAAGGCTACATCGGGAAGGATGGTAGGTTCTTCTGCCCTTTTTGCTTCGGTGGTATGTATCTCATCGGCCTCTACAAAGCATATGTTACCGCTCTCAGTTTCCTCTGGTGCAAATTCTTCCTCAATACAGGGAAACGGAGCTTTCTCAAGAATTCCCTGTGCACTTTTGTTGCCAGGACATATTTCCAACGGGGTCTCGCCATGGTTCTGTAAGAGAACTTTTATGTCCCCAAAAGTCTGGATCTATAACACCTACTGGGACGTCTAGACCAAATTTCCATAGGCAATATTTTGGGGCCCATCTTAAATGATATGATATGATATGATATGATATGATATGGCATTTGTAACGCGCCTATACACAAGTGTTTCAAGGTGCAACGAGGTAAGGGAGGGGGAACGAAGGCAGGACAGACAATGCTCTAGGCCCAGTGTCATTCAGATTGCGCAAGTGCATGGGATGGAGAGGGGGAAGGGAGAGTGCAATACATGGGAATAGAATAATAACAATAAGTAAAGTAACAGCAAGCAAGTGGCAAGTGCAAAGGTAAGTGCAGAAGTCAGTTGTCAAGTGCTGGTAGTGCGACTGTTGGGACACAGAAACAGTCCCCAAGTGTGGGGGTTGCCATGCTGGCAGTGCAGGTATTTGAGACTGGCGGGGGAGGGACCAGGGCCCAAGATCAGAGGGTGACCAGGTAACCGGTGCAGTTTCAGTTCAGCCAGGAGGTCAGCAGGGGAGAGGAGGATAAAAAGCAGAAGCAAAGAGAAGGGTTTTGAGCTGTTCTCCTCAAGTTTCAGGGAGGCAGGGAGGCTGGTCCAGAGGGTGGCACAAGCCAAGGAAAGAGATCTACCACCAACTTGTTGCTTGGAGAAGCAACTGACCCTGAGGGAGTTGGAGGTGGAGGAGCGAAGAGCTCGAGAAGGAAGATATTTAGGAAGAGAGAGTTGAAGGTATTGATGTCCCAGGCCCCAGAAGGCCTTGTGGACAATGCAGAGAGTTTTGCACTAAATCCCCACAGCCACTGGAAGCCAGTGCGGAGATTTCAGTCCTGAAGAGATACGATCCCTGGGCTTAAGGACAAGGACAAGTCTTGCAGTCCTGAACTGGATGAGTTGCAGAGGGCGGAGAGTAGAGGCAGGCAGATTTAAAAAGAGACTGTTGCAATAGTCCAGCCTAGAGGGAACCAGAGCTCTGTAGACAGTGAGCTTCTGGGGGAAGGAGAGGAAAGGAAGAATATTCCTGAGGAGGTGCAGCTGGTAGGGTGACTTCTTAGAGATGTCAGAGATGTGAGGGGAGAAGGAGAGTGATGAGTCAAAGATGACTCTGAGGTTTTCAGCCTCGCAGGTGGGAGCAGGAAGAGGGCCAAGAGAGGCCGGCCAGAGAGTGACAGGAAAGGAGGGAGTGGGTGTGCCGATGAGGAGAATCTCAGTCTTACTGGCATTAAGGCAGAGGTGATTGGCGGCACACTACTCCTGGATAGCAGAAAGACAGTCAGTGATGAGAGACGGAGAAGACGTGGCCGAAGGTAGCCTGAAAAGGAGCTGAGTGTCATCCGCATAGCACTGAAAGTTGGGGCAGAGGGTGGCAATGCGGTGAGCAACAAGTGCCAGGTATTGGTTGAACAGCCAGGGAGAGAGGTTAGACCCCTAGGGGACACCACATGTAGAGAAAAAGATAGCAGAGAGGAACAACCCACAGGGGGCAATAAAACTAAGGCAGTGGGAATCATCCCTCTTTTTCCTGGGAGGGATAAGGGCTTCTCTGCTGCTACAAATGTCAAAGCCTATGGATTGTTTTTGGCAGTAGAGGGGCCTGAGGCTCTCTGACTACGTTTCTGGAATTTTGGGACTGGGACAAGGAGTTGATTTTGGGGGTTGGAGGCAGAGAGTGGGAGGGAAAATGTGAGAAGTGTGCAGCAGTAGAAGGTTTTGATTGTTTGTTTGTTTGTTTGTTCATTCATTTGTTATGTGCACCAGATCCGTAGGTAAAAGGGTGCAGCAGTACGAAGATGCAAAGCTTACATAGTTACAAATATACACCAGGTACAGAACTTACATAAATACAGAATATACAGAATGTGCAAATATATACAGAAGTAAGATGGCCTTTATTGTTACAAGAATAAACCATGAACAGTGTGCAGAAATACGAATTGCATAGTAATACCCTCCGTGTGTCACTAAGGCTCGCAGGTAAGCTGGAATAACGGACATAACCTAAAAGGTCTGAGGCTAAGGGTCTGTAGCGATAATGTGTTTTCTAAAAAAAATTCTGAAGAGTAGGTAGTGTTTTGCAAATAAATAATGGTCATCAATGATTAAAGAAGGCATGATATGCATTTGTGGATAGACTGGAATGTTGGTACAGCCAGTCTAGTCTTTTCTTACTGTGGCATGACATTTTTACTGGGCATCTATAATAAAGTAAGCATGATTAGTGTTATTACCTGTCTGGACTGGCATTTAAGTGCAGCCAGTATTGCCTTTTCTTACTGTGTCATGGCATATGTTTGGGGCATTCATAATGAAGTAAGCATTATAAGTGTCTTTGTGTGGCTAGACTGCATTTTGGTGCGGTTAGTCTAGAAATGTATTTTTGTGGCTTGACATTGTGTACTGGGCATCTCTACTAAGGCAATCGTGATAAGTGTAATCACCTGACTAGACTGGCTTTTGGGTGCAGCCAGTCTAGTATATACTTACTGTGGCATGGTATATTGTTCTGGGCATCTATTATAAAGTAATCATGATAAGTGTCATTAGGTGGTTTGATTTGGCATTTTGGTGCAACCCACTAACGTATGTCTTACTGTGGCATTGAATGTTTTACTGTGCCTCATCAAGGCTACAGCAAACATGATGAGAGTTACTATGTGTCTAACCTACACTGTGCAGCCGGTTCTGACATGATTACTTAGAGTTGCATTGCATTTTTAATAGCACAGCAGTGAGATATCTCAGCAGGTTGAGCACTCGCTGCTGCGATTTATGTGTGATCTGCAGGTTGATCCTGGCAAGGCCATCTCAGCATTTCATTCTTCCACAGTTCATAAAGGCATACCAACTTTGGTTTGAATGTTAATTGCATATTATGATGTGCTATGTATAGTCTTTGGCGAAAGCGCTATATAAATAACAAATCATTATCATGAATCAATGCACTAATGCTTGTGTGCATTGTTGGTGACTTGTATCTATCGAATTTTTTGGATACTGTAATATCGCAACATTTGGCAATGTAATATAATTACAATACTTTACATGCAGCTACAACTGGCATAATATGGAAGTAACTGGCCATGCAATGCTGAAGTAGTGTATCTATGGCAGAGCCGCATCCTTTGGTGATTATATTGTACCTAACCCTATCATATCATGACCCCATCCATGGCATATGATAAAATGTCGATGGTATCTAAAATATTCTTGTCTGCTTTAGTACCTATTTGGTATTTTATAAAGTGTACATGTATGGACTATTTTTATGCCGACAAGCCACTTCTGATGATGTCATCAGGGTGAAAGAGGAACGGATGCCTTCTCGGTCAAATGTCATGTGACATCACTTCCTGTGATGCCAACAGGTGTGTGATATCACTTCCGCTATCACTGGCATTTTGGTGAATCGACGTCCCTGGCACAGAGTCATCTGCTTTCATGGGAAAAAGGATAGAAGCCTGTCCCAGCATAACTCACCATTGTCAATGTTGTAAACGCATTTCTGTTACCACACCTGCATGGCCTAGGTGGGCTTGGCATCATTCTTGTGCATAATTGAATTTACAGAATATTGGGTTTGCAGAACATGTATTGCGATTACCCAGTATATGATTACATTCATTACAAATTGTTCATTAATTTTAATGAGGGCTCTTTACTCATTCCAACATTTAACACATCTCCTTCTTTGCACAGCTTCTTTGAATTCTTTGTTTTTTAGAGTGTAAATTATGGGGTTACACATTGTGATCACCCCGCTGTAGACTAAGTAGAATATTTTGCTCTGATTCACTGAATACATTGAGGCTGGTTGTAAGTAAACAAAGATGAGAACTCCAAAGAAAAGAATGACGACTGTAAGGTATGAGGCATAGGTGGAGAAAGCATTGCTCCTCTGTGTATTGGTCTGGATTTTCAGGATGGCTGAGATGATTTTGACATATGACGACAAGATGAATAGACATGAAGAAAATATGACTAATACAAACATAACAAAGGTCATTCTTTCAATGGTGATTGTGCTGGTACATGAAATCTTCAGCAGGGCTGTGAAATCACAGAAGAAGTGGTTAGTTTCAAGAGTCTTACAAAAAGAGAATTTAGATAATTGCACAGAGTGTAATATTGGCTGCATGAGGCCAACAATCCAAGCCCCAATGGACATTCGTAAAAACACAGATTTATTCATGGTCATTCTGTAGTGTAAGGGATTGCAGATAGCTACATAACAATGAAAGGACATCATGGTCAAGATAATGAATTCTATCGTAATCAGGGCTGCAAAAAAGTATAGCTGCAACAGGCATTCCAGAAGAGTGATCCCCTGCTTCATTAAAACAAAGCTGCCCATCATTTTTGGGACCATAACAGAGGTGTAAAAAATGTCCACCAAAGACAGGTTGGTGAGAAAGAAGTACATGGGAGTGTGCAGATGGGAATCACAGTAAATAACTGACATGACAAGAAGATTTCTTGCAATAGTCAGCGGATAAATCAGCAGACATCCAACAGGAAATGGAATCCGCAAATTAGGAATATCTGCAAACCCCACAAGAATAAATTCAGTCCAAGATGTCAGGTGTCCTTCATCCATCTGACCAAGGCTGCATCTATTTGGGTTGTATGTGATCAGCTACAAGGAAAGAAAAGGTACATCTTGAAAATGTTATCAATTGTAGCAGAATTGTGTGTACGTTTATGCATTTATAACAATATCAACATTTCAACCTACAAATTGACATTTTTAAATAAATGTTAGTGTGGGAACCTAATCATGTTTTAAGGTATTTATTTAACATATTCCACTGTGCAGTGTGCAGTTGTGGTTTGTGTTGGTATCATAATGCGCAATAATATTAATGTGCAACTCAGGATCTCAGAAATTAAGAAGAATGGGGAGAGGCTTCCGGGCCATCATAAAAGACTGCAATTGTCGTATAGTAACAGGCAAAGCAGGAGAGGTGAAAACAGCAAAAACTCAATTATCTGGCAACAATGTGAGTACAATGGTGCCAGATAATCAAATATGCCAGATCACTGAATTTCAGTTCTATGGAAGACAGAGAGCAAAAAGGTGGATTGCAAAGTCTCCTGGCTTTGGCTCTGCTTCCTAGCACTTTGTGATGCAGAACCATCTGTGAGTCGGCCTCCAACATGTGGGGTCCGGAATTGCCTTAACTGGAACCTCTCTAGTACCAGCAATGGGAGAGGGTGGGTTGTAGAGGATTATGTTCAAGGCAGTGTCGGTTAAAAAATCCTCAACTGTGGGACGTTTCTTGCGGAATTGTTTAAAAGGTTGGCACTGCTGGAGATATAGATATGGACAAATCTCGCAGGGGGGTCCCTAAATTGCCACTGTAAACCCACTACTCTCTCTAGCTTGTGTTGCTGTATTCTGGTAAAGCAGGGGAAATGTGTGCTGGTTTTTTGGACTTGTGAAAATGAGCTGTTAGTGGAGGATGTAATTAATAGGCCAATAGCTCATAGATTCAGGCAAACCCTCTATCGCTTAACTACTAATATATGGTTTGCCTTCATTCTGGATTTTAAAGGGTGGGAGTGAACATGGATTCCATGTAGCTGCTCGTATCTGAAAATGTTTTGAAGGGTCATTTCAATGGATCTCTGCCTGGATCCATCAGATCACATATTTCCATTATGTGGCAAGCAACGCAAGAGCAATGCCCAATAACCTATGACCGACTCCTGCTATAAGAGCCGACTGCTCAGTAGTTTGTATGGCTCACTTTTTGTTTCTAAAGGACCATATAGTAGAGGTTTTGTGGAGATCAACTGGGGAACCCCTTTACCGAGAATGAACATGACTCAGGTAACCTGCTATATAGGATGTTTCTCAATCCTGAAGGATGACGACGATGTTTTAGCTAACTGTACTTTCACAGAAGAGTAATATCCATTTGCATATCAGCCTCTTCCCAACCACAAGCACAGTCCAGCACAAACATACAAGATAATTCTCTTCTGAACAAGAGTACCATCAGCAAACCCAGACATGTGTTTCAGCCTATTTGGGCAATATCAGTGAGGAGAAGCAGAGCCTTCCCAAGCATACTGAGCAAGAGGTCCACGTCTGGATTACCTTTACTAACTAAGGGTTAAACGTCAAGTGTTACAACATGTTATAAAATATTGGAACTCCTCTACTGAGAACAAACATGACTCAAATAATCTGTGTTAGGCATTCTTCCAACTCAGGAAGTTCTGCAACCATGTTTTAGCTCTATATGCCTTACACAGATTAGAAATAGCAATTTGCATATCAGTCTGTTCCCGCCACGCTGAGAAGGAAGCAATGCATAGAGAAGGGGATTTACCAATTTTCATTCTTAATTTTGGGGCATCATCATAGGACATGTAGTCATTAAGTGGCACATTTCAGTCGACATTTTGGACACATAGTACCATCAAATGCACTTGGGATACAACTATGTATTGTTTAAAGAATAACTTCATGTATATATGTGGTTACATTTTGAAAAATGTAAGGATTTCAGAGTGTATGTTCCATGTAAGTCATCATAGTATGTAGGGAAGTTAACATGCCTCCTGCATGGCGTATATCAGTCTCCATATCATGAAACATGATATCTGAAGTTGGACACAGTATGGCAGAAATCTTTAATGGAAAATAGCGGACTTGCATCACACTTAGTGGAAATCACAATACATGAATAGACGGACAAAAAATCTACAAATAAATTATGAAAAGCAGATCAACTGCATGACATCATTTTATTATACACAACATTTCTCAAGTTCCCACTTTAGAGGTTGTATAAGAGTGTTTGTGATCATTTGAAGATAGTGATTCTGTAGGCAAATCATTGTTCTTATAATGTACAGAATTGGCTCTTCAACATATCTATTTCCAGTTTAGGAGGTCCACATATCGAAACATTGAAGGCACAGCTATGGGAGCCACAATTGCTCCCTACTCGGCAAACATCTATAAAGAATATTTTGAGGAATCACTCATTTACGTAAATACTAGCCCCAATAAAATAACATGAACACATGGAAATGATACATAGATGACATCACCTGTTTCTGGGGTGGTTCAAAAAAACAATGTGGCTGCTTTTCCTCAGATGGAACAACAACCACATTTCCTTCAATTTAAGGACAAGACTGATACAAATACTAAGATAAATACCATACAATTTCGAGATATTATCATACATCAAAAATATGGCCGGTTAAGAATTAGGCCATCCCATAAAGAAAGTGAATAAAATGCCTTATTACATTTTCAAAATCATTGTGCAAGAGGTGAGAGAGAAAACCTACTATTTGGGCAAATTCGTATAACTGTTTAGAAATAGCAGTACCAGGGAAGCCTACAAAATTGAAGCCAAGATTTTAAGTAATAGATTATAACGAAGGGGATAGACCAAGGAAATTGTCAAGAAGGCAGCAAGAGGAGCATTTAATAACAATACAGAAGTGTTCATACAACCAAGAGAGAAACAACTCACAATGATAGGATTTCCACTAAATGCGATGCTCGACTGCTATTTTTCAAGTAAATGTTTCTTGAGTCCACCTTATGCCATGATATATCCCTGCATGGTAATTAGTGCATCTTCCAATATGGAATCTGATTTGTGGCAGGTAGGAGGAATGTTACATTCTCTACATACTAAGATGACTTACATCATATGTCATTTTTTAGACCTTACTTTTTAAAAATGGAACTG